>NW_028288890.1:1838489-2144904 GCF_059628265.1 Tinamus guttatus
CCCCCAGACAGGCGCTGCACACTCGCACACACGCTCTCGCACAGCCGCTCGCACCCCATGCTCTCTGATGCACCTCACACCGTCACTGACACCCCCACACACAGCCGCACACCTCCTCACCACCAGACAGGTGCCTTGCACACACACCCCCTCCGCCACTCGCTCCCCACAACACACATTGCACACCCACACAAGACGGGGCCCTCACACTCGCTAACACACGCACAGTCACACGCAGGCGCTCGGTTTCCCTGGCACACACACCTCACACACGTCATACAGGCACACAAGCACACACACACAATTTCTCCCTCACACAATCTCTCTCACACACACTCTCAATTTCTCCCTCACACTCATCTCCAACCCACACACACACACATACAGGCACACACTCAATTTCTCCCTCACACACCCACCCAGTCGCACAATCTCTCCCTCACACATATCTCTCCCTCTCACACACAGACATCAATCATACAGGCTCACTCACAGTCTCTTCCTCATACACATATCCCTCTCCCGCACACTCCTCTCTCACACACACGCATACAGGCTCAAACACACACACACACAAGCTCTCCCTCACACATCTCTCTCACACACACACATATTATACAGGTACACACACACATCCGTCTCTCCCTGATATACAGACACAAGCTCTTCCTCATCCCTCTCTTTCTCTCTCTTCCTCTTTCTCTTCCTCACTCCTCTCTTTCTCTTTCTTTCTCTTTCTTTCTTTCTCTTTCTCTTTCTCTCTCTCTCTCTCTCTCTCACACACACACACACACACACACACACACACACACACACACACACACACACACACACACACACACACACACACACACACACACACACACACACACACACACACACACACACACACACACACACACCGCTCCCCCCGCACTACAACCCCCAGGCCGCCCCGCGCCGCGCACGCGCGCGGCCGCCCCGCCGCCCGGGAAGTGCCTGCCCCGCCAGCGAGCGCCGCCGCCGGGACGCACGGTGAGGGGCGAGCCGGGCCCGGGGGGGCGGCCGCGGCCTGGAGGGGGGTCCGGGCAGCCGGGGGCGGCGGGTGGTTCCGGCGCGCGGGGCCGCGGCCGCTTCCCGCCGTTGGCCGCCGCGGGCCGGGGCTCGGAGGAGCCCGTGGGGCGCGAGCAGCCGGCCCGGGCTCGGAGGCGCCTTGGGCCGCTCGGCAGGGGACGGGGCTCCCCTCGGGCTCCAGCCGCCCCTCCGTCCTCGTCGCGCTGCTCCCCGTGACCCGGTGTCCCGAGGCGGCAGGAGGCCCCTTGGCTCCCAGCGTCGCTGCCCGGGAGCCGGGTCCGAGCGCCGGCCTCGGAGCGGGGTGAGTTACGGGCACGAGCGGAGCTGGCGGCGGGAGAGGGCTCCGTGTGGACACGGTCCTGTGAGACCTTCCTGTCTCACAGAGTCCTTCGGCCGGTCCCATTCGTGTCTTGCAGAGCCTTTTCGCTCGCTAACCCAGCAGAAATCCAGCTGCGGTTCCGCTGGGTCTGGTTTTGGCGGGCTTGCTGGTGTGCTTACCCTTGCAGAGGGGTCCGAGGGGCAGCAGAGCTCATATAGGATGAACAGGAGGGACAGGCAGCCGGGAACAGGGTCTCTTGGAAGCCTCGGGCTTCCAGGGCAGCTCCTCTCTGCCTTGAGGAACCATCCTGTAGCTCTCCTGAAAATCTGCTGCCTTAACAGTATCGCACTTAAGGAATTGTGATGTGGTGGCATGGCCTAGAGAGCAAGGACGTGGTTCTGCTTTGCTGAGACTCTGAATTCCTTCTTTGCTTCCAGGATCTCTCATGTTTGTGTGGGTGTTCGCTACTGCCTGGACAACTCCTGATTCACCTCCAAAGCTGAGGGTAGGTTTGTGAAAGGAGCTTGGAAATAGCAAATTATCCGTGGGTAATTGTAAGTGCTTTCTGGTTTTCCAGTGAGGAGCCGGTGTGTTTAAACGAGGAGGTGGTGGAGCTTGGCCGATGTGCGTGTGTTTGTGCCGTGTCATGTTTTATTTAAATCTCATGTGGTCGTCGTTAACTTCTGACGGGGTGTGTGGTATGGCAAAGTGGAAGGACTGGCTGTAAAATGAATGAATCACCAGCTCCCATGGCAGGGCCTTGACTTTTGACTTCTGGTGTAATATTTTGGGAACCAGCTGCATGATCCAGCAGGGAGCCTGCCCTCCAGACGGCGTGAGTGCTGGCATCATTGGAGAACTGGCTTCCTGAGAATGGGCAGGGGGTTTTCTTCCTACCTGCAAAAAGAAAATGGAGAAAACAAACAAACAAAAAACCCTTTCTTGGTATTAATTGAAGCTGTGAGGAAAACAGAGAAGCTCTCAGGATTTTGCCAGGTTTGCACTCCCATGAGTAAATCTCCCCCCAAGTAAATAATCTCCCGTTTCAGTGCCCTGGAAGGACCCTGGAGCAAGTGTGTGGGATGCTGGGTTTGGTTTGATGCCAGGCAACTGTTCTTATATTCAGGCGTTCCTACCTTGTTCCCTTTGCCTCAGCATTCCTATTCATTCGTGCCTGAAATAAGCTCTCCGCCTAGTTGATAGGCAAATGCTTTGTTCTGCTTCACTTGCACTCTTTATTTCCTCCTCCAAAGGGAATTTTCTTGCAACTTGTTTTGAATGGAGGGGATCCAGGTTTTGTGCGGACAGGTTTTATATCTTCCGCTCTCCGGGCTGCCAAACCAGCCACCTTGAGCTGTGATTTCCAGCGAGGGCTGCAGGAGAGCAGGGCTGTGTCTCGGCAGGGCCTTGCTGGGCTTCTCTCTGCAACTTGGCTCTTCCCCACCTCCTGGGTTGTGCTCCTCAGTGCTGGGCACGTGTGTGTGTAAAGATGGGATTAAAGCAGCCAAAGTGGTAGAAATCAGATGTTTGGAAGAAACTAAATGACTGCCCCAAGACAGCAGAGCTGGAGAGGAAACCTCCCCTGCTCCTCACTTGATGACTCTGTTCCCGTTTCTCCGTGCGGATGCCGCTGGGGCCTGGTGGTGCTGATCTTCCCAAGTTCCTGGCCAGGGCTGAGTGGTCTTTTGGCAAAGTGCTCCCGTCACAGGTAGAAACTAGCACCTCGAAGCAGCACCTATAGCACCTCGAAGCAGCACCTATAGCACCTCGAAGCAGCACCTATAGCATCTTTTGCCAGCGGTCAGGCTGTGGGTGACTGGGGAGCCAAGTCTGGCCATGGTGATGCGCTGGGTGAGCCGTCTCTTTGGACGGTGTCAGCCCACATCTCGCTTGCTCCAGGAGCTATGGAGTGTGTAGGATTTGTGAGTCGAGGACCCGCTTTCACCCCCAGATACCCAGCAGGAGCCTGGACCCCTTGCAGAGGCTCTGGGAAAGCTGTTGCACAAGTGTGTTTGCACCTCCTCCTGTGCTGGGTGCTGGAGGGGGACTGGACATCACAGCTGGTCTTCGTGTGGCCTTATGGTGATACACCCCACCCTCTGCAAAGGGCTATCATATCCCCACTCTTTCTTATATTTTACCTACATTTTTTATCTGTGTATAACGTTTTCCCAGCAGTTATCTATAAGGGCTTGTTTGTAACCCTTCCAGGGTAAGCTCTCATGTGTTGTCAGTGGCACTTGGGCACTCTTTTGTCTCAACAACAAGCCAAGAAGTCTCCGTGCTCTGGAGACTCCCGTTCTGATGGGTTCTGAGCAGAGCCTCAACCCAGCACAAGGGCTTCCTAGGACTTCTGTGCTTGTGGTACAAAGTAGCTCATCACTTATTATTAGCACTGGTGATTTCAGGTCAGGAACATAGAAAGGGATGTGGGGGTCTTTAAAAAGCATATGCTTAAAAAAATTCTGACTTTTAAGGTCTTACTTTTAGAGGAAAAGAAAATTCTGTTTTATATTAAGTAGAGCAGGTCTGAGAATTAAATGTAGCTTTAAGATGCTTTCATTCCCCCCATAGCTGCTTGTCCTACCTGCCACTTTCTGACCGTGTTTTGCTGGAGCTTGAGGAGCAGGAGGTGGATCAGCTTGGGAAACACAACTGAAATGCACCAGATCTCTGCACCAATCTTCAGCTCATCCAAGTTCACTTAAATGAAACCTTGTGGGCAGCTATTGCAAAAGGTGTGCTGGGGTGTGGAGAACAAACCAAAACGAATCCAGTTTATGTCTGAACCTAGTTAAAAATCTGCTTGCAGGCAGAGGACACTTAGCTGGACTGCTCTAAGTTTGCACTTCAAGTAGCAGGCTGTTTTCACTTGGGGCATGGTGGCACCTTAGGATTTCTAATTGGAGCCAAGGATTGTTTGCCGAATAAACACGGTTCTTTGGGGTAGGTTTGACTTGTAGATTTTTGTTTTTGTTTAAGTTGAAGGCGAAGGGTTAGACTGAGGGATTTTGCAAAGCCATGTGGCTCCTTTCCCAGTGGTTGCAAATCTCCCTGGGAAGGGCCAGCGTGGAGGAGCGGGTGCAGCAGCAGGCAGGGCTGGCAGGGATGTGTGCTGGCATGCGGCGCTGCTAACGCTGCATTGCTGCTGGCACCCGAATGCAGTGCAGCAGAGCGGGTGCAGGGTGTGCAACCAACGCCACGGCCAGCCCCTTCCATACAGCTGTGTTAGCAGCTTGCCCCAAATCCTCTCTGCCTGTGTGTGTAATGTGCACAGCAGCCCGGAGGGTAGATGGAAAAAAAGTATGAGCAACTTTGGTGTTGAATGTGAGTGTCTGAATTCAAGGAAATGCAACTTTGTGCCTTTTTTCCTGCCTTCTTTGCCTTAACTCAGGTACTCTTGTGATTTCAGCCCCCTGAAGTTCTCTCCTGCGTTGGGTGGTGGGCGTCCCTTGCTTCCCAATCCTGGCAAACAGCTGCTAGCTAGAGCACTATCCAGTGGCAAGAGCTGGCAGGAGGCTGAAATATCCCCTTTCCTCCTCCTTTGGACCAGCAGCTCCAGGAAATAGTTCCCCTTGCCAACAGGGAGCCAACGTGGGAACCCGCCAGGCGCGCGGGCAGCCGCTCGCCGCCTTCGCCCGCGTGCGGGCGCTGCTGGGCGCACGCGGTCCAGAACCCAGAGCATCGCTGCCTTCCGAGGAAGTGGATAATAGAGCTTTGTTACCTCTCTGGTGTCGCAGGGAGCGCGAGGTGGCACGTGGACGGGGCGGCCTTCGGTGCTTTGCTGCTGCCATCCCTTCTTTTTTAGCGTTTTCCGCCGCTATATTTTAAAAACAAAGGAAAACAAACCCCTGACTCCCTCCAAAAAGCCTCTTACTGCTCTGCTGGTGACTGTAGGATCTGCAGGTCAGTGTTGGGTAATGAAGACTTTGAGGAAACCCAGGTGTCGGTTCCCTAATTGGGGTTCAGAGCATCTAAGGAGAGCGTAACTGGGTAGGACAGAAACTCATACTGCAAGTGCAGCGTGGAAACGCGGATGGTCTCTGAGGAGTAGTAGTGTTGGTGTGAAACCTGCCATGGAAAGAACCAGCAGAGGCAGGTGTCAGATTCGATATCAGATGTTTGTGTGAAGTAATTTACTGTTTTGAGCAGTAAAATAACCCGCACTGGTGCAGTAGGTAGAGACTGAGTTAAGAGGAGGAGGAAAAAAAAAAAAAAAAAAAGCCTTTTGTGACCAGAGCCTTCTGCTAGAGCAGCTTGTCGCCAACAGCGTGAAGCCGGGGGTGTTCTCTAAAAATCTAATGGAGCGACTCATAACTAATTTTCAACGAATTCCTGGAGAAAATGTTGGTTTCTTCTTATAAATGCAGACATGTGGGTGTGTCTTTGCACCATTTTTTTTTCCTTTTTTTAAGCTAGCGAACCACGCACAGTGATGGATCTCTCTCCAAGCAGCTCGGGATCTTCCCCCGTCCGTCAGGACTGTCACTCTCCGTGTGGAGTAGGTGCCACCCACTGCTTATCTGCATCTTGGGCACCTGGACCTCTCCATTGGGCAGGAAGGAGGCTCGTAGCTCCGTGTTGACTGCTGGTAGTTAAACACAACCTGAGACCTTAGGAGGGAGAAGGTGGTTTTATTTTAAAATAAGATTGACTTCACTCATTCGCAGTCTCTCTGCATCCAAGCACCAATATGGGTTTCTCTAGGTGATATTCCCAGCATTAAGTCACGAAGGTGCATGTATCCAAATGGTCTGGATAGGATTTCTTGCAATGACACGGCAGACAAGAAGTGCCAAACATTAAATCCTCCTGATGTCTCTTGAGCTCTCAGTTTGGCAGTTGTGTGCTGGCATGGAGTCTGCCTTTTTATATCCTTTGGGAGGTAACAGTAATTGCGATCTTTTGTCTTTGCATCCTGTCACTTCCGAGTAATCGGGATTTGCTCGCTAGCCTTTGTCTCTTTATCTGGCTGTCTTAAGGCTCCCATTCTCTGTCCTTCTCGGCGTAATCTCTTAATGGCTTGAGTCTTTGTCAATTGACTGTCCCTTGTTTCAGAATGTCCCTTGCTTTCCAACCTGATAAGCTGTGGGTAGGATTTTGATGACCTGCTAAATTAAGTAATGTGGTTTCATATGCCCTTTGATACTTCTGATGTCTCCGCGCTCTGTACATGCTTCCATTCATTCTTTATTCAGATGAATCTTAACATTTATTTTTATGGTGTGATTTGCAGACTTGGCTTGGGCAGAAAGGCTTGTCTTTGTGTGTGTGATAATGCTGCACAGGGGGAGTGAAGGGACTGATTCTGGATCAAAACGGAGCGATCAGAAGCCTGAGTTACACAAGTGCTTGCAGAGCTCCTACTCACAAGCTGGCAACCTGCGTTGGGCGGTTTGGGGGGCGGACGCTGCCAGGGCCGGCTCCGAACGCGGGAGGGGAGGAGTGCGGGACGGCGCCTGCTGCAGCGCCTTCCTGCCGAGCCGCTCGGGTCGGGGTACAGATATGCCAAACGTGAACTGTCCTCAGCAATTTTGGGGCGGTTTTACACAAGCCTGCAGCAGCTCGGGCAGGATCTGATCCTCCACGCTGTAGGAAGCAGAGTTTCTCCGAAAAGCTCATGCTCTAGACTAGGAAGAGAAGCTGCAAGTGCTTGCAGAGGTGGTACATGATCTGCCGTTGACCAGAGAGGATTTTGAGGCTGATCTACTTCTCTGTAATCTCCTGAGTGCATCAGTGAGCATCTTTTGCGACAGGCTGATCTTGTTTCTCTCTTAATGATGTGTGTGGTGTGGATTGGGGTGGCCTGGATTTGGCGCAACATTCTCAGCTCTCTTTGCTCTCTCTGTTTCTTCATGCAGGTTCCTCAGAAGAAGATGGTCTAGAGCCAGCGCAGCTGCCGCTTTCAGTCATTTTGTGCCCTGGATCCCAGAGTGGAAATGGCAGCAGCCCAGGGGACAGGCAGCAGTTCAGCTGGGCCCTCGGGGCTCCCCAGCTCTGCCCCAGGACACAGCAACTCCCCGGCCGTGGCCGTGTGGGAATGGCAGGATGAATTCGGGAGGTGGAGGCCCTACCGAGGGAACGTGTGCAGCTACATTGAACAGGTTTTCCAAGCCTCTCAGCAGAAGGGCCGGCGTTTGGGGCCGGGACCTGGCAACAGCATCCCCTTGGGCCATGCTGATGCTGTCTTGGCCCCCTACGTCATCGATATCCCAAGTTTGACGCAGTTCCGACAGGATACGGGTAAGGAAGCTTGCCAGCCTGTGTTGGGGTTTTGTTGAGAGTGCTCAGAGTTAAGCAGAGCCTGGCTCTGGCAGAAGAGCCCTGAAAAGCAGCGCTGTCTGCTGCCACTGCCAGGCACTTTGGAGGGTCTCTGGTGGGCAGGGTATCTGCTCCTCACCCGATACTGTCTGCCACCCCAACGTGCAAATCACTGTTGGCCAATGTGGACATGCAGGGCCGTGTGGCTGGTATCGGACCGGCCCAGCTCCTTCCCAGGGCAGAGACTTGAGGCAAGAGGTGACCTCTTATGGAGTCTCCTCCTGGGAACTCTGGAGCTCGGTGCTTGTGAGCCAGAGCCCACAGAGCTGGAAACTTTCTTCCTGCCCCCGCTTGCGTTCATTCAGGACCACTCGCACAAAAAGGCCTTTCTACAATTCAAACCCTCCCGTTTGAGTCCCTTGTTCCCTCTGCGGCTGCAGTGCCAGCTGCTTTGCCTTGGCATGCCGCCCTGCACAAGCTGCTTTGCAAAAGCCTGCAGCCCCCGCACGGTGCTGTAGTGCTGCAGCAGAATATCCCCCACTTCTCCTGCTCGGAGCCTTGCTTGCTTTCTCCTAGGCAGGAAGGATGGGCTGGTCTGAGCAGCAGGACTGAGACCTAATTTTCCTTCTCCTCCTGTCTCCTTTGGAGTCATCAAGCCTAGCAGCTTACAGCTTGCTGAGATGACTCTTACCTTCTTTTGCTCCAGATGTGCTGAGCAGCTGTAGAACAGAAAAGGAATGGGAATGGAATGTGTGCTCTTCATCACCAGAAAATTCAGGGAGATCCCAAATTACACACCCCACATGAATGTCTGCTTTGGAAAATTCTCCATGCATCAGTTTCCCCTCTACCAATACCCTTCCTGTTACCCCCGCTGCTGTCAGATGGGAGATGCAGGAGATGGACAGCGTACTGGTCCCTTGCCAGTTGAAGGAATAAACGAGCAATATCTTGAATCAACCGTTCAGGCAACCCCTAAAGGAAGGGGAAGCAGCTGGAGCAAAATGAATGGTCCTTACAGCTGCATCTGTGTTTGTATTCTAACATTCCAGCAGTCATCAGTGGCTTTGAGATTAGTTCTGCGTGAGGGTTTCCTGGCTGAGGAGCTTCACATTAGCAGGCCTGGCCTGTCTGAGCACCTGCAAGCTCCACAGAGGCTACAGTTTTGTGTAAAACACCCTAGACCACCAGAGCTGACACCAGTGGCTGTTCCTTGCTTTCTTAGTGCCAAACTTCTGAAGGAACCTTGGGGCTCTTTGCCTTTTCAGCCGGACTCTCAACACACAGGCAAGAGTCCATCTCTCTAGGATACCACCCGTTTTCAGACTATGGCCTGCTGATGGCTGCTGGCTTGGCACAGTGATCAGAAAGGCTTTTGTCATTAGTTGGAGTGTTTGGGATCTTGGCCTGCAGCAGTGGGTTATCTGTGGGGGCCTGTGAGCAGTGTGTCCCAAGGTAAATGAGGCTTCCATCTTCAGGAGTGGAGTGGTGTCTCTGGAGATGCCTTGCACCCCTAGCCCCTGTGAAAGATCTCAAAACCCCTTGCAAATGATGGAAGTCCTTTGCAGAAGAGTTAGAATTTAATATCTCTGGAAGCTGGCTATGAAAAGACTAAAATTTTGAAAACTGTGTTGGCTTACGTGGCCTTATCATCCCTCACTGGTATTTGTGGTGGGATCTTTAATAACAAAACAGCTGTCTCCAAAGCACCAGCACAGTGTTTCACATCGGTTTGGAGGGATGCTGATCAGAGTGGTCAGGCCTGTGAGTTTTCTTCCACGTGTAACTGTCCTACCTAGTCTAGTGTGAGCCTTGAATGCTCTGCTTTATGGGCCAGATCTAAGCAAAGCTCCATTCCTCTGCAGGACTGCCTGCCTTAAACACAAACCTTGTGGAACAAGCAGCCAGCTGACCTTTGTCATGTGCTGGAGAAAAGAATCTCTGCAGGAAACATCCCCGTGAAAAATCTTTAAACAGAGCAAAAAAAAAAATAGGCTGTTGTATTCTGCTCATTAGCTGTTACAGACAAATAGGCTCTTCAAAGGAAGCCGGGGAGAATAACAGGAAGCCAGTGTTAGTGGGATGAGCATCCCCACCAACAGGAATGACAGCTGTGGAGGGGGCTCTTGTGTGCAGGATTAGCTACAGGCTTCAGCTGCTGGTCTAGGCAGATTAGCTGGGAGTGAGTGGAAAGGAGCAGCAGGAGTTGTCCTCTCTCTACAGCTGTTTGCCCACCCTGGAGAGAAATGCCAGTTTTCCTGCCAGCTTGGGGGAAGGGGGATATTTTCCAAGAAGCACTTGCTCCTAGTCTTGCTGTTGACTCCTGAAAGCTCCTCTCCCTGCTGCTGTTTTGAGATCATAAAGATACAAGTTACCAGCTCCTAAAATCCTTCCTGTGCTGCTTCTGTCCTGCCAGTGGTTCCCTTATTCATCTCTAAACATAGTGCATTTCCCACCATCCTGGCTTCAGCACAACCCCATCCCTAACCTTCCCTCCCTCAAGAGTTCTTCCCTCATGTAGCCTGCCTGCTAAGACCGGAGATTTGCACATGCCTTTCTTCAAAGCTTGGCAGGGCTTGTTTGCTGAATGTGAGTGGTTATTGCTCGAATTTGCTCCTGGCTATGTGCTCTCATTTCCCATACAAGAAGCTGGTTCTTGGCTTGGGGAAGAGCAGCTTTGTTCTGTTGACATCTTCTACCCTGATTTCTGCAAGATGAAGGTCTTATCCCAAAGCAATCTCTGAGCTTCATTGAGCTATTGGAGTTCAACCCAGAGTTGAATCTTGTACGGGAGGGATTAGTGTATCTCACTGTTGCTTTTTAGTTGTTTTCATTAGATGTTTTGTGCTGTACAGTGGAGAGCCCTGCAATAAACAGGGGAACTTGATGCTGCTCAGCAGCTGAAGCAGCAGGTTGGGGTCTATCATCCTCTGCATGGATGTGGGCAAGTCCTTCCAGTTCTTAATGCCTTCAATTCTGTAGCAGAAAAGCAAGTCCTGTTGTTCATCACTGCAGCACATTTGGCCTTTGAGAAATTACCAGCCTTCATTTAATCTTTGGAGCTCAGATCTTTCCTTCCTGATTTAATTCTTGGAATGACACATTAGAACCTCTCTGTACCACAGCTCAGACTCATGTTATGGTCAGACTACCAAAGCACTGTGCAGAAAACATAAGCACGACTTAAAGAAGCCTGGAAGTGCAATAAGAGGAAAAGATACGATGGCTGCCATGCAGTCAAGCACAAATTTTTAGCAGGGGTATAGACAATATTTAAGTGCCCTTATGATTTAAATCGAGTCCTAAGAGTTTTTCCTATCTCTCAGAGTATGGAGTAAAAGAGATACTTGAGCCAGCACCAAACTAGCATGAAACCAGCCAGAACTTGAGCACAGGGAGCAATCAGGAGTTCAGTGAAGGTTGTTCCTCCTTCCTTGGGGTGTGCTTGTTGGGTGTTAAGAGTGCTTGGATTACCTCCCTCCCACAGAAACATGAGGAAGATTCTGGGGTAGTTCTGCACAGACTTGAGATGCAAAAACTTGTAAATGAGCCTTTTTGCACCTTGGCTCCTCAAACTTAGGGTCATAATTCCCATGATGTCTTTACAGGCTTTTCATCCTTTCTCTGGGTGCTTTTTGTGTCTGATCTTCAGCTTTATCATAACGATCCCATCACTGCATTCCTGTTCACCACCCTTCTGCCTGCATCCCCAGACACGCTTGCCCTGCAGCATTTCCTGCCCCTCTTTCTCCAGGCTGAGGGTTGCTGAGGATTTTCCCAGCAGGAGCGATTTGGACTCTGAGGCAGGAAGCCACTTTTGCAGAGCTTGGACTTCTGTCCTGTTAGATGCCTTCCTTCTCATCAGCCTTTTTCTTTAGAAAAAGAAAAAAAAAAAGCAACCAAGAGTGAAGTCACCCTGGAGAGTGAGGCTTTCAGTCAGTTTTGAGCTCTGGCTCTAGCCGCAGAGCAGCCTTGGAAAAGCAGCGTGTCTGTTTTCATTCCTCTTCCTCTGTGTGAACAGCTGTTCTCCACAGTTTCCAAACTACTTTCCTGCCTTTTCCTCTCTGCTTGTGCTACATCACCCAGCAGCAAGGAGCCTGGAGAAGTTGGCCCTGTTGGACCCCCTCTCAGGAGAAGTTCTTGCCCTGCAGGACTTCACCAGAAGGCCTTGACTTTGCTAGAAGTTGTCCAGACCCCTGTGCAGTCAGGATTAGGTGTTCAGTCCCATAAGTGCTTCTGTAAAGCACTTCCTGATGGTCTCATGTCTCTATAGTTACTCTGTTGTCAAGGCTTTTTACCAGATCTGTGCCTCAGCCTGGTTTTTAACCGCAGTGAGACATATGTGATCCCTGTGTCTGTGCTTGGGTGGGTTGGTCTGTCTCTCCTGTCTCTTTCCCTCCCTTCCCACCCTTCCTCCCAGCAGCTTTTGAACCTGTTGCCAACCCTCAATCAGGTTTGGCAGCAGCACAGAGATCTCGGAGGTATCCCGTATCTCTTGAGCATCGTGAGCAAGTACAGCCACCTTGGGAAGGGAAATCCTGTTAGTGTCCTTGCAGAGGGAGAGGCAAGAGGGATCGCCCCTGTTTTACACACCAGCAAATCCATGCACTAATGGGTCACTGAAACCAAGTCCCCTTTTTTGTTGTTGTTTTCCCTGAGCTCACCAGGTGCTACGTGTTTTTTCTCCACCACGCAGGGACGATGCGATCCGTCCGCAGGCACCTCTTCCCTCAGGACTCTGCTGCTGGGCAGGGCGTCGTGTGGGAATGGCAGAACGACGAAGGCGGGTGGTCCCCCTACGAGATGAACGTCTGCGTGTTCCTGGAGCAAGCCCATGCCACAAACCATCAACAGGTGGACCTTGGGCCTTTAGGCTACAACTATGAAGTTGACTTCGTGGCTCAAGTCCAGACCAACAAGACCACGAAGTTCCGACGAAGCGTTCAGAGACGCCTGGACGTTCCTTACCCAGTGACAGCCACGTCAGGGCCTGTTCACGCAGGGATGGTTTGTTCTTGTCAACAGTGCTGGTTTAACAGTGGGACTGGCCCTATCACCATGCGCTACCGGCACTCCATGATAAACTTCCCCAACTCCTCCACTGCACATCAAGTTTCCAGTCGGACAACGTCAGTAAGTGCTTCTGGCCTTGGCTTTGTGCCCTATAACAAACCAGCTTTGTATGGAGCAAGGTCAACAACAAGACTCAATGCACAGAGCACCTGGGCTTTGCCTCAAGCTGGAGGTGCCGGGGGCCCCAGCACAGGACTCCCTGCGTCTAACGGACTCAGGTACAGAACCTCCTTCACCTTAGTGCACAGTGTGTGTGTCCCAGACCTGGGGTGCCCTCATCTTCCTCCTCTAGGAGCCCTTCAGTCCCAGAGGATTTTGCAGTGGTCCTTGCACTAAAAGGAGGAGGAGGTGTTTGAGCCTTTGCGTCCTGTACGCTGGATAAGAAGGCTCAAAAACTTGTAGTCTTCCTCTCTCATCCTTTCTCCCACTTGAAATATATCCCCAGCAGCTCTGCAAATCTCCATGACCCACTGGAGAAAGTGGCTGAGTTGGTACTGCAGGTTTGAGGTAACTAAATGTGATGGTTAATGGAGACATTTCTGTGTATGTTTAAAAGCAGCTTTGCAGGGGGGAGCGGATGAATGAGAAGGGGGGGATTCGTGAATATCACTACTTAATTCAAAATATGCAGCAAACATGGAGTGGAAAACTGCTCTATATTCAAAGCTCTTCCCCTTCAAGGAGGGACTGCAGAACTCTCCATGTGACTGAATCCCCATGAGTTTCCTGACAAAATGAGAGGCCCTTGTTTCTAAGGTAAACAAATAGAAACAAAACTGTAGATTTGCTCAATGATTTTTAAATCCATCATGAAGATGTTTAGAGAACCGAGGAATCAAGTCAGTGTTTTACTTTCCCTTTGTTCTGCTCTCCCTTTCCTTGAAGGCTTCCTCGAGCCATATTGACCCCCATCTTACCTGAAATCAATGGGGTGACATTAGCAATTTGAGAGTGGTTCCGGGCTATTCATTAGGATAAAAGCTGATGCAGAGCAGAGATACCACTGAATAATCATACAAGAGTTTATTCTGTGTGTATTGAATGCCCTGGGGCATCACAGTAGCAACGTTCAAGGACTGAAGGCACAAGCAGAACTCAAAGCTAGAGAGGGTTGTTTGGTGTTTGCTTTCTCTTTAGGTGCTTGGGTATTTGGAGTAGCATTTGGAGGGATCTGGTTATTTTGAAGGAGGACCCGGCAGTCAGTTGTGTTACTAGCTGGAGTTGGTTCTCCAGGGTGCCACCTCGGGCTGTGTGACCCAGCTGCGTTTGGTTATTGCCTGTGGCCAGCAGAACATCGCAGTCCCTGCGCTGCAGCCGGGGAGCTGGAGGAGAGCAGCATCTCCCTTGCCAAGGGAGGAATTTCCTTAGGTGTTCTTGTAGGATGCCCTTTCTGAGGCTTTGGTGACCCAAACTAAGCAAGGAATCTGCTGATGGGTGTTCAGGGGCTTCACTCTTGCGTTCTGCACACACATTTTCTAGCAGCATACACCAAGGTATCTACAGCCTGTGTATTTTGAGGACTAAATGATAAATGCACCTATATGTGACTCTTGGATACAGCTGGATTGAACTGAGGAGCAAATAAGTGCTGCTCCCTTTGTAAGTGGCTATAAATGTATAGAGCAGCATAAACATTTTCTAAATAAACCAGACGCTGGACGATTGAGCATCTGAAAATCAGGAGGCAGATTGGCCAGGGCTGGTTTAACTGTCCAAGTTAACTAAAGTGCAAACAATAAAGATGTGGGTAAGAAATCCAAAGGGACAGAGCACAGAGGCTGAAAGCTTGAGGTTTATATTGAGCCTCACAAAACTATGAATTGGGAGATTTTTTTCAGTGTCGTATGAGAATTTTCCCTCCCAAGTTTCATCTACATGAAAGGACCTCCTGCATCTTGTTCGTCTTTCCTGTGGCCTCTTTCTGGTACTTTCTTTTCACCTGGTGATTTTCATGGCATCCTGAGTATCCGCAGCCTTTCCATGTTCCAGCCATCTTCTTTCATCTTCAAATGGAGCTGAAAACCAGAGCTCTTTATTTCCAGATGCCCTGAGTAAGGCTCTGTGATTGGAAAAAGGTGCCAGATTTTCCCTCTTGCAGGAGCTGCCGCTTGGTACGTGGGTCGGCTCCTGCCTGCAGCCACTTTCCCCTGCAGTGCGTGAGGGCTGTGTCTGTCTGCAGTGGATCTCTGGTAGTGTCATTTATGAAGTGCTTTTTGGGGTGGGAAGAGATGATCAGAACGAAAAGAGCAAAATGCTGCAGTAGCTGCTCCTCAAGCATCTGTCCGTAACTGATAAGGGGCTGGTGGGGAAGGGGTTGTTGTGAAAGATGGGAGGATGGGAGAGCAATGGTCAAAAACAGGTGGCACAGTCGCCTCTTCCCACAACCAGGGTGCCCGGATGGTGCTCCCTGGAGGCAAGGGACACAAGGACATCCGTAGGTGGAACATCTTATCAGCCCAACCAGAGAGCCTGGGGAGAAGACTGTCTTGGCAGCCGTCACTGCAGTGCCCTGCTGGGTGCTGAGCTGTCCCGTGAGCTCTTGGGGCAACAGCAGCTCTTGGTAGACCTGGTCAGACTCTGCACAGAGGGGCTCGGCAGGTGAGTGGGTCAACGTTGGCACCATCAGCTGCTGGCCCTGGTTCTTGTGGTTGGGTGTATCCATCCTCAGAGCACTGCTGGCAGCAGGGAGCCTTTGCTACCCCCTCAGCTGCTTCAACCTTGTCTCCCGGTGCTGCTGAAGGTGCCTTTTGTGGCAGGAGCATCCAAGCTGGGGACAGCAGCGAAGAGCAGAGCCCTCTGATCGCGCCTCCTTGGAGCACTGGGGCCACCCCTGGGCCGCAAGCTGTGCTGGACAAGTGATGCTGTGGCTGCTTGAGCTCTTGCAATCCCTTCAGCTCAGCTGTTTGTGTTCTGGCTAAGGTGGCCAGTGGCACCTTTGCAGGAAACCCTGACGACGTCAGCCCTTCTGGGGGACGTGAAAGGATATGGCCTGATGTTTGCTGGGCTCAGCAGCACGTGCAATGCAGCTGTGGCTGGAGGGGACACAACTCGGAGGGGGGACGGGAGAGCCTTGGGCGAGGGTAACGCGCTCTGCACCGCGAGTCACGGTGCGAGCGCCTGAGCTGGTCTGGCTGTTGGCCACTTGTCACCGCGGTGGCACCGAGGGTGCCCTGGGCAGGGCGTCTTGCTGGAGGTCACTGTGGCGAGCGGAGCCGGGCAGGGGGGCTGCTGCTGGGTCCCCGGCTGTGCCCACACCTGGAGTCTCGGAGGCGGCACAGCCGGCAGGGCGGCACAGCCACCGCGGGTCTGCGGCCCCCTTCCCGCTCTCTAATGTTGACAGCTTCCATCGGATGTATCTGTGGAAACCTCCATTATCCACGTGCTCCCCAGGGAATGTACGGGGATTCCCGACCGGACTGCAGACCGATGCGAGAGGCTGAGACGAGACAAGGGAGGGAGGCAGCAGCTGAGGAACCAACTCAAGCTGCTCCTGCAGAAGAGACTCCCTTGCAGTTACTTTTCCTAAGAGGTCCCTGCTCCTCCCTGCTGGCAGACCAGGGGGATGCAGCAGTCTCTGTCTCCCAGTTGAGCGCAGTGTGTGAAAGGGACGGTTCCAACACGAGCTGACAGCTCAAGATGGCTTTTCCTCTGTCTTCCCATGTGCTAAATTGGAGTCGGAAATGCCACTGAGCTGGTGTAATTGCTCTTGTCTGGGGTTACATCGCAGGCTTGTGAAATCCATATTCCAGCCACAAATACCCTCATTGCTGCAAATTGGAGGTAATCGGAGTACCGAGCTCTAACAATGCGTTTCATTTAATTCCTAAGCCCTGACCGTTCCCGGGTTACTTTATCCACTGGGTTCCCCAGCATTCCTGCTCGCTGGCTCTGCTTCTTTGGGATGTGCAGCGCCGTGTGGGTCTGTGCTCCGTGCGGGCAGATGGGACATCCCGTGACCTCCGGGTGCATGGGATGGACCTGGGAGAGTCGTGGGTCGCTAGCCAGCTGCCTGGTGGGCTTCCTGTTTGGAAAGAGAGGAAGGAGAAAACGATGGATAAAGCACGGTTTGGAAAGAGGCCAGCTGCAAGGGAGCTACTGCTCACCCCGCTCAGCAGCAGGCGCCTGGGGCGTCTCTGGTGGCTCGTAAGGGTTGTGTTGCTGCCTGTGTGCTGGTTCCTTGCTCTTGCAGCACTGCTCGTCCTTGCAAGGCTTTGGGGGACGGCGGCACTCGGAGCCTTCCCAGTCTCCGCAGCAGAGTTGTAACGGGCAGAGGGTCTCTCAAGCTGTTACGGGAGGACTTAAGGATACTTGTACACGCCCTGTTTTTAAGGAAATGCGGTTAAATATTTTTGCTTCTTTCACGAGCTTACTAAATTAACGTGGGCCAGCTGTGTCGCTTCTTGGCACCTTTAGTTTCCTCCTGTGGATAAAACGCAGTTAATGTGTCCGGCCACCTTTGCAGGAGCCAGCGGATGGAGCAGCAGGGGCTGCGTCCCGATTCCCACCTCTGGAAAAAGGTCTTGGGGCCGTAAGGAAGCATACAGGGCTGTGGTGTTCCCAAGGGATGGGTCTGGCACTGGGACCCCAAACCCCTCAGTGGGAATGACGTGTTCAGCACTTCATAGGATCAGGCGGTGCGATTTGGGTGCCGGACCCTGCGCAGAGCCGCTTGCCTTCTCTCTCCTCTTTTTCTTTCACATCTTCCAGCTTTTTTGCCCGTAGCCCCAACAGCAGCTTCTCAGAGGCAGCCTGTGGCATCCTTGGCACGATGCTGGTCCTCACCAAGCCCACGGGAAGCGACCACAACGCGTCGTTCAACCCTTTGCTTGCAGCTACGCTGACTCGCAGGTCAGTCACATCCAGGCATTGCAGGACAGCTCTCCTGGACACTCCATGTGTCACCGTGCCGAAGCAGGAGCAGGTCCCCAGCAGTGAAACCCAAGGACTTGTGTGTCTGCATGCGAGTCCCTCCTAACGGGGCTTAGTCTAGCGGTTAGTGTTGCCTTTAGAAGAAAGGCAGGGAAAAAACTGCTATATTTGAGGTTTTGAGAGCACAAAGTGTTTTCACAGCTGAGCCTCCGGAGCTGGGGACTGAGCTGTTCCCTTTCGTAACGAGGATGTGCAGGTTCCAAAGCAGCTCAGCTGCAGCTGTGCTAATGCTGCTGGATCAGCGCGCAGGGCTGCCAGGGAGGAGGCTCCCAGGACCTGATGGGCGGAAAGGGGCTGGATTATCATCGTGCCCTCGGCTTTGCCTGGATAACGCACGGTGCTCCCGCGAGGCTGGGCTGGATGGAGCCCTGAGCGGCCAGGAGGAGCGCCGGCTGCTTAAGGGGGCTGCAAATACTCTGCAATGTGGGAATGTGCAGCAAAACTGGGATGTGCTCCAGGAGAGAGGGAGTCCCCCGCTACAGGGGCCGTGCTTTGGTTCTGGGCAGTGGTGATGGCAAATGTTACCAGAGTTTTCTTGCTGCTTCTTTGAGGAAAATGTCGTGTTTTGGGACCCTTTGAGGAAAGGGTCTTATTTTGGGGTCTTCCTTCTCAACCTGCTTTTTTCGCTATCACGCAGCCTCAGCTGGGGGGAGAGTAGGAACCACAGGGAATGGCAGGGCTGAACTGGACTGGGGAGGAACTGGCGCTGTGTTGGGAACCACGAGCCAAAGCTGACGGGCTAAATACAGCCTGTTTGTGCGGCTCACTGGCCTGCTCGGAGGCCAGGCCTGGCTTTCCCTGCCCCAGCAATATCCTCCTCATCACTTCCCCCGCATTCCCCCCACAAACCCCTTCCGATCTAGGGTAAGTTCTGCGTATCATTTCTGCACCATTTTTGGCATGGTGATGCTTCCTCCCACCCACTGTTGCTTCAAGCCTACCCCCGGCAGAGTTGTGGCGAGGGTACCGCAAAACAACACGCGTTTCCCGTGGTTTCGTCAGCCTCATGCCTGGGATTTCTGCAGATGTGAAAGGATGTGCGTGACAGCCCTGCGAATTCACACACGGTGTCAAACAGACAGGTTAGCACATCCCACAGTCTTAGCTGAGACACTGTTAACGGCCTGTGTGTGCGTTTCTAGCCCATGCCAAATGTGAAATAAAAAACTATTTGGTTCTGCCATCAAATCAGTTGGCTTAAAGCCTCCCAGCAGTCAGAGCTGACACACTTTGCGTTTACCATACACCAGGAGTGCATCTGATCAGTGACTGTTTTCTGGCTGATGGATGGTAATTTATCTGCAGTGCATTTGCAGCTTCCAAAACTTGATTGCTTGCAAATGCATCAATTGCTTATTCATTTCCATCTGTAAATCTCAAGGGCTCTTCTCATTTTGTAAAAGCTCTAGCTGCTGAGTGGCTCCGACTTGAACCTCGCAAGGAAGGAAAGAGTAAAGTATTTCTCAGTCTGTCTTCTCAAAACACGGTTACTTGTGATCCTCTTTGAAGCAGCTGTGGCTTTGCCTTCTTCAGCCTCTGGTGCAGGGTGCCCTTTTCCGCATCCTCATGTTTTAAGGAAAGGTCTCAGTGTTAGCTCTCATGGGGGGTGTTTTGCTGCAGCTTTGCAGGTGGGAGAACGGGGCTTTTACCAGTTCAAATGTGACTGCATCTTCTGTACGAGGATTCAGGAGCTCTGCGTCTGCCTCGGTGGCAAAGGTGGGACGCTGAAACCTTCACAAAACAGAAGGTGCAAGAGGCTGTTCCAGGCTCTGAGGATGCAGCAGGCGATTGCAGAGAGACGATCAGTCCTACTTGGAAGGTCAGGAAGGAAATCAAAGCCAGGAAGATTTAGGATAGATGCAGGACAAACAGTGAGTCGCAGGACTGAAATATTGCCAGAAATTAATTAGGGAAATTGTAGTGCTGCTTGTGTTAGGCATTGACAAGAACGGATTAGACAAAGAGCTGCTTGTGACAGTCTGTGTGCATTTGTGTCTCAGTGCAAGGAGCTGGATGGAGTGATGTCTGGAGCTTCATTTCCAGAGCTCCAACACACACATCTTTCTCCAAAACCAGGGGCTGGGAGAATGCCCTGTTGCCCATCTACTTTCCTCACAGAGCTGAAGGTTCAGCTTTGTCTTCTGCTACATTTCCCCCTTCCCACAGGAAGATGAGCGTGAAAATGCCAGGGTGGCTGCTACCTTCATGGTGTGACAAAGCACAAGTTCTGCTGCATCAATCACACGTGGGGGTCACAGTCTGGGGGCAGAGAAATGGAGGAGTCCCAGGCCCCCCGTTCCCTCCTGTGCCATCTCCTTGGAGGAGAAGATGAGGAGAAGCACAGGTTGGAGATATCTGGTGGATGAGACCCAGCTGGTCTTTGGGAATAGGTCTCTAAATTCCTTGTGTGCAGCTGGAGAAGGTGCAATACTGCAATTAACTTCTGCAGGAGCAGAGTGAAGCAAAGGGAAGGATAGCAATAGGAAAAGAGGAAAGAAATACCTAAAGAGCTGTGATGAAGAGGCTAAATTGGGAAAGAAGGGTGTCACAGAGTCGTCACACCATCTGATTCAAAGCCCTTTGAAACCGAGGGGAGAATTTCCACTGTATTCAGTGAGGCTTGAATTGGACTGTAGCGGGAACAATCTATTGCATCAGTTGGAAACATTGCAAAATTGGGTACAGCGGAGGGAAAACCCAGTCCTTAAAACAGGCGGAAGGGAGCCCTGTGTAACCCGCAGAGCTCGTTGAGGGTCTGCGGGAGCCTCGGTCGGGCCCGGTGCTGCCCGTGGCGTCGTGGGGAGCTCGGAGCTGCGGCAGGTAGGAGAAGAGGGAGGCGGGGAGGCGTCCCTGGCGCCGGGGGACGCGCTGCTCCCCAGCCTCTCCAGCGCTGCTCGTCGTCAAGGAAAAGCAGACGGAGGTTCGGGCACGGCTCCCGCGCGGGACCTCACTCCGTGATGCTGTTCTGGGCACAGAGGCTGCTTCTGCATCGCATCTAGTGAGAGCTGTATTCCCTCTGGGTGGTGAACGGTGCTGGGTGGTGAATGTCACTAGACTATCTTGATCTGCTCTGTAAATTCCCAGAAAGCTGGCCAGGTTTGGTGTGATTTGGGAGGACTTTGGGAGGCCTTTGCGTGCTGCTGTTCCTGCTGTCTGGTTTTGCTGTGTGATTGTTGCAGCCGCTGTGCAGGGCCTGCACTGCGACGGGTGTATGCAGTACACCCGGGCACCGACTGTGCGCAGCTTCTCCGGGCTGGCATTCCGGCTCCTGCTCTGCTCGGGGGGATCCAGCTTTCTCCTTTAGTGACTTCCATGCTGCTGCTTCTGCTTTTCCTTCCTAATTCCTTCTGGCAGCCAAATATGTCCCTGTCTGCCCATGTATGTCTGACTAACGTGAAGTGTGGTTACCACCCCGGGAAACACTCCCAGGAAACTAGGTTGGGAGGCTGCAAGGGAATGTGCAGTGTCCAAATGCTCTTGGTTTCTGAGGGGGCTCTATGGTGAGCAGCTTTTCCTTCCCTGGAAGGTGTAGGATCTATCTGCCCCATCCAAGTAGCCCCTGCCAGTGCTGTGGATGTACCAGACTTGCAGCCTGTCTGCAGCATGAGTAGGTGCTCTCAGGAGGCTCCCTGGAGGAGCCAGGACCAGGGGGGATAACAGGGTCTGCTGGCAGCCCAGGCAAGGGGAGATGGTGGAGGATGAATCCCTGGCTCCATTCAGGGATTCCCAGTCAGGAGCAGCTTAGGCCTGAGATCCACCCAGGAGACAGGGCTGGACACAGGTACGGCTGCAGCAGAGCTTAGGCAAGGGGGCTCCTTAAACACAACTGTAGGACAGAAGATGTGGGGGAGATTCCCCCATCCTGGGAGAGATTCCCCTGTCCTGGATGAGGCTGCTCTGGGCATTCAGGCCTATTAGGATGCTCGGGGCACTGTTGCTGCGGAGGGAACGTGAATATCGTGTGAATTGTCCCTCTTTTGTGTGGTAATTGATCTGTGCTGTTAAACTTGTCTTTTTAATTTTTTTTCCTCTCCAGCACCCCAAACCTGCCAATCAAGATGCCCAAACCCAGCAAAGTGAACCAGGCCTTGGCAGGTAATGACCCTTTTCTGTTTCATCTGCTTTGTCCTTAGGGTCATGCAGTTAAGTGTTTTCCTTCAGAGGTATGTACTTTCTTTCCTTTTTTTTTAGTTTTCAGAAGGAGTCTGAAATGTCTCTGAGGACAGAAAGATTTTAGGCCCAAAAACCATTCATAAAGGTAGAGCAAGACCATATTTGGGAGAGAATGGGAAGATGAGACCTTAGCAGCTGTTTTTGCTTAAGGCTTTGTGTTCCTGTCCTACTCTGGGTGAGGGTTTGATGCTGGTCAGTACCTGAGGCTTAAGGCCAATATCTTTCTAATCAAGCCTTGGAAAAACAGGACATGTTCTGGTGTGTCTCTCTTGACGGCAGAGATAAGCAGAGGGTGCTTGCTGAATGGATCCCTTGAGCACATTTCTGAACTTGTGGACTGTGGTTTAGAGATGAGTCACAAGATATCAGAAGTTGGCTCTGAAAATGAGTGGGTTTATTTGGGGTTTGGGTTTCCATCTTCTCCTGTATGTACAGGTGAGCAAGTAGCGCAGGGGGGCACATGGATCTGGCTAAATATTAGCTGTTCACCCACTGCCTCAATCAAGGAGGAAAGCTGCACTGCGAGATGTGTGGAATTTTGTAATGTGACTTTATTCTGCAAGCTGGGCTGGTCCTTTAGACTGAGCAATGGTTGGGGCACATTGCCTTAAGAAAGGGAAGAGCCAGAAGTTGAGGCAGATGTTCTTTCCCATAGCAGCAAAAGTTTCTTGTTATCATCAAAACCTATGAATCCTACACGTGCCTGAGGAGAGGGTGTAGCAAAGATGAAAGGGACATTTTTCAGTGTTTATTTTCAGAGGAGATTTGCTCGTTACACATGAAACGGCATTGCCTTGAAAATGGCAATTTGTGCTTGCAGCTTCCAACGAAGCGTTTCAAGTTTGAGTGCCAAAAACCATCAGGTGTTGGATGTGTTTTGTTTCAGCTAGCTCCAAACTCACAGGACTCTGGTCTGGGGAGGCCTTAGGAGCCACCTACCAGCAAGTGAAGGCAGCTGATAGCAGGTGTCCCCTCCACAGCAAGACTGTGCTCTTGCTGTCATACGGTGGTGATGCAGCACCCCAGATGCAGGAAAAAATTCCTCACGTGCTACATTTGGATGTAAAAGACTGCAGGAGCCCTCATAGAACTTACCACCATTTAATAAAATAACACGCAAGGGTTCTTTTGGATTATTATTGTATTTTTTTCGGAGAAGTCTGCCTGTTAAAGTAGAAGCAGAGGAAAGATCTGGACAAGCTAATTAGCAAGTGAGGAAAATAAGTGTCTGGGAATGTTTTTGGTGAAAAAGCAAGCAGTGGAGTTCTGAAATTTATTGGAACTTTATTTGGCTGGGCCTTTAGGGACATCTCCTGCTCTTGCTCTGCTCTGTTTCTAGCACCTCTTCTGAGAAGTGTTATTTTCTTCCTATTCAAAATCCTGTGGATGCTCCTTGATTTACTTACTCTTCAGATCATTCCACAACACCCAGCCTGAGCCCTTTCTGCTCCTCAGTCCCCATGGCATGACCATTTTCTCCAGGATTCTGGTGCTGCTGGGGACCCAAAGGCCTCTGCGATAGCTCTGGAGGGAAGGGGTATTCCAGGGGTCTCAAGTGGGAGCTGTGATTTTGCAGGGTCTGGCTCACACCATGCGTTGCTCTGATGTCTTGGCTGGTATCTGGCCTTCTGAGGTTGTTTAGAATGCTTGTATATCTTGCCTATCTCTAACTGCTTTTGGCTACCTAAAAGCTAGAAGTCTAACTTAGTGTTTGCATGTGCTGCTTCCCCAGTCAGTGAAGAGAAATGGGCCTCTTTGCGCAGTAAAACACCGTGAGCCCACGGGTGCTTCCGCTCCTCGTCAGAAAAGGTTCCTCAGAGGAAGAACGAGGTGACCACAGCCTTGCTGCTGACCTGGGGTTCTGCAGGATTCTGCCTTGTTTTGCTAAGGAAAAAAAACCAAAAAAACAAAACTAGAGATCAGCCTTTGGTCTGAGGCCTGAGATGCTTCTCAGCAGTTTTGATTCCAATTGGAAAGGGGGAAAATGAACCTCCTGACTCTTGTGGGTCATCTCTGTAAAAGCTGCAAATGTCTCTGGTGGGCAAAGGGGGGATCCCGCTGCTCTGGATGAGGAGCTGGGGCTCGTTTGTGCAGTCTGGATCTGGGGTTCCCTTTGGGTGAGGGATTCTTAACGTTGTCAACCCCATGTGTTCTCAAAGCACGGCTCGTAATCCCAGAAACCACAAAGCTGGCCTTAAAACCCTGGTTTATGCAACAGGGAAAGTTTTAAGGAAGTTTCCTGTGTGGTGTTTTTTTTGCTTACTTTTTGCTATATTAACGCTTCGAAATGCATGGGTAAACCTGTCTCTTACTCAGTGTTTGGTTAGGACTGGGAATTCCAGAATAGAGGCCTATGCAGACTGCTGAGCCATGGTGTTGATGCTAGAAGATCAGCTGGAGCAACATCTGTTGGGAATAATGCAGTTTCTGGTGTGCCTGGGGCAGGGTGGTGAACTGGGTGTCATACAAAGTACTTTCTAATATTATTTTTTTAAGATGAGGGCTGAAAACTAGGGCTTATTTTGTTTTTAAATGTTTTTCATGCATGTGCTTCCTAGAGCTGGGACATTTTGAAACTCACCAAACCTAATGTTTTTGCTGGTGGATATAACCATACTAATTAGCTCCACTCTGTCTCCAATTCCTTATGTTATTTGACTGCAACCTCTGTCGTTTCTCCTCTATGCACTTAAGTCTAAGACTGGAACCAAACACATACTAATCTGTGCAAATATAACGAAATTTGTGCAAATGTGGATCAGAGCAGTGAATGGAGGGGCGCGTTAGGCTGGATGCATGAGCAAGTGGTTGGCTGGTGCTCGCTACGTTATATAAGTGTGTTTTCCTTTTGCTCAACTCTGGCATGTTACAGGATATTGCAAAAGTGCCTTATTTACATAGCAGGCTGAAAGAAAAGCTGGTGGATGTTGTCATAGCTGCAGCAAAAATAATTTTAGCCCCAAGGAGTCGGTGACGTTTTCTGGCCAGATAGATGCTTTGGGCAAGGGAAGAGGCAGTTTTCTTTGTGTGTTTACTGCATGTATTCGTAGAAATATATCTTATGCAAAGTAGTCTTTGCAAGGCTTTCTGTGTTTTGCCTCCTTCATTCCTTGCAGGGAAGAAGCTCAGTGGTCAATGGAAAGATCACTAATATTTTTCAAATTCCCAGAGGTGGGCTCGTGAGCAGCAATAACTCCTGCAGTAATGCAAGGGCTTCCGAGCGTCTGTGCAAACTCTTGTCTTGTAGCAGCTGGGCCTCATGTCTTCAAGTGAGAATTATCCAAGTCTAGGGCCAAATTCAGTCCGTTTGTTGTGTGTCTCCCCAAAAACAGCAGAAGGCCGAAGTGGAAAATGACCTTTCCCTGTCCAATGTGGGAATGCCACTGGGATAACACTTGGGCTTGGATAATTCTGCTGGTCCCATGTATGGCCTGTGTTTTGTGTCTCTCTGGAAGCATAGATACATTTGCAGCTCATGAAATGAGAGCGAGAAAGTTCCCGTAAAAAAAAAGTGTTTTTTTTTCTTTGAGACGACTCATTATGCTAGCCAGTAATTCTGGGTGTGTTATTCAAGGTAGCAGAAGGGCTGTGTTAAAGGGTAACTGAACTAAGCCGAGGTGCTGTAGCTTATGTTTTCACTTGATCTCATTTTGAAGGAAACATCTTTGTCCTCTGACTGCAGGAATCTGTGAATGCAGTTGTTCAGCTCCTGTGTCTGTTGATTTTTTTGGTTTTCTTTCTTTCTTTTTAATGGGCTCTGCATGCCACCTTACCAAGATTGTATTGATCTCCTCAACAGAGAGCATGAATTTTGCATTTGCCATCAGTCAGATGTGCGGTGGGTGGTGATAATCTGCGTTAGTCTTTGGACTTCCTTTTCAAATGTCAGGGCTTAGCAATCGATGTGCTCGCATTGCTCAGAAGCAGGGGCTTTAGAGACACGTTCACCGCTTCCTTTTCTGCACCTTATCTGAAGAGCTGCATTCTATAACCCTAGGGGGTCAGACTCTAGCAGCCTGAGATATTCCCTCTTTACTGTGAAGAGATTCAGCATGCTGCCTGTTTTACCAGAAGGGTGTTTTTTAGGGCTCTGAATCAGCTGCTGTTCTGGTAATGCTTCTGTTTGGCCTCTAACAAGGTAAAAGCAGGAAGTGTCTGCCTGGAGCGCACACAGGTGACAGCGCTGGGGTTGTAGCTGGGCTCGGGGCGCTTTGCTCATTCCCTCAGAAAGCGGTTGGATTTTGCTAGGGAAGGTTTAAGAGCTCTTGCTCTTTGCAGAGGTAGTGGGGGGCTCCAGGCTTGGTTTGGGGAGCACACAACAGCCTGTGGGCTTCAGTTCAAGACATAAAGGAAGTTATTTTGATTGTGAAACTTCTGGATCTGATTTCAGTTAGAGACATAAAAGAGCTTATGCCAATTTTCTCTTCCTGCTCTCATTGCCTCTTTCATTATTTTTGACACAGCTACATATTGCCCATGTTTCTATGATGCCCATTGCCTTGGTGTCAGTCAGAATAGCTGTTCACACCATGGGAAGGGGCTAACTTGTGCTTTTGCTTTCTGGCGTTATCTTCCAAAGAAGAGGGACATGTTTAGTTGCTAAATGATGCATGGGGCAGCCTGATCTGCTGGCAGAACCAGCTCTGCCAAAGGTTCTTGGGTAACCGGGGGCAAATTACTTCATGTGTCTGTGCCCCCTTCTTCATCTTGTGAAATCCTTGCTCCAGACTCGGTGTCTGTCTGTAAATCTTTTCATGTCCTTAGATGAGAAGGTTCTTCAGTAAAGGCTTCTAACTGGGGATAAAGAAAGGACTCAAACAGCTACTGGAATATTTATTGCACTTGGGTCTTTGGGGAATAGGTGCAAAATGCAGTCAGGATAGTTCTGATAGGGAAACCTTTTACACAGACTTTGCAGAAGGGATGTGCAGTTCAACACGTGGCTTCTTAACTTGCTTTTCAGGTAGGAAATAGTCTTACCACTTCCACACAAAGCTGGTTGATGTTTCCCATAATAACTTGATTTTCAGTCACTTTTGCCTTGCATGTGCACGGTACCTCATTTTATCCTGAAGGAGCATGTTTGTTTTTATACCTTCCTTTCCCAACCAGCTTGAAAAATAAAACCTTTAAAAATCTCAGCTTTAGTTTTGAGCGTCTGTGCAGGGATCTGGGGATGCTGGCAAAATTTTCCCTAGTATACGGATCTGGCTTGGCCTGGGCTACTGTAAGAGGCAGCTTTTGAGGAAATGCTGCTTTTTAGGTCATCTGCTGTCAGTCTGCATTCATGAGCGTTTTTTAAATGCTGGTGGTAGCTGTGGCAGACAGGAATTTGCTTCTTGGGAAACCTAGGGCAGGTGGTTTCTTTTTATTTTTTTGAATAAAGCAGCATGTTACCTCAGAAATGTTATGACTTGTAACTGGCCGGGGTTTCACGGGCAAACATCGTATTAAATCAGCATGATCAGTCCTGTAGCTCTCTGTGTGCCAATTTTACCTTCAGGGAATTGCTGTCCTTTTTAATGATTCATTAGTTCGAACAAAGTGCATCCAACAGCGCAGCTGCCCTTGCCGGCTTGGGAAGGGGGAGGACAAGGAGGTGCAGGCTTAAATTGCACCGGGGGGCTAGGGAAAAGGTGGGTGCTGAGGAAGGGGCTGCCGGGGAGAGCGGAGCTGCCGTCACGGATGGAGCTGGGCTCGTTACGCGGAGCAGCTCCGGGCCGGGAGCAGCCCGGGATTGCAGCAGGATTAAAAGAGCAGTGAAAGGACAGTAGTAAAGACAGCAGAGCCCCGTTCAGCACTAGCAGGGGATTAGTTCAGGGTGACGCCTTTGAAACACTTGGTTTTATGGGGCAGCTGCGCAGGGCTGTTGGAGGTTACAGTCGGAGGTTACAGTCGGTGCTCCTGGTGTCCCAGGGTCTGTGCTGCTCTGAGCTGGAGGGATTTGCACCGTAACGGGCCTGGAACGCCCCAGGAGCAACGGGAAGGGTCCTGGGCAAACGCTGGCTCATGCCCATATTTCCCTGCTTTAAATTGCTGTCCGAGCTCCTCCCTCACATCCCGTCCTTGTGCCGGCGCTCACCCGCAGCCTCTCGGATGTTTTATGTTCTCTGAATCAAGGGCTTGGGTTTTGTTTTATCTTTTACATTTTCTTTGAAAGATTGAAGGGTTTTTTTTTTCTTTCCTTTTTTTTTGATTTAATGAATGTGTTTCCCCGTTGTTTCCTTCCCGCATGTCCGTGTCGTACCCGCTGTAGGCATGACGGCTATTCTGATGTCAGCCGCTGGACTCCCCGTGCACCTCACCTGTGTGCCGCAAGCTGCCAGCACCCATAAAGCCACTAAAAAACACAGCTCAGTTAAGGAGGGGAGGAAAGTGTCCAAGAAAGGTAGTTCCTGCTCAAACTGGTATTTGCTTCCATCTCCTTCTCTTTATCTCTCTGCACTTGTTCTGCCTCCCTCCTTTCCTCTTGTTTCTCCCCCAACCCTTTTGGCTCTTCTGATGTTTATCCCCTAATGGGGACACTTCTCTGGTCTGCATGGTCTCTGACAGGCTGTGAAATGAGATGATGAAATAGACCCTATGCTACAAGTTCTGCTCGTGTCCATCAATGTTTAAGGCTGGAGCTGCCCAGCAGTTCTCCATGCAGGTCAGAGGCCTCTGCAGTCTTCCCCATGGTGCCTCTACACCCTTTGGGGAAGCCCTGGAGATCCATGTGCCAGGACCTTCCCTAACTCTTTTTTTGGGAAGTCTGGGAGCTGAGGGACCTTTGTGGAGGGCATTTATCCATGTGTTCCTTCAAGAAAAGGACTGCTCGGGAGCCATGCTTGTCCTAACTGAGCCGTGGGATAAGGAGGATCTTTTGGACAAGCGGATGTCTGGGTTACTCAGGACTTTCACGATCAAATAACATCGCAATTTATTTTCTCTGATCTGTCTAGGGCGCGAGGCCGCGGAGCGGAGCCCTCGCTGGTGATGGTGCCGTGGCAGGAGGCTGGGAAGGGCCCTGCTCCCCCAGCTCTGCCTGCAGAGCCATCTCCAGGGCCTTCCTTGCTCCTCTCGGGTCCCTGCTGTCCTGCACCCTCTGCCTGGAGCCCCGGCAGGGCCCGGGGGCCGCGCTGGCTCTGCAGGGTGTGCGTCAATGCAGCCGGGTGACGCTGAACGCGTCGCTTGTCAGCCCGGGCGCGGGGGTCCCGCCGTGGTTAACGTCCTCCTCCAAACCTGGGGTGCTTCTCCTTCAGTTAGGAGGAGGAGGAGACCGTTGGCTTCAGATTCCTACCCGAGGGAGGTGTTCAGCATGGAGGTAGCTGTGTGAAGGGAAAGAGGGAAGCGGCAGCTGCTGTTTTGGGGAGAATGTCTCAGAATCTCTCTCCTTGCAGCCTGTGCATGCAGTGAGGAGCAATGTGGGTCAGGGCTTGGCAGGGGAGTGGGGTCAGAACCTCTGTGAAAGAGGATTGCAGGGAAATAGAAAGAAAATGTGCAGGGGGGTGTCTCGGGGAATGGTCTGTGGAAGGAGTTGCAGGGAGGAGAAGATGACGGCAAGAACGGGAGCAAGCGCTCGGCTGTGGAGTAGGATGTGTGAGAGAGGAGGAGGAGGAGAGCAGGGGCGGCAGGAGAAGCAGCAGGGAACAGGAGGAGCAAAGGAGGATGCGAGGTGAGGGCGAGAAACCGCGTGGCGGTGGGCGGCAGAGGGGCTGAGCAGGAGCCGCCAGGCGGCTCCTCCAACCTGCTCCTGGGATTAACTCCCTCCGTGCAGGCGGTGCCGGTGGCTGCAGCGACAGCTCCTGCTCCGGGGTGTCCCCGGCTGCGTGAGAGGGATGGGGCCGTGCGGCAGAAACACCCTGTACAGCCCCAGTGCTGGAATAGAGCTGCAGAGCCCCGGGGCCTCCCGCGGAGCGCTCGGAGCTGCACTCGGAGGTGGAGATCCACCGTGTCCTAGCGGGGAACAGAGCCTGGCTGTGCAGTTCTGAGGGACAGGGCCTGGCCTCGTAGGTGCCACCCGCGGCGAGGCCGAGCGGTGCCCGAGAGCCGGCCCTGGTGCTGCATGTGGTTTGGGAGGCTCCGCTCGGAGGCGGGAGCCTTCCCGCAGCGCCGCCGCGGCTCGCCAATGCCATCTGCCGGGCCGCAACGCGGGGCGGCCGCGCGGGGACGACGGGGACGCCCAGCAGCTGCCACTGCCACCTGGCAGTGCCGCAGTCGCCCCGGCCGTCGCGGCCGGGCTGTGCTGCAGCAGGGAGCTGTCGCCGTCCCTGCTGCTTCCAGCACCGACCCGTGAGCAGGGCTTTCTCTGAGGTTTCTTAAAATCCACTCACGTATTTTGGATAGCGGGACCGGCAGCCCTGATGAGTGCTGGGCGTCCCACTCCCTAGGTGAAGAGGGTGCTCAGGAGCTCCTGGAAACAAGCCCTGCTTGCACAACCCTTCCTGCCTTAGAGATGCTGTTCTGCAGCGAGAACAGTGCGCCTGGCCTCCGCTCAGGCTGTTTTTCCCTTTGCAGAGCCTGTAGCTGTAAGCGGCAGAGAGGGGCCTGTTTCATCCTCTATTTTTGTGCTGCCTTCCCCTCTCTGCAGTGTCCATCCCCGAGGGCAAGTCCTTCAGCACCGTGCGTTTCGAGTAAACGCAATAACCTAAGGATGGGCCCGCGCGTGCAGGCCGGCCCCGCTGCGCGGCGGCAGCGGGAGAGCTGCAGGAGCTGCAGCCGCTTCTGCAACGAGCTGCATCGCATCAAACCAACCCGCGCGTCACGCAGGGCCCGTTCCCGGCGCTGCCTTGTGGGATGATCCCGCGGCGGCTGCAGGGCTCCGTTCCGGGGGCGCCGCGGCGGGTCGGGATGAGCCGCGCGGTGCCGCTGCTCACGGCTCCGCGCTGCGCCAGCCCCTGCGGGCAGCGCGGGCTGCGGCGGGTTGCTGGAAGGCGAAAGGTTTTCGGCTTTCCTGCAAGGCTGCAGCAATGGAGCTTCCCGGCTTTCCCAGGGCCTTCGGGAGGAGCAAAGGGAGGACGCGTCCTTTGGGACCGGCGTCCCTCGTTACCCGCTGGCATCGCCGTGCGCCGGCGCGGAGGTTTCTGCTCTCTGGGGAGGCCGGGCGCGTGCGGAGGAAACCCGCGCGCGTGGCCTTTTCCTGCCGGCCGCCGCTGGCTCTCACGGGCAGGGGGAGCAATCCCAGCGGATTCTCCTGGATTGTTCCCTGTGCATCCGCTCCAGTGCTGCTTTGGTTGTGTGCTGGCCATGCAGGAAGGGTGGGAATGCGGAGTCCGTTGGAGAACAGGGAAGCTCGCTGTCCAGTGTGGGACCATCTCCATAAAGGAGACGGGCTGTAGGGATGGGGAAGCCCTGCGTCACAAGCAGAGCAGCCTGGTCCCTTGGCTGTCCTGACAACTGCTAATTATGAAGAAATGTGTTTCTATTGCTAAGCCTTCCCTCCCCTCCTGGATTTTGTGCAGCCCTCTTGGGAGTTGAGACCTGTAGACCCAGCCCTGCCAAGTCCAGGGAACTGAGGGAGAGCTGATGGGAGTTAGATGACTGTCCATGGCAACTGGAAGCAACCTGTGTCTGGCCTATGCAGGGTATCAAAAGAGAACTCTGCTGTTAACCATATGGATCACTTTGGGATGCAGAAGGAGGTATGTTGCTCCTGCAAGCAGTTGGTTGCTGAGCAAGGATTCAAAACACATCTGTTAAATGTTACCCGTGGAAAGCCCTTGCTTCAGCAAACAGTTTATTATCTGCAAGGAGGAAGGGGAAGCATTAAGAAAAATCGTTATCCCTCTCTTTGTAAATGAAAGAATGGTAAACATTCCTTCACATCCCAGCTCAATCAATAGCGCAGCATTAGGCTAGCTGGTGGTGAACAACATTGGCTGGTTCTGCTATTGCATTTTCATTCCAGTGTGGAATCCTGAGAGCTATAGGGACTGACCAGGCTTTGATGGTCCAAAGGGATTGATAAAACAAAGCAAATCTGGAAGCAAATACTTTTATAGAGCAAATGGCCCAGGAAGGAAGGGAATTGTGCACTGTGTGTGGGTCGTGCTCTGCTGGGTGCTGTGTGGACTCAGCCTGAAACCAAGGCCTGAGTGTCCAAAGTCTTTGTTGGGGCTGGACATTCAAGCACTTGCAGCTGGGGGCAGGTTTTTTTAAAGTGTCTGGGCTCCAACAGCCTTGGTGGAACTGGATGCATCAGGGCGTTATCACAACCAAGTGATAGGAGCAGGGCATTTCTGATCTCCAGAGGGTGTCCTGGGGCAGACTGGGGGTTGCCTCCTCTTCTTCTGCCCATCTGGTTGCTAATCCTGGGTAGTGAGATGGTATCAAACCATTAGCTTTCCACAGAATCCCTGCTGTATCCCCGCAAACTCTGCAAAAATGTCGTCCTCCCTCTTACCCAGCTCTGCCCTGGGATTTTTGCTGCCTCTTTTTGGTCTCAGTTGAAGGAGCACGGCCAGTTCTTGGGCAAGGCATCTCTCTGTTTCTCTGGGTGCTGTAGAGGGAGGAAAGACAACAGCAGGAGTTCTGCACAGCAGAGGCTGCAAGGAAGGAAAGTCCTGCACTGCCTGATCAAGGTGAATTTCTTTAAGGCCACTCAAATTTGTCATGCAGGTGGGAAGAGGTGATCTGGACTGTTCAGCCGAGTAGTGGGCTGGTGTCTGTGTGCACTGTCTGCTGGCTTTCCTCATCTTCAGCCCCTTGATCCCATGCGTCTTTCTGGCATTGCCTTTTCCAGCCAGTAGCCAGAAGAGGTGAAAAGGAAGATCATTTCAGAGAGAGGCACCTGGAAAAAAAAACACTTGGGAGCAGGAGGACTCATTCCTGGCTGCCCCTTCTTCCCACGTTGCCTGCGAGCAAGGTCCCAACGGGGAGATTCCTGGATCCCTTTCTCTCCTGTGGAACAGACAAGTCAAGGAAGAGGTTTTCCATGTGAGGATGGTGATTATTAGGGCTTGAGGCAGCTCCTTGCTCTGCTGAACTCAGCCTGAAAGCTGGAAGGCCGGGCTTTTCCCAGCACCTTGGCTCATTTTCCCCACCCTTCTTGCGGCAGCTCAAGTGCATTCCCAAGAGATTTTGGCAGGCCGTGAGGTGGAAAACACCTGCTTCTAGGTTCCTGTGTTTGGATTATTATTAATGCTTACTTTGTCCTGTTGACTCCTTCCAGGCTAAGGGTGTGTGGAGGGCCGGGGGATGATCCTCAGAGGCCAGCTATGCCTGAAATGTCCAGCCTGGCTCCTCCTGCGCTGAGGAGAGGACTTGGCCCTTTTAATGACAGCGTCACCCATGACGTGTGAACTGTTCTCCCCTTCTGCTGCACCACGTTTGCCTCTACTGTGAAAAGCACTAGCCAAAAAATGGCACCTACCCTTTCCTCCTGATGAGAGCAAGTGCTTTTTTGGGTGATGAAGAGCTTGAGGAAGTAGTGCTGGCTCTGGTATGGCTGCCTCTTCCCACAGACCGGCTTACTCGGCTGCAGAGACAACTTTTCTGTACCCTCCGTCTTTCCCGAAAGCATCGAAGGGGACTGGGAGAGCTGAAGACGTGTGGGGTGCAAGTGCCCCAGGCCCAATACCCAACCCTTCATGTAGTGATGCTGCATGAGGAGCCCAGGTCCTCTCCTGCCTGGGATCACAGCTGCTAGAAGCACCTTTCTTTATTAAAGCACAGGTAGTTCATGTCCTACAGTGCTTAGAAATGTCTTCAAGAGCAAAGCTCTTTATGGGGATGTCCTCCTGAGGCCCTGGCGTGTTGGGCATTGATGCTCCTGAGCTGTCCAGCCTTTGGTAGCACTTCCCTTGCTCCCAGGGCAGCTCCAGCAGCTGGGATAGAAGAGATCGGACAAGGAAGAGCTGCACCTTAGCTGAACTGTCTGTCACGACACGGCTTTTGTCCTTCCTCTCTCCCAGAAGTAGGTTTGGGGCAGAGCAGGAAGAGCAAGCAAGGAATCCCCCTAGCCAAGTGGCAGGTTTCTCCTTTGCCTCCTGCCAAGTGGAGTCTTAATGCTGCTTGTGCAAATGTTCCCTCTTGTAGGCTGGTGGAGGAGCCTGGCAGCCTCTGTGATGGGCCTGGCGACGGGTAAGGAGCTCGTCTTGTCTCACGCAGGGCTGGGTGCCCTCAGGGGGGTCAGGGTGCTTGGTGACTGTCTGTAGGGTGCAGGACCAGCCGTGGGTCCCTGCAGGCCACGTCTTGCTGAGCAGCTCTGCTTGCAGTAGAAGCTGCTGGGAGTCAAGGCTACATGTGACGTCCTCACCAGGAGCAGGCTCAGGTTATTGTGTGTTTGCTGCTTGGTCCTTATGCTGGCTCATTGCTCTAGAGGGGACAGGGCATCAGTGAGATCCGCTGTTGCCTGCAGAAACTCCATCTCGTGTCCATCTCAGCAGGCACCTGCCTTGGAGCAGGGCAGTTCTGGCGTGGGACATCAGGCCTGGTGGGCTGCACTGGGGTCTGTGCTTGGGTGGGAGGGGAGCAGGGATTAAATTTATGGAACGTGAGGTTGTGTTAGCTGTTCTGCAGACAGGACACTGTTACAAAGCTGGGTTGTTTTCTGTTCCTTGTGCTGCATCTTGCTGAGTTTGAGTATGTGAAAAGCTCCCAAGAAAAGCTGCTGGTTCTTGGTAAAGATGCAAGACTAATTCTACAGTACTAAAAGCAAAGCCTGAAGCTTAGTGTATTGCTGGGTTTCTGTTTGTCAGATGCCAACAGCAGGGTTTGCCCCGGTGTACAAGGGTCCCATGTCCCGTGCACTGCGGGAATGCCTTCTTCCCTTCAACAGCACAGAAGTTGTAATCATCTCTTCCACTAAGATTTTAACGTCCTTGGGTTCAGTTTGATCACAGCTGGTTTCTGGTCTGTGGGTTCTCTCCCCAGAGAGCTCGGGCTGCTGCGCGCTCTGGCCTGTGTCCCTCGCAGTGTTAGTGCTCGTCATCACTGGCAGCAAAGTGTTTGCAAGGCTTGTATGGAGCCGCTGGAGCAGCTGCTTCAGCAGAGACCTTTTCTCTCCCTCTAAACCTGACCTTTCTCCTCGGCATCCTGGCCAGTTACTTGCTCTTCTCCGCTTCTCTTTAGCGTCACCCTCGCAGTATTTCGTGGTGTGTCTCATTTCCTTCTGTCTCTCTTTCTCGTCTCTCCCCTTCTGCAGCAACACCAACGGAGCCAGAAGCAGTGGTGAGGAGGTACTTGGAAGAGCTGAAGGGTGTTCCTGCTGATGAGGTAAGAGGGGCAGGAGGAACAGAGCAAGGCTGTAATAAAGCAAGTCTGGCTTGGCCAGAGCTGTTTATGGGTGTGCTGTGAAAACCAAGTTGGTCCCTGAAGACTGTCCTTCCATGGCCATCCTGTGTAGTAGATCCCGCTGCTTGTAATGGCCTCCTTGATGCTAGGTGGAAAGACCTCACTGTTGACTGAAACCCACACGTGGTAACTGAGGATGGGGCCTCATCCAGATGCTCTGATGTGCACGCTGTGCTCTCCAGATTTGGAGAGATGCCCACATGGGTGCCCGTGGATGGGTACCCAAGGCCCTCACTTTAGGAGTGCAAGAGTGGGAGCGTGCACTAACGAAGCAGAGGCTGACCTGGTTCTAGGCTCAGTGGATCTTTCAAGTGAGTATGATATCGGCCTGGGTAAATCTCACTTGAACCATCACCTTCCTTCTTGCAACTGGAGCGAGCTGAATCCAGCTGATTGAACTGCTTAAGAAGGTGACTAGCTCAAAGCTGGAGTAGCTGCTTTGTAGAGGAGCAGGACATAAACATGCTCAGCTCCCTGCTTGTTCCTTCTAACTGGCTGCTCTTGTCCTGTGCTGCCCAGGAGGCAGTGGAGTGGGGTGGTACCAGCCAGGTGAGGAAACCTCTCTCTGCTCTTAAACCTCAGAGGGGAGGATTAATGTTGAAGGCAAATCCTCCTAAAATGTCTCCCTGATTGCTGTCCTGGTGAGTCAGTCAGTATGATCATCTTGGTGCCCTCGGTGTGTGGTGATTTTATCCCTGCTGTCTTGGCCTCTAGGACTGTATGATCTGCATGGAGAAGCTGGCCTCCCCGTCAGGTTACGGTGACGCGTGCGAGTGCAGCGCCATCAAGCCGGAGATGGTCGGTCGCCTGACGAACTGCCAGCACTGCTTCCACATGCTCTGCGTGCTGGCCATGTACTCCAACGGAAACAAGGTACGGGCCAGCCCGTCTCCGTGGCCTCGGGGCCAGGCGACTCCTGAGGGCTGACGCCTGCTTCTCTCTCCGCACAGGATGGGAGTTTGCAGTGCCCCTCTTGTAAAACCATCTATGGAGAGAAAACCGGTACTCAGCCCAAAGGGAAGATGGAGGTTTCCACTTTTCCCCAGTCCCTTCCTGGGCACAAGGACTGCGGGACAATCCAGATTGTGTATCACATCAGCAGAGGCATTCAGGTGAGCACAAGGGCTGCCTGCAGGAGTGGCTGCTGTCAGAAAGGGGGAAGCTGTGTGACCCTCCGGAGCAGTACCGGGAACTTGGCCGCTGCTTCTCACCAGCCTTTCACCTACAGTAAAAATTGCCTGTGAGAACCAGGGAGAAGACCCCACCAGTGCTCACAGGATGGGAGAGGTTCTGGCGTCTTATTTTACAACCCACATCTAAGCTGTGGGTGGGTGCAGTGACCTGAAGGTCTGATGGCCTTAGACCATGTAGAAAAGTCTCTAAAGAGCTCAGTTTATTGCAGCATGAAGGACCTATGATCTTAGTGTGTCCCATAGGAACCAGTCCAATACCTCCTACTCATAATCAGCAATACAGTGCTCCTTCTGGATGGAAGAGCTGGCCTGAGATGGTCCTCTCCTAAATCCTGCTGCTAATTCTAACCCTTATTCCTGAAGGATTGTGCAACCCCCGAAAAGGTGGAAGTGTCCATACACACTCTGTCCTTTATCTATTGCAGGGCCCTGAGCACCCCAACCCTGGGATGCCTTACACAGCAAGAGGCTTTCCTCGCTATTGCTACCTGCCAGACAACGAGAAAGGCAGGAAGGTAAGTCCTGTAACCCCGGGGACAGGACTGCTCCATGTGGCCCTCTTGGCTCAACAGTGGTGGCTTTGAACAATAGGGCTGTTTTTATGAGTTGCTCCTATGATGCTAATGAGCTATTCTTGCCAGTTGTCCGTGTTGTTGTTACTTAGGTGTCTTTATGACCTTTCTGGCTCTGAAAGTTTTGTTCTTTTTCTTCACAATTCTCCTTCATCCCTTTGCTAAACAAAAGCTTGCCTCATTTGTTTGAGCAAACACTCCTGGCTTGTTTTGAGCTGTGCTGTTACAGGAGTTTCTCTTAGAACCACTGAACTTGAGGGAAAAAAAACAAACAAACAAAAAAAAAACTGTCTGTTCCCTGTTCCCATCACCATTTCCTGTGGGTGAATGTGTTTGTCTCAACCTGTGCCAGTATTTTTCCAGTCCTGCAAGACTGGCTTGTGGGGGAAATTAATTGTTCTTCCCATCAGAGGCACCACACAGAAAAACAGGAGATGAAGGAGTTCCTTCTAATGCTGATATCTTTAGTTTCTTGCTGCAACTGCAAGGGTGTAGTTATTAAGCTTCTGGCAGCAACCACATCCATATCTCACCTGGATGCTTCCCTTGAAAAGGGCCAGGGAGCTGTTTCTTCCGACAGCATGACAAGAAGGGACTGCTCATCTGCCCATGAGTCAAATCTCGCTGCTGGAGACCAGCTTTGATTTTCCTTCCTCTATCTCTAGGTCCTGGAGCTCCTCAAGGTGGCCTGGAGGAGACGCCTGATTTTCACAGTGGGCACCTCCAGCACCACAGGTGAGAGCAACACAGTAGTGTGGAACGAGATCCACCACAAGACGGAGATGGACACGAACCTGAGTGGCCACGGCTACCCCGACCCCAACTACCTGGACAATGTGCTGGCAGAGCTGGCCGCGCAGGGCGTCACCGAGGACTGCCTGGGACAGTGAGCCGCGTGGGGCCGCCGGGCCGTGCACGTCCCCCGGGCCCCCTGCTTTGGAGGCCCATCCAGTGCACTTATTCCTGTTGCCTTAAGTTCCTGCGTGTGAGCGCCTGTCACGCTGAGCAATAACACTAACGCGGGAGCTCTGTACAGTCTCTTTTTTTGGAGGGAAGGCTACTTTTGTAGAACGTGGGCTCGTGTACCCAGGTAGGGCTCCTGGCCACAGCCAGGACGGGCTAGGAGCGTTGCTGCGAGGTGACAGATCCCCCTTATGAAGGCAGGACCCTCACCCTGGTGGTACCTGGGGACACAGGAGGGGAGAAGGGAAGGTCTTGCTCCCACTCGAAAGGAAAATGAAGGCCTCCTTTCTGCAGCGTGTTGCAGTTCGGTCTCCGAGCTGGTTCTTACGGTGAAGCCTCCTCCCTCCTGCCCTATAGCTGTTCCTTATATCTCTGCTTGGTCGTAATAAACACTGCATTGTCATGGAGAGTCTCTGCTTTGCCCTCAACCCACCTGATGGCTTAGGGTGTCTCCCCTGCTGTGTCCCTCTTGGAGGGAGCAGCCTGCTCGGCGGAGCTGGGGACACTCCGGCCAGCCAGGAGAAAGGAGGGAAAGCTCAGCTCTGCTCGAGGAACAGGAGCTTCTTCTTTGGGAGCAGCCCCTGTCCCTGGGCTCCCGCATCGGAGGCTGTGGGTGTTTCCATCCGCTTCCCTCGGGGCTCTGCTGGGGCTGGGCAGTGGCTCACAAGGCAAAGCCACGGTTGCCCTGTCTCCTCGCCATGGTTGCCCGTCTCGGCCTGGCGCAGCCCTTGGGGCAGGGCCCCCTGCCCAGCGCTTGCTCTGATCCCTCTCAGCTGGAGGTTGGGGGTTGCTGCTGCGACGCCCCGTGAGAGGAGCCAGGGCCTGGTGCTACCCCAGGGCCGTCACAACCTCTGCTCCTGCTGTTCCTGTCACTGCTCCCATCACCCCGAACTGCTTGCGGCGAGGCCGGCTCCTAAAACACAGCTTGTTTCCTCCATCTTTTAAGTGCAGCAGCAGCCTGGCAGCTTGGGGGCTGTTCCTTAGCGCTTTACATCCAGCTATTCCGTGTTTGCCTCCAGCGCCGCGCTGGGAGCAGGAGGGTTTCGGCCGCCCGCGTGGCGCAGCGGGTGCTGGTGCCACCAGGCGGTGGCAGGGCCCTCCGCTGCCCCGGCCGTGCTGCAGCGAGCGCGGCCGCGCCGGGAAGGAGCTCCTTCCTGCCCAGCATCCAAGCAGCGTCCCCCGAGGAAGGGGGATTGCTCTGCTCCCGTTGTCCTTGGGTACTGTAAGACCCCTGTCCAGCCCCGTGTCCCCTCCAGCTGCAGGTCTCCGGAGCTCCGCTTCCTTTCGCTCCGCTCGCAGCTCCCTTGGCGCAACCGCATCCCCGGTGCCTTCTGCCACTTCAGCGGCTTCGAGATGCAGCCTCGGGTCGGGGTAGCTGCCAGCCAGGAGTCCATGCAGGGCTAGTGCCCTGTGCCACCGAAGCGAGGGGCAAATTCTGCTTTCTAGCACCAGTGAAATAAAAAAAGAAAAAAAGATTTTTGTTTTCAGGGCTACTGCAAGCAGGAGGAGTTTTCCCCGGTGCTGGCCCTATGCTTGCTGCCTCCTCCTGCTGTTACCTCTCTGCTTGCCCAGTACCAACCTCACCGCGGGGCAGGCTAGAGAGAGAAACCGCTCAAACACGCAGCCAGGTCCGGAAATGCTGCAGAGCCGGGAGCTCCCGGGAGCAGCAGGTGTGTTTGCACATGCCTGCGTCTGCTCCTCTCCACCCTGCTTGCGCAAGGGAGCGCTTTCTGGCTTCAGCCTCGGCTTTCGGTACCCAGATCACGTTTCCCTAGCAAACAGAACACGGGATTGAAGAGCAAATTGGGCAGGGTTCACGCGGCCTCGTGCTAAGAGAGACTCCCCTCCCGAGCCCAGCGCCAGGCGCTTGTCGGTGCGTGAATCACGGGGAGCCTCCCGGGGCCGGGAGCTCGGGATGGATGAGTCAGGGTGACCCCCCGGCAGCTCCGCACCCACCGTGGGGCTGCCGGTGCTCAGGGAGGAGCAGCCTGGGTCACCTCCCTTCGCCCCAGGGCTGCAGGGGACCCGGTGCAGGGCCATGGCACGAGCGCAATGCTGCGGTGCCGGTCAGAGCCGGAGGCGAGGGAGAGCCGTGCGGGTGCTTATAATGCTGCCGGACGGGTCTGCAGCCCCGCTCGTCCCCGACGGCCCCCGTGGTCCTCAGCCCTCCCTGGCCACTGCTTGCCCAAGGGAGCAGCAGCAGCTCCCGGCTCCTTTGGTCCCTGGGGTGGTCGCCGGCCTCCTTCCTTACCCAGTCGCCAGGAGCAGCCACCAGTTCTGCCCCAGTGACTTGGCAGGGAGACGGGTGGCTACTGGGTGCAGCAACCTGCGTCTCCCTTTGGTGGGAGGTCGCTGCTGGGGTGACGATGGCAGGAAGAAGACAGGCTGCCTCCAAGCAGTGCGAGCGGCCAATGCCCGCCGGAGGAACGGGCTCGAAACCGCTCGTGGAAAGAGCCTGTGGTCTCGGCGGGTCCGTCCCCACCAGGGCTGCTCTCCTGCGCAACCAGGGGTCCTGGTGGGGTCCGAGATGCCGGCGTGCCCACGGAGCACGTTTCCTGCAGTGCCAAGGACTTGCTTGGGGCAAGCCGGGTTATTCTTAGCCGAGCCCTGACCCCGCGGCTATGTTGGCCCCGCGGCCAAGTAGCTGGTGGTGGCAGTTGAAGCAGGGGGTGACGCACGGTGTCACCCTCCCTGCGCTGCCACCACCCGGGCACTCACAGCGGCGCCTCGTAGCAGGGCCCGTGCTCGGCCTTCGCCGCTTGCCCAGCACCCGGGCTCCGTGTCTCACTGCCGAACTTGCCAGTGACCTCCCGGTGCCACCAAGTGGCTTGCGGGCGCCGGGCTGGCGGGACAGGGGAATGCGGGGCCGGAGGGCGGCCGCTCGCTCCGCCGGCTGCGTTTGCCCCGGGGTGGGCGGCGGAGGAATGCGGCGCTGGGAGGGCCGGGCTCGTGGGGGCTCTCGGGGCCGCTCGCCAGGCCCGGGGCAGAGGGACGGGGCCGGCGGAGCGAGCGGCACCTCCTGCTCCGCGGCGCTGCCATGGAGCTGCTGCTGCTGGCGCTGGCCGGGACGGGCTGCGCCGCGGGCCTGGGTGAACATGAGGGGGTGCCGGGGCGCGGGGGGCCCCGCTGCCCCACGGCGCAGCCCCTCACGGCCCCGCTCCGCAGCCCTGCTGCCCTACGAGCCCCGCGCGCCCCCGCAGCCGCTGGCGGGCAGGGTGACGGCCACCACCTTCGCCCTGGACAAGCCCTTCTGCGTGTTCGACGGGCACGTCGATGCCACCGACGGCGTCTGGCTGGCCGTCGCCTTTGCCAACGGTGAGTGTCGGCCTGCGGAGGGGGCTTCCCGCGCCGCCTTCCTCAGCACCGGCCTCTTCCTCCGCAGCCACGGGCGCCTTCAGGAACCCGGCGTCGGCGGCCGACATCCCTCCCTATGGGCGGCTCCGGGCCGCGCGGGCCTACATGACGCTGGAGACCCCGGCGGGCGCCTACGCGTGTCCCGTGCGGAGCGCCGGCGTCCTGCGCGTGGGCAGCGACACAACGTGCGGCGCCGAGCGCGGCCCGGCCTCCTGCAACGGGCCGCTGCCCTCCCCGGGGCCCTACAGGTGGGACCCTCCCCGCGCCGCCGGCCCGCTCCGTCCGTCCCCGTCCCCTCGGGCGTCACCGCACGGCCCTTCCCCACAGGGTGAAGTTCCTGGCGCTGGGGCCGCGCGGCCCCGTGGCCGAGACGCGGTGGTCGGAGCCCATCGGCCTGCGGCAGGGTAGGATGACGGCGGCGCCCGCGCGGGCTCCGCTCCGCGTCCCCGCCTCACACGGCCGCGTTGCAGCCCGCAGCCCCCACACGCTGGACCCGGGCCCCGTGCGCCGCCGCGCCGCCCCGCTCGTCATCGCCGCCATCCTCGCCGGCCTGGGCGCCGCGCTGGCCGTGGGGCTCTTTGGCGCCGTGCGGTACGTGGAGAAAAGGGCAACTGTGCTAAAAAATACAAAAAAGGGGGCCTTTTCATTAGGATATGGCCCTGGGGCAACGTGTGACCCTGCTGTTGTGTCCCCCAGCGCCCAGCTGTGCCGCCCGCAGCTCCTCGCCGGCTCCTTCGCGCACAGATCCTACCGGAGCCACCACATCCCCCCGGCGGCGCTGCGGCCCCCCGGCGCGGGGAGCAGCCCCCTGGGCCCGGGGGCGGCCGCCGCTCCGCGCCGCATCCCCCGCGTCCTGCGCTGACCCCGGGCACAGGGCACGTCCCGCACAGTAAACTCTGCTTCAGCACCTTCCCCCTGCCTCTGCTGCCGCCCTCGCTCGCCCCTGTGTCCCCAAGGGCCCCGCTCTGCTCGGAGCTGCCAGCGCTCCCGGGGGAGCCCCGCAGGCCGGAGCAGCCGGCACGGGCTGTCAGCGGGATCCCCGGGAAGGGCTGATGGATGCGGGTGGTTGGGGATGGCAGCGCCATGGCCCCCGGCGGGCATCGCCCCGGGGAGGCTGCGTCCCCGCCGGGGGGCACGGGCCGCCCGTGCCGCGAGCTGGGCAGGTCTCGGCGCCGCCCCGGGCGCGCTCAGGCGCAGCCGGCGCTGCTGGGGGAAACGGGCTGGACCTGTTTGCGGCGGGGCCGCGGGGCGGGCAGGAATGTGGGCGGCCGCCGCGCGGGCGGCTCCCGCGGGGACGGGAACGGGGAACACGGCCCCCGGCCGCGCTGCCCGCACACGGCCCCGGCCTCGGCGCGATGCTCCCGCTGCTCCCGCTGCTGCTGCTGCTGCTGGCGACGGCGCCAAGCGACGGCCTCAGTGAGTTGGGCGCGGGCGGGGAGACGGGGACGCGGTGGGTGACGGGGACGCGGTGGGTGACCTTGCGCGGGTTTGCACCATCCCGGGGTGCGCAGGTGCTGGTGCACTGGGCATCCCCCACAGAGCCGGGCGTCCCTGGATACATGGAGCTCTCCAGGTTGGGATGTGCATGGACCCCGGGAGCGATCCCAGGTCCGGGTGCCTCCTGCATGGACACACGGACCCAACGCACAGCCTGGGGGCTACCAGAGGGCTTGGGTCGTCTGGTGACAGCCCTGCTCGGGTGATATGCTGGTCCGGACGGCTCCCGTGCCTGGGTTTGCTGGTACGGAGCCCAGCGTGGTGGTCGCAGGGGGTTCTGCTCCACAGCTGGTGCAGTGGGAGGTCACAGAGGCACCTCTCATTTTCATGGATCTTGGTGTTCCTGGTGCTGGTGGGAGCCCAGTGGCCGCCGGGGCCCCTTGGAGCCGATCCGGGGGAGTCACGGCCACCCCGGCGGGGCCGGGACTCAGCGACCCCTTTCTCGCCCCAGCCAATGTGGGCTACACGCCGCGGCTCACGCCGCTCGCGCTGGCGGGCCGGGTGACCACGTCCACCTTCGTCCTGGAGCAGCCCCGCTGCGTCTTCGCGGAGGCCCAGGGCGCTGCCCCGATGATCTGGCTGGTGGTGGCCCTGGACGCGGGTAGGTGGCGCACGGGGGCGAGCGCCGCGGGGCGCGCGGTGCCGCCGGGACCCCTCCTCACCCGCCGTCCCGCAGCCGCGGAGCGGTTTGACCCCGGCACGGAGCCGGAGACGCCGCCGCTGGCCTTCCAGACGTTCCCCAACAACACGGCGTACGCCACGCTGGGCACCAGCCTCAACAACTACCCCTGCCCCGCGCCCTCCGGGGACATCACGGTGCTGCGCGTGGGCAGCGAAACCGCCTGCAGCCGCGACCCGAACAGGCCCAGCTGCAACGGGCCCCTGCCGCAGCCCGGGCCCTACCGGTGAGGCTGGCGCCGGGGCACCCGGAGCTGCAGGTGTCCACGGTGCCCGATGGCACCCGGGGCTGCCCCCACCGCGGCTCAGCCCCTGCTGCTCCCCAGGGTGAAGTTTGTAGCCTGGAACAGCTCCGGACCCCAGGCCGAGACGCAGTGGTCTGAGCCCATCACCCTGCTCACAGGTACCGCAGGTGGCCTGGGACACTCTTGGCTGCTCCTCACTAAGCACTGGCGCCGCTTCACAGCCTGGTGGCTGCAGTGACCACACGGGGTGATTGCACGTGCAATTGCACGGGGTGGCCACACGGGGTGGTCACACAGGGGGATTGCACAGGGCAATTGCATGTGTGATTGCACAGGATAGTTGCATGGGGGGATTGCACAGGCTGGTCACATATGGGAATTGCACAGGGCGGTTGCAGGCGCAGGCCGAATGATCCCCGGGCCGGAGTCCTTCTCCCACCCGGCTCCCTTCCTGCCCTCCGGTCTCTCCTTGCAGCCCAGCCAGCCGACAACCTCTCCGTGACGGGGAGCGGGCGCAGCACCGGCATGATCGTCCTCACCTCCATCCTCTCCATCCTCTTCGCGGTCCTGCTGGCCTGCCTGGTGGCCCTGCTGGTCACTTGGTGGTGAGTGCCATCCCCGGCGCCGCGTCCCCATTGCCCGGCTGGCCCTTCCCCTTATCTGCCCTCCTCTTCCCAGCTCCGACTCGTGGGGCAGCAGCAGCATCTTCAGCAGCAAGGCGGACGCCGTGTCGGTGCGGCGCTACAACACGCACCACGTCTACGACCAGCCGGCCGCCCGCCTCTGAGCGCCGCTGCCGCTGCCGCCGCGTCCCCCGGCCCGCGCTGCCTCCCGCTGCAGCGCTGCGGCTCCTGAGGGGACCGGAGGGGACACAGGGCACCGGGGGCTGCATCGCCCCGGGCAGGAGCAGAGGGGCGAAGCCGGCGGCGGGAAGGGCATCTCTGCATCCCCACGTCTTGCTCCCACGTGGCCCCTGCGCACGGAGGCACCGGCAGAGCCCCCACGTAGCTCCCCCACCACGAGGCCTCGCGCACCAGAAGTGCAATAAAAAGCTGCTGCCTGACAGGAAAAATGCCCCATGCGTCCCCACACATCCCCACGTGTTCCCACGTGTCCCCACGGATCACCACGTATCCCCCTGTATCTTCACAGATCCCCATACATCCCCACATATCCCCATGTGTCCCCATGCATCCCCACAGGTCCCCACACATCCCCACAAATCCCCACACGTCCCAACACGGTCCCACGCGCATCCCACCACATCCCCACGGGTCTCCACGCATCCCCACACGGCCCCTCACGGCCCCATGTGTCCTCACACATACCCACGTGTCCTCACGCACACCCACATGTCCCCCACACATTCCCATGCGTCCCCACGCATCCCCACACATCCTCACAGATCCCCACGCATTCCTACGTGTCCCAACATGTCCCCACAGATCCCCACAGGTCCCCACACATCCCTACGCATCCCCACACATCTGCACATGTTCCCACGTGTCTCCATGGCATCCCCACACATCCCCTCACGTCCCCACGCATTGCAACATATTTTCACACATCCTCACGTGTCCCCACACATCTCCACACATCCCCACACTTCCACACATGTCCTACCACATCCCCACACGACTGCACATGTCTTCACACATCCCCACGTGTCCCAACAAGTCCCCACATACCCCCACACTTCCCCACGCATCCCCACGGATGCCCACACTTCCCCACATGTCCCCATGCATCCCCACATGTCCCTACATGGGGAGTGGGGTCCCCCACGTGTGGGGACCAAAGAGTTTGGTGAAAAGCTGCTTTTATAGCTCTCGCCCCCAGGTGTCATTTAGCAATGGGTGGGAAACGGCAGGATTCCTGGCCTGTTTTCTGCCTTTGTGATCCCTCCTCTCTGGGCCCGTCCCATGGGGATGCTGCCATCCCTGTGCGCAGACACCAGCGACGCGACGCTCCCTGCCCATCCACGGGGCGGCAAGAGGAGACCGGCCCGTCCCGGTGCCGCGGTGCAGCCGGAGCGCCCGGTTCCCACGGGTGCCCCGTTCCCGTCGCCGGGTTCGGGTGCCTGGTGCCCACGCGTGGTTTTGGGCACCGCGTTCCCCAGGGCGGTTCCGTGCCCAGTTCCCGTGGGTGTTTCTGGGTCCCTGGTTCCCGTACCTGCTTCCCACCAGTGTTTTGGGTCCCTGGGGTGGGTTGGATGCCTGCAAGGCTTTTGTGTATATGTATATATGCTTGCATACATGTATATACATATATACGTGTTTGTGTGTGTATATATATATATATAGACATGCAAACACAATATTTATTTTTCCGTAGGCTGTTTGTGAAGGGCACAGGGGCAATGGAGGCAGCTCTGTGCATCCCACTATATTTACCCCACATCCATATTCATGTCTTATCCATATTCATAGCACCCTTATCCCCTGCTGGGGCATCATTACCACTCCTTGGGGTGGGTTTTTATCCTGCTTTTCATCCCAAAATGAGGATGCGCCACAGAAACACTGGCTGATGCTGCATTCAGCAGCTGGGAATGGGGGGTTTAATCCCCCAGAGTTTCCATCCTGGCCCCGGGAGGTTGTCCCAGCAGGGCCCAATGCCAGGAATCGCCCTCGGAGACGCGGAGCCAAAAAAGGAGGGAATCTGGCAACGAGCCCGACAGGGGCTGTGGGAGCAGCGGGAGGTGCCGGGGGGATGTTTCTGTGATGCCTCTGCCCTGCTGGTGCTGCGGAGAGGAGGGAATTAACGGAGAAATAACCCCAGGATAATCCTGGCTGCAGCAGGAGGCTGTTCCCCCTCCGGACATCAGGGCTCCCACTGCCTGCAAACACCCCCAAACCGCCGAGAAAGCGGCTTAGAGCAGCCTGATCCGTCACGCGGATGCTCACGGACAGCGGGGCCGGATGCGGGCGAATCCCCGGCAAAGCTCCCGGAGCCGCCGCCGGGGCAGCGCGACCCCTCGCAAATGCCAAGGTCCCCGGGGCCGCGCGGCAGCAGGAGCGGCCGGGGCGGCTTCCAGCGCTCTGCTCCGGATGGGGTTTTCCAGGAGGGTTTGCTGGACGTGGGGATCCCGGCTGCGATCCGGGGGGATCCCGCTGCGGGGAAGCGGGAGCAGGGCCCCGTGCTGCCCCCCGGGTGCATGGGCGGCTGCTCTGGGCTGGGAGCAGATGGCCCAGGGCGTCACGTCCATAAACACGGGCACAGGGAAACATGGGCACAGGGACTGCTCCCGCCGCGGCCGCTCAGCGCGCGGGAGGGCCCTTTTTGGTGGTTTTTGATGTCTTGGGTTTTTTTTTTTTGTTTGTTTGTTTGTTTTAATACACTGCCCCCTGCTGCGCTCTCTCGGCACCCGACCATGGTACCCGCTGGGGACTGGGATGGGAGGAGGCAGCTCCCGCATCCCCAGGGCTGCTGCCACCTCTGGGTCCTCCCTCGGCTGGGATTTCCGTGGGGATGGGACAGGATTCCTGCGGGAATGGGATGGGATCCCTGCGGGAACGGGATGGGATCCCTGCGGGAACGGGATGGGCTTCCTGTGGGAACAGGACCATGGGAGCACTGCCCACAGCGGTGTGAGGTGTCTCTGGCCCCGCGTGACCCATGGCAATAAGGGTGTCCGGGGTGTCCCCGTGGCCCTGCGCCCCACAGCAGCGTGGGGTGACCTGTGAGACCCCCGACGCCAGGGGCTGCCCCTCGTGCCCATGAGCAGCGTGGGGGCCCTATAGGCACCCAGGGGTCCCACCGGTCAATGCAGGACCCCCCCAGCAGCGTGGGGGTCCCTCGGCACTTGGGGGTCCCGCCCCACGGGAGCCCCTATCCCACCGAGGCCCCGCCCCTAGCTCCGGAGTGACTTCGGATTCACCCCGCCCCATCCCACCTCGCCCAATCACCGCCGCCGCCGGCGCGTCGGTCCCGCCCCCCGGCCCGCCCCCGCGCGCGGATTGGCGGCCCGCGGCGCCGGCCGCACATGGGCGCTGCGCGCGGGGCGGCGGCGCCGGCGGGTCGCGGGTTCGGGGCCGGCGCTCGGCGCTCGCCATGGCGCGGCGGAGCTCGCTCCTCATCCGCGTCGTGGAGGGCAGGAACCTGCCCGCCAAGGACATGTGAGTCACGCACGGCTCCCCGGGGCGGGTTTGGGCTGTCCCCCCTGCGGTGCCCGGTGCTTCGGGCTCCTCCCGGTGCTTTATGGTGCCCCCGTTGCTCTCCCTGGTGCTCTGGGACCCCCAGTGCTGCACTGGGGTGCCTCCCCCCCGCAGCGCTGGGTGCTTTGGGTGCCCTCCTGCAAAGCCCTGGGGCCACCCCCGCCACTGCCAGGTGCTGCAGGTGCCCCCGGCAGTGCCTGGTGCCCCCCAGCTCTTCGGGGTGTCCCCGGCTGTGCTTTGGGGTGTCCCCAATGGTGCCTGCGCTTCAGGAGCACTTTGGGTGCCCTCGCTCCGGCCTTGCCCCCTGCACCCCCTGTGCACCCTTCGCCCGCAGCCGTCTCGGGGCTGCGTCCGCGGTGGCACCAGAGCTCCCCGGGGCCGGGCACGGGCTCCCCGGGGACACGCAGCGGGTCCCCGCGCACCCTCATCGCGGCCTCCGAAAGGCGCCGGTGCTTCCCGTCCCTCCCGTCGCTTCTCCTTTCCGAGCCCCGTCTCGAAACCAGGGGGGTGACTGTCCCCGCTCGCTTCCCGCTCGCTCCGGCGTCCAGCCCTGGTGCTCTCCTCCTGCGGGACGGAGCTGGTGGGACGCTCATGGGCGCATCGCGAAGCTTCTTCCCAGCCCAGCTGGAAAACCACTGGAAAATCTTTCTGGAATATCAGTGAAAAAGTCCAGCAGCTGTCATGGGATGGGGAAAAAGAGGATAAACAGGGAAGGAGAGGTGCCCCCCCCGCTCACCCCTGCCGTGCATCAGGATGGATTTAAGCCCCTCGGAGCAGCTCCCTCCTGGCAACTTGAGCGGGTCACAAAAGGAGGGATTTTAGGAGAGCTGCAGAAAATGAGGTGCGAGACCAGACTTTAACCGGGGAGCTCCAAACGTGGGAGCGAGTGCGGCCGGGAAGGGACAGAGAGCCCCTGCCAGGGCTGGGAATAGGGAAACTGGAGCCTCGGCTCCCTCCTTCCGCTGCCACCGCCTGACCTTGGCCACGTCTCCTGCCGGACTGGGATTTACGACGAGCACTTGTTGGCTCTGCCCCACAGCAGCCCGTGCCGAGGCGATGCCGGAGCGGGGCCGGGGCCACGAGAGCCCTCGGGAGGCACCGCCGGCCTCGGAACTGGGGGAGCCGGGGCCCTGGCCGTGCGGATGCTCGGGATGCTGGAAGCAGCCGTGGGCTCCGGCCGGGCTGCAGCACCGCGGCGGCACCAGCAGCGATGCTGGTAGCCGCTCCGGGGCCGCCTGGAGCAAAATCCCTCCCTGGCAGCCGGGAAGGAGCGCGGCTCGGCCCGGCTCCAGCGCTGCCGCTCCTGCCTTCGGCTCGTATTTATCCTGTCAAACGCCCTGCCGGGGGTTTGTTTATTTGCCCTTTTCCCAGGCAAATTCTGCGCTGGGCTTGCACTGCACTGAGCTCACGACTATCCCGTGGAGAGCGTCCCCACTGCAGCTACCGGTGCTGGCAGCTGCCTTGTGCCAGGGCACCTGCTGCCCGCTTCCCCTGTCCCACGCCGTGACCCATTCCCATGGGATTTATCCCTGTCGGAGGGGCCGCGAGCTCAGTATGGGGACTTGGGGCCCCGGCTGCTGCACCTTGCTGCAATGTGCCAGCTTTGGCAGCCCCCTCGTCACCCTCCCTGTGCGATCTCCATCCCTCTCCCCTATGGAAAAGTTGCTCTTTGTTTTCCTTCCTCGAGTGAGCGGCTGCCTGGAGCCCCGTTTGGCACCGGGACCCGGCCCTGCCACGAAGCCACAAACCCATCTGTAAACAGGCAGGAGCCGCCTCCGTACGCGTCCTCCCGCGCGTCCTGCCAGCAACGGCGAGCGAGCCAGGACGGGGAAAAGCCAGAGCCACCCGCGGGGCTCCCGCGTCCCCTGCCGTCCCCACACAGGTGGCCTCGTCCCTATGAGCCTTGCACGACCCTCCGCAGAGCCCTGCTGCAGGAAAGGCAGGAAAGGAGCCTTTTCTTAATGCTCCCTGGTGCCCCGCGGGGCTGGGAAAACCCCCACGGTGCCTCAGCCAGGGAATTTTTAAACATAAAACTTGCACGATCCATTAGTCCCGTCTGGACGTCTGCGAAGATGGATGGCCCTGCACGGTGGGGGATGCCAGAGCAGGCTCCAACTAGCTGTATACACACACACACGCACACACATATATATATATTATATATATACATTTCTCTGTGTAATTGATACCTCTCAATTTTAAAACTTTTTAACCAACCCTACCTCCTCCCTTCCCATCTTTTTCACCCTGTTTTGGTGACAGTGCGAATGCCCCTGTGCCGCTTCCCAGCTCCTGTTTGGACAGCGGCTTTGGGTGATCCCTGTGCCAGCTCCGGATCAGCCCTGGTCCCTCTAGGCTGCTCCCGTTGGGAAAAAGGGCTCCTTGGAGCTGGGTATGGTGCAGCCAGAGGGCAGATGTTTTCCTTGCCACGTATGTGCTCGCTGCCTGCTTAATAGTTTGCACAAGGCAGGAAATATCAGCAATAGCTTCTGCTTAATGGTGTTTAATCCTCCGGGCTCGTTAAAAGGCGTCCGGAGCGCCGTTATGGATGGGAGCGCTGCTGCCAGCCTGGCGGCCGCGGCTCCTGGCAACCCGCGGCTCTTTCCAGCGTGACGCCCAGCCCGGCGCTCCGGGCTGCTCTGGAAACCGTGTTGGGAAGGGAGGGGAGCGGGCGCCGCCGTCCTGCCGGCACCGCTCGGGCGTGGGATGGGATGAGGGGAAGCAGAGGCCCTTGCACACGCAGAGCTGGGTAAAGGCAGCTCTAGACCTGCTTCTTTCTTGGCCTTCTTTCTTTTTTGGGTGGTTTTATTTGTTTTTTTGCGTTTTCTCCCTTGGGTGCTGTGGCACGGCACAGCGGGACCTGCTCCACCAGGGCATCCGGGGGAGCATCCGTGCAGAGCCGGGTCCCACGCGCATCCCAGCGCGCCCAGGATCTCTGCCCGTGCAGACTCGCTCCAGGCGTGACCCGTCCCGGCCTTCCTGTTTTCGGGAAGGGAAGTTTCTCCGTGCTCAGGTCTCCCTCGCCCCCCCGCACACCTCGGGTCCTTCCTTTCCTTGGAAGCTCCCAGCTCCTTGGCAGCCTCCGGGCTCCCACATTAATGAATAACCCGGCACTCGCCATCCGCCCTCGCGCCCGCCTGGGCACGGGAGCTGCCGGAGGGAGCTCCCACCGGGGCTGCTCTCCTCTGTGCACAGGAGGAATTACCCAATTTCCAAGGAGCTCCGGCCAGGCCGTAACGCAGCGATTTCCCTGGCAGCGGCTGGGGAAGGAAGCGGGGTGGGAACGTGGCCGGGAGAAGTCACTGAAGCCGGAGTGGGTGCTGAGAGGGGGGGACTGGGAGCTTGTGGAGCCGTTTCAGGGAAAAGGATGGGTTGGTTTGTTATTCACCATCCTCTTTGGAAGGGAAAAGCCGCCTCCTGGCTCCAACACCGGCGCTGGCCCGGAGCTGGGGTCAGGGATGCATTTCCTAGCGCTGGCTGCCGTGATCCACGTGCATCCCATTCCGACATGTGTGGATCCATGGCGTGGATCCGCTTGTGGATGTTCAGATCTTGGGGTTTGCTGCTCCGCTGGGGTGATTCGCTGATGTCTGATAAGGGTTGTGCTCCCCCTTGTAGTCCTCTTGGGATCCCCCCCTTCCTCAGCTCCCTGTTCCTCCAAGCCCTGAGCACGCTCGTGGTGGACGGGGCTGCTCCGGGATGCGGGTTTCATGCCCTCATCGCTGCCAGGCGGGCGCCGGGGCGTCCCGCAGCCCCGCGCGTCCCCGGGGACGGCTACGAGGACGGCGCTGACGGGCCCTGCCTTGCGTTGCAGCACGGGGAGCAGCGACCCGTACTGCATCGTGAAGATCGACAACGAGCCCATCGTCAGGTGAGCGGCCCCTGCGCGGACACGCTCTGCCCTCCCGATTCCGGAGCGCCTGGCGAAGGAAACGCCAGCTCCAATCCATAGACTTCCCCTTTTCCCTCTCCTGATCCCCACGGGGCCCAGACCTGACGGAATGTGCCCGTTGCTCTGTGGGTTTCCCACGTTTTTCCTTGCTCTGAGCACTTTTTTTTTGTCACCGTTGGCTTGGGGGCGAGAGCCCTGTCCCCTTGCCAGCGCTGCCGCCCGCCCCGCAGGACTGCCACGATGTGGAAAACGCTGTCCCCGTTCTGGGGGGAGGAGTACGAAGTGCATCTCCAGCCCAGCTTCCACAGCGTCTCCTTCTACGTCATGGATGAGGACGCGCTCAGGTAGGGACACATCACTGCTAGGGCAGGCGACCGGGTCCTCCAGGTGTTGCAGCAGGGAAAGGCAGGATGCTCAACCCCATACTAGGCACTGGAGAATCCCCACCTCAGCCCTTCTGCTATGGGTTGGCCTGGGTGGGCCAGAGGGGTGCCTGGGCTGCGGGACGGAGGCAGGTGAAGCGTCGTGGTGAAGTCGCACGTCGTGTCCCCGTCTGGAACGTCCCCGCACTCGGGGACAGCAGCGCAGGACCTGGCGGTCCCGGGCGCCCAGCTGAGCCTCCCCGGCCTCTGTTTTGCAGCCGCGACGACGTTATCGGGAAGGTCAGCATCACCCGGGACACGCTGGTGGAGCACCCCAAGGGTAGGAGGCCCTGCACCCGCTGGGGGGGACCCTCTAAAGCCGGGGTGCTCCCTCGAGGGAGGAAACGGGGCAGTGCTGGGGAGGAGGAGGCCCTCGGCTGCAGCATCCACGGGGCGCGCGGGGCCTGTCCTGGCGGCCGGAGCGGCGGCGGGCGCAGGCCGGGACGGTGCCCCCTGTCCCGCAGGCTTCAGCGGCTGGCTGAGCCTCAGCGAGGTGGACCCCGACGAGGAGGTGCAGGGCGAGATCCACCTGCGCATCCAGGTGCTGCCGGGTGAGGCCGGCCAGCGGCTCTGCTGCACGGTGCTCGAGGCCAGGTGAGCCACCGCGGGTGCAATTAGGCACCAAAATGCACCCCGGGGCACTGCTGGTGTCCCGCAGCTGCGGTCCGAGGAGACCCTCCAGGTGCCACGCTGCTTTCCGGCCCTTCTCCGCAGGGATTTGGCTCAGAAAGACCGGAACGGAGCCTCCGACCCCTTCGTCAGGGTGCGCTACAATGGGAAGACACAGGAGAGCGCAGTGAGTGCGGGACTTCTTCCAGGGCAGATGTTTCCTTTGGATTTCGGGCATCCCAAAGACAAGGGCTGGGCACAGCCATGTCTCCTTCTCTGGAGATCTTCAAACCCCCTTGGACGCAGTCCTGTGCCACGTGCTCTAGGTGACCCTGCGTGTGCAGGGGGGTTGGACTAGATGATCTCTAGAGGTCCCTTCCAACCTTGAGCATTCTGTGATTCTATGATACTAGCAGGGCTCTGCATTAGTCTGGTAACAGGAGCTGTAGTGGTTGCTTCCAAGAATCAGGAGATTGGCTTGAAACACCATGGGTTTTGAAGCCCGTTACTGGGAAAATCAGACCGGTTTTCCTAAATCAAGAAAATTCTTCCACTAAGAGGTGGGAGAGTCACGTTGGCCACGAAACACGTTGTCCCAGGAGCCGGGCTACCTGGGCTACCTGGAGGCCAGTTGGGACACGGAGCTGCCTGGGTGGCAGCGGCCGAGCAAGGGGGGCTGGAGCCTTTTCTCATGGCTGCAGGTCGTGAAGAAATCCTGCTACCCGCGCTGGAACGAGACCTTCGAGTTCGAGGTGGCCGCGGGCGCCGGGGAGCAGCTGTGCGTGGAGGTGTGGGACTGGGACCTGGTCAGCCGGAACGACTTCCTGGGAAAGGTGAGCGCCGCTGCGGAGCGCTCGTGGAGCCCTTTCCCTTTGGAAAGGAAAAACCCCTTCCCTTTGGATGGAAAAACCCTAGCGCAGGACCTTGTTGCTGCTGCAGACTGAGACATGAGCCCTTTTTGGGATGTTGCAAGAGGTGGTTTGGGCGCAAAGATGCCAGCAAAGCCCTGTAGTCTCTCCAGTCTCAGTTTCCCATGTCCGTAGGAGGGAAGTTTTCCTCCTCGCTGGCCCGTTCGGGATTTGCTAGTGCTCCCAGCCTGGATCCGGGGATGTTTTGCAGGGTGCACTGCAGCGCGTGCCCTGTGCAGCCCTGGACCTGGCCGGGTGCAAGAGGACAGGGTGGGTGTCCCGCATTCCCGGCCGGCTCCCTGACCTCTCCTCCCATTCCAGGTGATGGTCAACGTGCCGGGGCTGCAGGAGCTCCGGCAGGAGGAGGGCTGGTTCCGGCTGCAGCCGGACAAATCCAAGCCAAGGGAGGCCGGGTGAGTCTCAACACTGTGACAAGGGACCGCATGTGGCAGGTCACCCTTTCCATTGCTGGGAAACACCCTCATTCCTAGCAAAGTCGGAGAGCCGATTCCTAGGAAAAAGCCCTTCACTCGGAGGCCAGGAGAGGGGAGGGCAAATGCAGGACAGCTCAACCCACCCTCTGAGGACGTCCAGGGCTGGGGGCCAGGATGTTGGGATGCTTCCTGCTCCGGGAAGTGCCTCTCCATCCCGCTCTCATCCCGTCCCAGGGGCAACCTGGGATCGCTGCAGCTGCAGGTGCGGCTGCGGGACGAGACGGTGCTGCCCTCCAGCTGCTACCAGCCCCTGGTCCAGCTGCTGTGCCAGGAGGTGCAGTCGGGAGCCCAGGTGAGCGCTGCCCCCGGGCGGCCCCGCGCGCCCCGGCCACGTCGGCTGGACGGTTGTTCACCAAGACGGGGGATCTGCTACCCTAGTGCCGTCATATCTTCATCCCTGTCCCCACCAGGACGGCAGAGTGTCCCTGATCACCCTCCTCGACGAAACCACCACGGCCGAGTGCCGGCAGGAGGTGGCCGTCAGCCTGGTCAAGCTCTTCCTGGGCCAGGGGCTGGCCAAGGACTTCCTGGACCTGCTGTTTGAGCTGGAGCTGGCCAAGCCGTGTAAGCTGCGAGCCGGGGCCGGTGCGGGATGGCTGCGGGCTGGGTGACGTGGTTGGTGTCCCCAGTGTGGCACTGTCTTTGTGGCGTTTTGCAGGCGAACCCAACACTCTCTTCCGGAGCAACTCGCTGGCCTCCAAGTCGATGGAGTCCTTCCTCAAGGTGCCATGTGCTGCCCCTGGCAGGGAAGGTGCTCTGCCCCCCAGGCAGCCTTCTGCCCACAGCGGGATCCTGATGGGAAATTTGGGCCAAAATCCTGGCATTTTTCAGGTTGTCCCAGCTCTGTGCTGTCCCTGCTGGAGCCAGTGTCCCGGGGCAGGGGGCTGGACCTGGCAGGAGGGATGTCCATAGGGATCCCCACAAGGATGCACATTGCTGGGCATGGATGTACCAGGAGGTGGCTGGAGACACCATGGGAAGAAGGGCACAAAGAAAGTCTAGGAGGCTCCTGGGGGGGAATTTGGGGTGCCCACAGTGGTTGCTGTGACAGAGTGTCATCAAGGTGTCCCCAGCACTGTGCCCTGCGCTGTCGCTCGCCAGGTGGCCGGGATGCAGTACCTGCACGCCGTCCTCGGGCCCACCATCAACCGCGTGTTTGAGGAGAAGAAGTACGTGGAGCTGGACCCCAGCAAGGTGGAGATCAAGGACGTCGGGTAAGGGGCGGGCCGCGGGTGGCGGGGGACACGGCGGCGCCGCGCGCTCACGCGGGCCCTGCCGCCAGCTGCTCGGGGCTGCACCGCGTGCAGACGGAGGGCGACGTGATCGAGCAGAGCCGCCAGCACCTCCAGTCCTACCTGGACGAGCTGCTGGCCGCCATGGCCCGCTCGGCCCCGGCCTGCCCCGCCGTGGTCCGCGCCGCGTTCCGACGGCTCTTCCGGCGCGTCGCGCAGCGCTTCCCCGAGCAGCAGCACCAGGTCGGTGTGTGGGAACCCGCCGAGGGGGTGGTCATTGGGTGGCAGCGGCTCCCTGGGCGCCCTGGGCTCCCTTCCTCGGCAGGGGGACGGGTGACAGGGGACAGCGGGGGCAGCAGAACTGCAGCCTCCAGGAGGCCTCGTGGCAGGGGCTCAGGATCGAAAAAAAATCTGTTTCCAATTTATTTGAAAATTGGGGAACTTCTCCTGGAGACCCACAGGGGTTGGGGGGTGGAGGCATCACCCCAAATCTTGGGTCGTGGCTCTCAGGCCAGATGAGGCTCATTTTACAAGGCTCTTCGGGCCCCTGTCACCACGATTCCACTCCCACACTTGTCACACTTGCATCCAACATAAATAAATGGGGGATTCCCTCTCATACCATGGATCCAGCTGCCATGGCCTCCGTAAGGCACCAGGGAAGGAGCCCAGGGAATAAACCCACGTGCCCTGTGCCTGGGGAAGGCTGACCCTGCGTGTGTCATGCCTTTGCCGTGACTCATGCCGTGGTGCCCATCTCGTGTGTGTCCCGTGCCCCTGCAGAGCGTCAAGTTCATCGCTGTCACCAGCTTCCTCTGCCTCCGCTTCTTCTCGCCGGCCATCATGACCCCCAAACTCTTCCACCTCCGGGAGAAGCACGCGGACGCCCGCACCAGCCGCACGCTGCTGCTCCTGGCCAAGGTGGGACGGGGACGCCGAGAGGGCCACCTGGAGGGGGGGTCACCATGTGGGGAGGAGGGGGGCCTGTTTGTGTCCTCCTGCACATGCAGGGTCCCCGAGCCCGCTGTCCCCTGTGGCTCCAGGCCGTGCAGATCGTGGGCAACATGGAGGCGGCGGCGGGGCGGGCCAAGGAGGCCTGGCTGGCCCCGTTGCAGCCCGCGCTGCAGCGCGGCGTCGCCCACATGAAGGCCTTCATCGCCGAGCTGGTGGGCCCAGAGGAGGAGGAAGGTGAGGGGGTGTCCGTGGGCACGGGGGCAGCTCCGCAGGACCCCCCCCATGACAGGGCCATTCCCCCTAGATCTGGATCTGCCCAACGCCCTCGCCCTGCAAACGCTGGTCATCAAGGAGGGCCCGCTCTTCATGCACAAGACCAAGGCCAAGGGGCCGCTGCTCTCCTCCTCCTCCAAGAAGCTGCACTTCTCCCTCACGAGCGAGGCCCTCAGCTTTGCCAAGACCCCCAGCTCCAAGGTATGGAGCGGGGGACACGTCACGGTGGGGACGCCGTTGCTTGGGGAAAGGTGCCGGTGGAGCCCCGGGTCCCATCTCAGGGGGTTTGTGCCACCTTGGGGTGCAGGACACGGGGCTCTGCATCCCGCGGTGGGTCTGGTGGGTCTCCGTCAGGCTGGTGACGGAGATGCAGCCGTGCCCTGTGGCTCCCTGTCCATGTCCCGAGTGTTCCTGGGGAGGCTGCAGGGAGGGGGCCGAGCGCCACTTTCTCCTCCATCCCTGCGGGCAGACGAGCGGCTCCATCGCGCTGTCCCACATCCGGGCGGCCGAGAAGGTGGAGGAGAAGAGCTTCGGCAGCTCCCACGTCATGCAGATCGTCTACGTGGACGAGGCGGGGCAGCGGGACACCGCGTACCTGCAGTGCAAGGTGGCCGTCGCGGCGGGGACGCGGGGCCTCCGCGCGGCCAGGCCCCCCTCACCGCCCCGTCCGCCCCGCAGTGCGTCAACGAGCTCAACCAGTGGCTCTCGGCGCTGCGCAAGGCCTGCGCCAACAACCCCGAGATGCTCCGCTCCTACCACCCCGGCGTCTTCCGCGGGGACAAGTGGAGCTGCTGTCACCAGCGGGACAAGACGGGTATGGCGGGGCCGGCGCGGCGGGGACACGTGCGCGGCCGCGCGGCGGTGCCATGGCGGCGGTGGCTCCCGCAGGGCTGGGCTGCGGCGCCGCGCGCCACGGCGTCACGCTGCAGGAGTGGAGTGACCCGCTGGAGCCCGACGTGGAGGCGCAGCGCATCTTCCAGCACCTGCGCGGCCGGCGCGGCGCCATGCGGTGCGTGGGGAGCGCCCCGGGGCGGGCGGCCGCCGGGCCCCGCTCACGGCACCGGCCCTCTCGCTGCAGGGAGAAGTGCCGGGAGCTGCTGGAGGCCCAGGACACCCACAACGGCCCCCGGAGCTGTCCCCAAGGTAGCGCGGTGGGGGCACGTGGGGGAATGGACGTGGGGGCGCCCCGGGCTCAGCCCGTGCTGTCCCCGCTGCCTTGCAGAGCCCGCGGGGCTGTCCCGGCTCCTGGCCGTGCTGCAGGACCTGGAGAGCTGCCACGAGCGCGTGGGTCCTGCGCCCGCCCCGCGCCCCCACCTCGAGCTGCAGACGTGAGCGGCCCTGCGGCCGCCCCCCCACCCCTGCCCGCCGACGGGGGGGACGCAGGGCCGCCCCGTCCCCTGCCGCCGTCACCGCCACCGCCGTGCAATAAACACTGCTGCCACCCTGCGACCCGCGTCCTTCCTGGGGGCTCTGGAGCGCTCTGGGTGCCGCTGCTGGTGGCAGAGGGTGGCACTACTGGGGACAGCACTGGCCGCGGCACTAGTGGTCACCATGATGGCAGGGTGCGGTGGCAGCCGTGGTGCCAGTGGTGACGCTGCTAGTGGCAGTGGTGACATCAGTGGTGACATCATTGGCAGCGGCACTAGTGGTCACTGTAGTGGCAGGGCAGCTCTGGCAGCTTCTCATGGCTGGTGGCGCCCCTCAGGGCACCAGTGGTGATGGCGCTGGTGGCACTGGCAGTGCCAGTGGTGACGTCACTGGCAGCAGTGACATCCCTGGTGGCAGCACAGGGGGCACTGACAGGGGCAGTGCTGGTGCCATCACTGGTGGCCCCGCTGGTGCCACCCATGGGGGCAGCCCTAGTGGCTCTGCTGCTGGCATCGCGGCCCCGGGTGACGTCATGGCTGGTGCTGACGTCATGGCTGGTGCTGACGTCACCTCTGGCGCGGACGCCACCGGGAGCCCCTCGGCACAGGCTGCGCGCAGCCCGCCCCGCCCCCGGAAGCGGAAGTGACGGGCGGGGCGCCGTGGCAACGGCGGCGGCGGCAACATGAACGCGCCTCCGGCCTTCGAGTCCTTCCTGCTCTTCGAGGGCGAGAAGAAGTGAGCGGGGGCGGCGGGGAGGGGGCGAGGGGACAGGGGGACGGCGGCGGGACAGCGGGGACAGGGCAGCGGCGGGGAGGGGACCCTGCGGACAGGGGGACGGCGGGAGAAGGGACAGGGGGCGGCCCTGCGCGGTGACGGCGCGCGGGTGCGTGTGTGTGGCAGGATCACCATCAACAAGGACACGAAGGTGCCCAACGCGTGTCTCTTCACCATCAACAAGGAGGACCACACGCTGGGCAACATCATCAAGTCGTGAGTGGGGCGGCGGGGGCGGGCGGGCGGGCGGCACCGCGGGGCCGCTCAGCGCCGCTCCCCCGCAGGCAGCTCCTCAAGGACCCGCAGGTTCTGTTCGCCGGCTACAAGGTGCCGCACCCGCTGGAGCACAAGATCATCATCCGCGTGCAGACCACGCCGGACTACAGCCCCCAGGAGGCCTTCACCAACGCCATCACCGACCTCATCAGCGAGCTCTCCCTGCTCGAGGAGAGGTTCCGGGTGCGTGCCTTTGCTCTGCTGGGTTTTATTAGTATTCGGTGGGGTGTTTTTTCATTGCAGGAAGTTGATATATTTGAACGTCAAGCAGAAAGGAGGGTGCGTGAGGACTGTGCAATCCTGGGGCAGTTTGCCTAGGCCACATGCTAGGCAGGTGACACAAACCCCCTTAGGGGGTGGTGGAGGCTGCCCACGGCCGCCCTGTCATTACCTGCAGGAGATGATAATGTTTTTATCTTCCCTAATTGTCCAGTGTTGGATTTCTCATAATCTTACGCATACAGTAAACTGTTTTTCTAGTTTGTAGTATTTTTTTTTCCTGTGTGTGTTTAACCCTCTGATAAATTCTGCTTTACTTCAAAACATTAATTTTAATTTCAAATTTGTGAGACTTAATCTAGCTAAAAAGTGCAGGTACAATGCTTTTAATAATTTTATGCATATGTAGTAGTCTCTGATAAGGCTAATAGTGCATTAACAATTCTTTTATAAGCTTGTTTTGATTTACAGAAGCCTGGTGCTGTCTATGCTTAAAATAACTTCATCTCAGTGCTACTTCTTGTCTTAGTGTCTGTTTTTGCTTGTTTGTTTTACAGGTGGCCATCAAAGACAAGCAGGAAGGAATTGAATAAAATAATCACGTTTAGAATGGACTTCTGATATAGAGTGATACTTTTAGTTGAATGCTTTACTGAAACCCTCATTTGTGACAAAGATTTTCTAAGTCTCACTTGTTTTCTAATTTTTGACAGCAGCCACAATAATTTGGTATTTTTTTTGAACCAGATAGGCAGTCCATCAAGAGGATAAAAGTTTTGTTTGATTAAATGGATAATTCATTAAAATAAAATTTATTTTTCTAAATGCTTGTACTAGGTTGCTGACAGGGGTGTTGACTTACTTAAGTGACTGTACTTGCAGCATGAGAAGTTCCTGAGTGATAGTGGTACCCAACCTCTTCTAGCACTGCCCCATTCCTACCGTTTTTTTCCTCCAAAAAGTCTATGCACTGCCAACTCAACTGGTATTTTGTTTTATTAAGTGTTGTTTCTATAAAACAAATGCACAAATTGTGAAAACTTACAGTAAAAGAAATTGGATGATTACAATGCCTTTATGAGCTGTAACAAACTCTTCCCTTTTTTTCTTGAATGATGATAAGCTGGTCTAGAAAACTTCATGGTTACATGGGTAACAGTCACTAATACTGCACTATTTCAAAGCACGTGAATTAAATTTTCCGTTACAAAGAACTATGACTTCTTCCAAATGGCTGTTATGTTCACACTAGTTAAAGCAACAAGGTAAGTGAAGGTTGGATCTGTCACCACATTGTTTATTAGGACTTCAGTCAGCTGCTCTCCGTTTGCTCGAAGCTCTGGCCACTTCATAATCTAGGAAGAGAACAGAGTTCGTGTCCAAAAGGACCCACATTGTGTCCCTAACTTGGAGGATAAACTATTAACTCCTTCAGTCCTGTTTTGACAGCTGTGTTGCTGCAGAATCTGCTCCCAGAGCAGTGTGAGATCCCACCGACCTGGGCTTCCCCTTTTCATGGCAGGACATGCACTTCTATGATGTCCTACATCGACCTAGTTCTCTCATGTCCTTTTCAAAGGACTAAAGTTTAATGCAGAAGGATTTCATCAGAAAGGCAAAAGTAAAAGCAGCTAATCCTCACTCCTGGAAGAACTGACTGTTGACTTGGGCCATACTCATGTAAAATCAAAAGGGGGGAATGTAGATAACATCATACCTATATATAATGACCATTTCTGGAGTAACAGGCTTTGTGAAAGTTTATGCTACTGTTCTTCAAATGTCTTTATCATGCAGGGAAGCCTAAGGCAGGATCAGTTCCAGAGGTCAGGACTAAGCAGAAGAGTGACAAAAATCACCTCAAAGCAGTCAGCCCTTTTCTATGTGTCTTTTCTATGTGCCCACAAACATTTGCTGTGGTTACCCTCCCCTTGGCAAATCAGTACATCAGTATCTGCAGACTGGTTAACTGGCTGCAGAAATTACATCGTTCCTTGTCAGCGTGACAATTTAACTAGCAGATTTATTGTAGGGGGCCTTTTGGCTAGGCAGTCTGTCAGGCTGCAGAATGCAAGAGTAAACAGACTTGCTTTACAGCTCTTTGTTCCTTCAGAATTGTTTCTGTTGCGTTTTGAAAGATGGCCTTGGTCACACTCTGGAAAGATTGCTTTTAAAGGAACGAGTCAAAAGTGAATGCCAGAGAAAACAATAAGGCAATTTTGGTGTAAGTCCACTTAAGAAACTCCATCCTGGTGGCACCTGTCTGGGCAGCTGCACAGGGCAGGAAAAGAGGCTAATTCAGCACCAACAAAGAAAGTGAGACCTACCTGTGTGGGAGGGATTCTCTTGTCCGAGCGTTTTCCCTTTGCACTACTCCATGCTGAGGTGAAGTTTGAGAGGTTGTACATCCACACACTTCCCGTCTCATCCCCACAGAACACATACTCTTTTGCTGTAAGAGCAAAAAACAAAGAAGCTGGAAAACTACCACGAAGCTGAGGAAGCATTTCTCTTTTCAGTAAAGTTCAAGAGAGTGCTGTAAGATTGTAGCAGAAGATGCCACATTTCAACAAAGGTCTCACTAGCACAGAACAAAAAAAACCTTAAGTTACTTGGCCTTGAATTTAAACTCTATTTTGTTAAAGTATCTCATTCTAGTAGAAAAAAAAAAAAGAGTGATAAATGCTCTACAGACTCTCTTCTGTCTTTTAACTTTTCAAGGTTGTAACAAACAAGCTGTTTTGGAATGTGGCCATCAGACCAAGTTTGTTTTTTCTGTGCTCATCTTAGAGGCCAGGTGCCCTCTGTGTTAGGTGTGGTAAACAGTAGTACAGGAAGGCTGTATCACCAATGCATGTTCTCTGCATGCCTTGAAGACCCTACAAGGAAGATTAAGTTGGTGTAACACTAGGCTGGATCTACTCCACCTTCTGTGGGAAATAGTATGTTTGCATTTATAGAGCCCTGAACCCAAACCACGCTCGTGCAGAGCTCTCAACCAGGAGCCAGTGTCCGTCTGCTGCTGTGCAGTGCTGCTCCCAGGGAGGGGACTGGAGGCTGTCCCTTAGGCAATGAAATCCAGGCCTGTCTCTTAACTACAGAATCCTCCAACATGTGACAGGGGAGAAGGGAGGAATTCTGGCTCAGGTAGAAGCATGAAAAGTAAGTCTTGACCGTGGTCTTTGCCGTGGTGCTTGTGTGGAGGAGCAGTGCTGCCTACCTGGGCAGGTGCTGAGCGTCAGGTAGGACATGTCCGTTGGGGACCACTCGAGCTCAGCTAGAATCACTGCAGAGATGGTTCTCTGAGAGGCTTTCCCCTTCCCGTCAAAAGACCGACTCCAGCTCCATACGAATATGCAACCTGTTTTAGAGCTCTTTGAAACTGTGGATGGAAAACAAGAGAAGTCGTGTCAGCTGCTGCCAACACCCCAACACAAAGATCAGCACTGGGTTCAGGTGGTCTGCCTGTGATAGCACTAGCAACCCATAGAACTTTCTATGCCTTGTTTCAGGATAATTTGAGGCTGTAGAGGATCATCCATCCCATTTTTATGTTCCTGAACTGCTGGACAAGTGTAAGCTTCTCAGCAGCAGAAAGACCCTGTCCTACCCCATACTTTCAGCATCCTCTTGGGTTTGGGATTCCTAATTCTCCATAAAACACTGCTGCTGACAGCCCTTAAGCAGAAGGGGGCTCTCACCTGCTCCCCTTTGGCTGTACCAGGCTGAGAGTGCTCACTGGGAAGGGTCCATCTTCCTTCTTGAACACATTTGTGCCTCTTGCCCATGCCTTCCTTGGGGCAGATGGGTGACTGAAACACAGCTGGGTTCTCCAGAGCCCCCAACGCTCTACAGGAGAGGTAACCAAACCCCAGCAGCAGCCCCTCTGCTCAGCATGTGGGTTTCAGCCTTCCTTGCTCCTCATGCCTGAGTCTTTTGAGTGGATCTATTGTGTTTATACTCACCTATGACATCGTCATTCAAAAACGCCAACCCATCAACCCTGTGAGAAGTTGTCATGTCCCCCTCGTCATCTGGAAACTGGAATACGGCTTCAAAAGGCCTGGTGAGGAGTGAAGAGGAAGGATGAAATACTGCCCAAGCCTAGTGGTACAGCCTAGAGAACTGCACTGAAAGGACACTTAAACACACAAGCCAGGAAATGAAACTCAATTATTAGTCTCTGGCTGAAGTGAGCAGATGAATGCACAGTCAAACTTGCTTATTTGCCAAGGGATGGCTGTTTTACCTTCTTGAGTTATTTTTTTGTAAGCATCATGATTACTGTGTGTCAGCACGGCATGACTTCTCCCGTTCCTCACTTGTGTTGTGTTTTTGTTTTGTTTTTTTCTTAGATGCCTAGAATTGGATGCACTATTCTAGCGTACCTGTGACAACTCCATTGCCCTGTGTAGTACCAGTTTCCTGCATAATATCACACACCGGGGCTAAGCTAGGTGCTCCTGTAAGGGAAACTTGGTTCAGGACACATTTAAGGTGATAGCCCATTTAGTTTAGCCTGCAACACTGGAGCATCAATGAAGTATTAATAAAAGCTTCTAATTCTGAGCACACCTTTAGCATTTCACTAGTATTACTACTGAGCCACTGCAGAGGGAACAAGCATGTTCTAAGTTTGGTAAGACACATGGATTTCCTTGAGTAGACCTTGAACAGAAATGAAGTCACTGTGGGGAATTAGATGCTTGTCCCTTATTATGGAAGGTGAATGTATGTCCATCCCCAGCTTATTTCTCACCTGCTTTTCTGTTCTTTATCCAGTTTTATATTCCAGGTAAAGCAGCCTTCTTCACATCCAGCCAGCAGGTACTGATCCGGGCAGGTAGGGACCAGGGCAATCCGCAAGGGAATAGAGAGGGCTTCCAGCACCAGCAGTTGGCTAACAACAGAAAAGAAAAAAAAATCAAGTTAAGTGGTGCTGCAAAGTGACAGTTACAGACAGTTACAGGCTCCTGGACTGGCCACATCCATTTTTTGAACCTTTACCTTGCTTTGAAATTGTAGTCACAGTCTGGAATCCCAATATCCCAGAGTGCAATTCGCTTGTCATAGGATGCAGCTGTGGGGCACAGAAGAGAAGCAGGTAGTGGCGCCACTGCCCATCTGGCTCTTTTTGTGCCAGTCGGAAATTCTACCTGTGTCACAGGCTGTAAAAGGCTAAGCCTGGGGCATCAGAGAGGGCATTAAAACACAGCAGCAGTCACAGAGGCTCCTTTCTTAAGTAACAACACTTCACAGACGGTGTCAAACATGCACATTCACTACTATTTTTTTTTATTTTGTGTACACTTAGAGAAGAGGACAAAAGGAAAGTTTGTTTCCTGGTGTCCATTATTATGCTGTGATTTTGCAAGGTTATTAATTAGTGCCAATCTGAGCTCGTGTTTCTGATCATTCACTTGCCCTAGTGCAAGCTAAGTTAACAGTTCCAACTCCTACCTCTTAGGCACATGCCACTTTATTGCACATATCTGTGTCTTTTACTGTGCCTACACCTACAGCAACTCCTGTGGGAAAGCTAGGCTCTGATCCAGAGAGTGAAATATTTTTAATGTCTTTGTCCCAAAGCTGATATACAGACAGTAAAAACAACCCATATTCTAACCATATAGCCTCCCCCAACCTCAAGATTTACTGTCCAGTCCCCAAACAGGCATATAAAAACAGTCAATTTATTACAAAAAATTTAGCTGTGCAAACAAATGAACCTTGCAGTGCAACCCAGACGGCAACATCAAGCTTGTAAACTCTTCTCAACTAAATGTAATATACGGAAGTGCATCAACCTCTGATTACTCTAGGCTCCTGCTTCCTACATTCTTGAGCTTACACTTGAAAAGCCTCTGCTATAATATCTGTGCTTAAACAAAACAAAAATCCATTCCTTAGGGGTCACAGAACACTGCAGTTGCTCCAGGATGTGGGTAATTCCAGGCAAAAGAAACAATGTGCTGGGGGGGTGAAGGTGTGGTCAGAATGGCTCCACAGCAGCTCACTTGACAATGCAGCTGCAATTTGCAATACAATGGTTCAATTCCCACCAGTCCTTAAACCTCAAGCTCTGCAGGCCCTAACGAGGCAAAGTTCTCTTCTGAAGCTGAATAAAAACTTCTGATAAGGCACAGGACTCAAATGACTTCACTTATCAAAAGCAATTGAGCACAGAGTTTTGCTTCCTGGAAAAAAAAGGGAAATCCAGCAGCCCAGGGAGCCCTGCGAGCGGAGCCCTCGCTGCTGGCCCCAGCAGGCTGCCCTGGCCAGCATTCTTCTTACTCATCCCTGCGGAACCAACCTGCTGCTGGGTTTGTTTATGGCTAAGGCGGGAGCCACCCTGAGAGCTGACATGCCAGGGAGCTATTGAACAAGAAGCAGGACACACCTCAGCTGAAGTGCCAGCCCTTGTGGCTGGAACGTGTTGTACCTTCTGCAGGTTAATGCAGCAGGAGAGGTGATTCACTCCGGAGTGTCTGCCCATGCTCTTTGTATGTGGGGTCCCTGTAAGCAGCCACTTACCAACACCTGCTTGCACACTGATGGTAAGTCCCAGCCCTCCCCTCATAAGGAAGCCCAGGCTTTTTTCTGTGTTAATCACTAAAATGAAAGAGGTTCTGAAGTAGAGACTTACTGAAAAGATGAGTTTCGTGAGTTGGGCTGAAGCAGATAGTAGCAATGGGCTTTTTATGAGCCTTTATCTCGCCGTAGCAGAAGTCAGCCGCCACATGAATCAGTTTGACAATCCCTCTCCTCCCAGCAGCTGCCAAGATATTATGAGTTTTCTTCCGACTGTCGCCAATTACCATTGTGAGAGTTGTCCATGCAACACTGAAAAACTCCTAGGAGAGGAAAGAAACCAAGAATATCATGAAAAAGAACAGTCAGGAGGATGGCTGCCAAGTCAGACATAAGAGAACCATCAGGAGAACTAGTCACGTGAAATGACAAGACTATTCAAGGCAGAGCATTGACTCTCAAAACAACCTTAAAAGAACACAAACTATCAAAACAAACTATCATCATCAGACATTCTCAACAGCCTGGATATGTGCATACACCTGTGTAAGGAAAGCAGCGGTTGAGTAATCTTTTAAACTAACAAAAACAAAGCAGGCTAAAAGAAAAAGTGGAAATGTTTACCATCTAGCTTCATCCTCTTAAGACCTCTTAAGTCCATGCTAATGCTTGAAACCTTCTTTCAGAACTGTTTGTAATATATTTATGTTTATGTATTTGCTCACATTTGCCTACCTCTGTAGCCACTTTATACTTTTTCAGCACTATCCCAGTCTCACAATCAATCAGACAAACAGCTTCCCCTCCACAGGTTGCCAAAGTCCTAGAGGAGCTCACAGTAGGATCTGAAAGACCAAAGGAAGAGGTGAGAGAACCCCAGGTTAGTGGGTAACACATGAAGATTGCAGCTTATCTCACTGCCTGGTACTTTCCCAGCCTCCTATTTCAAAGTCAAAGTCTGCTCACAAGCCTCTTCGTGACAACAGCTTAAAGGAGGAGCAGGGGTCTAGCACATGGATTCTGGTGGGATTCCAGAGCCAGGGGCTTTGGGGAATCCTGCAAACTTTTTTTAAGAGCTCACCTTTCCTGGATCCAGAGTCTAGCAATGGCTCGAAGACACAGGACCAGAGCTGTGTTTTAAAATCCTCACGGCTGTTGCCTTTACTGTGACATTGAAGGAAATGCAATGGCTCTGCGCTGACATCCTCCTACAATAAACCATCTACTTTAGAAAATTCATTCCCCCAACAGTGGTTTGTGTGAAAGGCATGCCTATGATCACCTCAAGAGACCCCCTCTATTGAACACAGCAATCCAAGTTAAACTGAGATGTTTTTCAGCCATTTCTGCTAGAGAGAACAGGAGAGAGTGAGGTGCCACCAACGTTCAAGACTCCTAAGCCAGCAAGGAAATGTTCAGAGAAGATGTGCCCAGCAGACCCAGCAGTGAACTCCATCTCCTGCTGCAGAGGAATGTGAAAACTCTCCAGATTCCCAGGGATCTGAGCCGAGGGGGAAACACTTCCCCCTGTCCAGCCTTCTGTTTGACCTGAGAGCCAGTCATGCCAGCCCTGTTTCTAAGAACAGGCTTTCAGTGCACCACCTCAGAGCGCTGGTCCATCCATCCCCTGCAGAGTTCACTGTCTCCACAGGGAGCCTTCCCTCATGCCTCTGAGAGATTTAAAACAAAACAAAAACCATAACTCACAATATATTGGGCCAGGCATGAGCTCCAAGAAGTGCAGAGCTCTGCCAAAATGTGAATGTGGCTCCTCCCACTAGACCAAGGGGCCAAAGGACGTTCCCAGTGGAGCTGAGGGACATACCTTGCCCTTGACGTTCTTAATTGGCGTCAAGCTAATGACCCCGGTGTCCTGCTCCTGGCTTTTTTGCTCCGCTGTCAGCTGGCTGGATCTTCTGTTGCTTTGCCCCTTGGGAGTCTGCTCTCCATTCTTATGTGTCCCTTCAGCTCCCTGGTCAGGGGTTGCCGCTTTGGCTTTCTGGTTCGATGTTCTCGGTTTATCTGGAGCTGGGTCTTCCTGCAAGTGACTGGACTTTCTAGGACTACGTGCAGCCTCCTCCTCGGGGTTTGCCTGCGATTTGGACCTCTTATTTCCAGAGCTTGGCGTGGAATTATTTCTTTTCCTCTTGCTGGGGGTTAGTTTGACCTACAAGAGAGGCTGTTGGTTTCTGCAGAAGGTGTCTACCCTCCCCCCAGATGTGTAGATGATTTGTAAGTCAGCGATATTATTTAATCAAATATAAATACCCTCCCACAGTTACAGGCTAAGTTCCAAAGAATCACAAGCAAACCAAAGCTGCAGAGTTCTTAGAGGCAGAAGACAACGGAAATCACATAGGCAGCCTGATTTTGAACTTAATAATTCCCTTGCCCCACTTATTTCTGATTTATATGTAATATAGAAAAGCAAATCTGCCCACCAGAGCAAGGGGACTCAAATTGCAGCTGTTTCAAAGAGGCCAAGCACCATCGTCTTCTAGCCGTGTCAGCCCAGCTCTCTAACCAAAAATATCCTTCCCCAAAGGAGAGATGGCAAATGTAGGACTAGATCCACAAAATCTTTTGGGTCTCCTATGAGAGTGAAAACTCTCACTTCTCGGATAACAACCAAACTCTCAATGCCAAGAAGCGTTCACTCTTCACTCTGGCCATAAAAAATAGCCCCAGCTGTTGAATATAGGCTGGAGGTCAAGACTGCCCACAGAGTTACCAAAGAATAAAAAATGTTAACTGAAAAGTGCTACTGAATTGGTACAAAATAAAAAGGAAGTTGTTAACTTAACTGTAAAAATCACCTACCTGACTAATGTCCTCCACAACTTCCCTGGGGCTTTCTGCACTTTCTTCCTCATTCTCCTCTACCTCTTCCTCTGTTTTGGGATCTGTGTTTTCTTCCAGACCCAATGAGGATGCCAGAAACTCTTCTGCAATCATTTTCACCTGCAGTCATAATCAAATACACACATATGTACTAAAAGACAAAACACAATGACAGGCAAGCTTGGTGTATAATGATAAGGGACTTCTAGTACAGAGTTTTTAGTATCCATCTGCTTCCACTATTCTAGTGAATTTCCCAACTAATGGAGGAGCCCTAAGCTCACAGCACAAAGTTTCCTGACAGAGGTTCCTCGTGCTGTTCCCACACAATGTGCCTCACTCAAAGGGTCTCAAAGGATCATGATTCAGAGGCTGAAGTTCAGACATATTCAGACTGCAGCCCCTCAGCTGTGACTGTTACCACTGTGTGTAGGAAGAGACAGATGTGAAGAGTAAGACTGTGCCATGGGAGCTCCCTGAAATCACAGCATTGCTGAGATGCTGAAGATGGCTCAGGACAGACCAGCATCTGACAATCTGCCCAACTTAACACTGTAAGTGAGTGACTACAGTGACTCCTGCAGATGACCATCACTCACAGTGTCCCCAACAATAAAGCACCAGCCTGCCAGAGCAGACTTTTCAACTCCACAAATCAAGTAGTAAGGATATTGTACTCATGTTAATTATTCTAAGCATCATCATCACTTATAAACTAAAAACCAATGTTCAGTTTCAGTAACAGTCATTGCATCTTAGTGTGCATTTATTCCTAGTGCTTCTGTAACTGCTCTACAAACTAGCAGGAAAAATCAGAAAAGGTGACACCACACCTTTGTAAGAGCCCCTGAATGCAAATCCATAGAGCTTTTTAATCAATCTGCTCAAAATCAGGCTGCAGAATCCTTGCTTCAAGAACAGAGGGGTGAGTGAAGCGTGACCTACCCGCCAGCGGGTGAATTCACTGAGAGAGCTGGGTCCATATACTACATTCGTTTGTACTGACTTCAGGAATTTTTTCTTGATGGACTTCACTTGCTCAACTGTATACTTCTCAGGAAGTTGGTCACGGAAGAATTTTTCCCAGTGAGCAGTAACCTAGGCAGAATGACTGGGTTTATTCAACAAATTATGGCCCAAATAGGAGGAGAAAAATACACGAGTACTTATAAAAGCATTTAAGAAGTTGTCAATGCCAAAATTTCATTATCTACATAGTGGCATTGCTTCCTTTTGTTTGGTCGTTCAAATCTGTTCAAAGGCATTTGAGGCACAAGCACCAGCACAAACTAAACAGCATAAGGGAACATTCTGAGTCTCATAACTGTGAATTCCAGCAGTCACCCATGCCCTATTGCCTGGAGGATGAGAGGCTGAGCAACCCTCACTAAGACCTTTGCAGCAGTGAGCAGAGAAATCAGTAATGAGGCTTTTATTAGGTGGCCCAAATTGTGCTCAGATTGTACCAGCATTATCATAACTGTTCAATGCCTATGTGCCACCCTGTCATTGAACCTAACACAGTCCTGTATGTAGTTATTTGTCAGACATTTACACATAAAAAAAAATACCATTAATCTTACCTTGCTGGTGAGCTTACGACTATTGACATGCCTCACATGATTAGCCAATTTGGTTATATCCTTGCCGTTGAGTAGCCGGAGATTTTGCAAAAGAAACATCACTTTATAGTCATCATTAGTCTGGAAAGAGATGAATTTATGAAAATTGTACACACAATTAACTACACAATTAACACACAATTAACTACAGATATGTGTTCTTTATTCAAATATAACCAAGAAAGACCAGAATGTATTTATTCAGGAAAGGGCACTTCATAAAATCCTCTCAGGACTTCCAACTGAAATATCATCTGTTACTTGTAAATTTAAAATTCTCCTCGAAGTTGGGACCTTTATCTGTGCAGACATAAACTCCACCCCAACTCACGCAGTACTAATATCCAGCACGAGGTGGCAGCGGTGGAACTAGGCTGCTCTGCTCCTGTCCGAGTGCAACGTGGGGAATCCCATTCACATCTTCTTACTTTGAGCATCTAACCCAGAGGAAGGCCTGCTCGGGGTAAAGCAGGTGAATACCAGCAGGGTTTGACAGCCCGAGAAGTTTTGGGGCAGAAATATTCACCAGCCTGGTTCAACATGAAGTCACACAGATGTTTGTGCCAGCACACAACAGTGAACAACACTTGGGGACAACAGCAGTGGCTTACGCCACCTGAAGCATGTAGCAAATTAGCTTCAGACACCTACATTGAGAGTCTCAGGTCCCCATACAGTCAACAGACAAGCTGGAAAACCTAAATTAGAATAATCTCCAATCTTAAAATAAATTAAAATAATCCTAAATTCAACCTTTCAGCAGAAGACCAAGCCTGCTTTTCCAGAGCAGACTTCTGGAACAGGCAGAAGGACTAGGCAGACATTTCTACACAGTTGTTGTTATATATTATATCCCTAAATTAACATCCCTAAATTTTATACAAGTATGAAGGTAAGGTATTTTGCTTGAGAAGCTGCCCAAGATGGGACCCTGGCCTGGAGAATCTGCAGATTCAGACACATGGATTTCAATCTCTGAGCATTTTTTGGCAAGTCACCAATTTGCACCATAATTTTCAAATCTGTAATAGGGGAATAAAAAGACTAACTACTTTTTGAGATGTCCTAATACTTGTTGATTAAGAACTAAGCATAATTGCTATTTATTTCTCACTCTATTTAATACTTGGCGCATAAGGATGGGAAGTAACTCACTGTGAGATACACGTTGTTCTCATAGGTTAGCTCCTCGAGCAGGGGGAACTGTTTCAGAGCAGTTACATCTTCCAGTTGGTTGTTGTTGCAGTTTAGGACGCGCAGATCAGGCAGGGTTAGACTGTTGGGAAATTTATCCAATAAATTATCGGAGAGATCAAGTTTCTGCAAATGCCTCAGACGGGAAAACAACCGTGGGTCTAAGTCTCCGGTCTTCAGCTGTAGCTTGGATAGGCTGAAAAAAATAGAGATCAGGAATTGTCTGCAGTTTGCTGGAAAAACAAGTGGGATATGAGGTCCCACCACCTTGCAGCACTTCTCAGCTTAGCCTAACTCACTGGTTCTTTTTTTGGTTTGCATTATTCCCTACTTCAAGCACACATAATTGGAGAAGTTGCTGCACCGGGGATGATAAACGCAGAGATTAAGTCTACTAGATTATTTAATGTAGAAATATCCTGAAATTGAGATAGATCTCCTACGGATAACTGAGTTAGTTGTGAGCAGTGCATCACTAGAAAAGTTCTTGTTCTAGAAAAATCTCTGACACCTCCTGGAGTTTTGATCCGTTTTTTCTTTGCAATGTAAATTCAACCAAATCAGTTGTGGCAATACCAGACAATCCCACCCCCCTTTTTTCTTTTCCACTACAGAATCAATCTATCCTGTCCATAGAGTCCAAAAGATTCATCATTTGCATCATAACTGATGGAAGCAAAGACTACACAGCTTCCAAAAAGGCCAGGCCCATTCTCTCCTTTTTGCAGCCACTGGCATTTACAAAGCTTTGTGGAAAGTCCAATCACTTTGTGGATCTGGATCAGTATTTTTTTTTTTCTGCATTAAGGTTAAAATCAATCCAAAGGCAAACTAGCTTCCCAAAACATCCAGCTGTTTTCTAAAAACTAACTTCAAGAAAAGGGTGATGTTCACGTTTATTTTACAGAAAAATTAGCTATAAAATCTTCCACTGGTAAAAATACAAATATACCTAAAATTCACAATGCTGCCACCAACAAAACAGAAGCATTCTATCCTGGAAGAGGAAGATGTAAAATACTTGTGAGGTGAAAAAAAATATAATCTCTCGTGAGAAATTGAAAATTATGTATTATAAGAATGAGGTTCATTTAGATCTGTCTAGAGTCTAGAATGGGCCCTTTGGGCTCCAGAGGGAACATCCAGTCCTGAGAGCTAACACCTCTGAGGATGTAAGCCTGAATTTCTTTAATAAACAGAATCTCTATCTACTATGATTAGCAAAAGAAGGTTAAAAGACCTGCAACTGAAATGTGAAAAAAGAGATGAATTTAAGAAGCGGGATCGCTTCTCATTTGCCTGTCATTTCAGAAGCCCAAGTAGTTGATCAAAATGCATAAGAAAGGTTGATTGCAATTCAGCTGGCTGCAAGGCTGACCGTGACTCCTGTGTCATTCTGGTTTCAAGCGTGAACCATTTGGAATTGGGACAGGGACAAAGTTTGAGAGAAACTTAACACAATAGTCCCCAAATGGGCCTTTTAGAAATATGAATCTTCAAAATCATGGTATTAAGCAGAAGGGGAAAACCGTAGAATTTCACTAGTTCAAACACATCAACATCACTTTGTCACCCAGATTACTGCAATACCACTCCTCAGATGAACTTTTGAGTTTCTCTCTAAGAACAGCATCTTATCATAAGACAAAAAGAAAAGCTCCAAAGTATGAAAAAACACAACTTGCAAGGGCACCAGCCAGAATTGGGCTAACACAGTGACTCAGATTGGCAAGTCCTGGAATAACAAAATTCCACTGTATTAAACATTTGTAAAGATATATTTTTTTCAACAATCACAATTAAGGATCTGAGCAACAAGATGGTTTTTAGAGATTTCTGTATGTATCACAGCTTGTTCTCCCTCTCTACAGTGCTTGTACAGTCATATTCTAGGTATTGGATTTAGAGCAGATGGAAAGTGATGGAGAAAGGAAGGAAAATAATGCCAAAACTTTTTAAAAACCTTCTAAAACCCACACCCAAAGTGATTTTCCTACTCACATTAAGCAACTGCAATCAAAAGCAGAAGTGGAGTGGCAGGCACAGTAAATTTTCTCAGGATGAGGAAATCACAATCTAGACTTAAACAGTTTTACAGAAAAAAGGAGAGAGATATGGAATATATATGGTGAAGAGAGGTGGTAACTGCTGCTAATTCAGCTAATGCCCACTGGTACTGCATGGAGAATGGCAACTCCTAGTCTGTGTTTTTTAAGAGCCTCTCTTATTTCAGTAAAAGTACTTAGAAAACAAAGACAAAAAGGATTGCCCATTCAGCTGGAATTTTCCATGGGCCTATTTGCACTTACTTCAGCGTCTCGATCTTTCGCAGCCTAGTAGATCTTGGAACGGCTCTTTCCAAAAGCAGCTCTGTAGTAATTTTTGACATTTTTAATCTCCACCCTTCTGAATTCACAAATGTGCCAGCTGCAGGATCTCTTCTTGCAACCCTCCTGGTGAAACAAACAGGAATGAGAGGAAATCCTTTGAAACTGATTCCAAAGGTGAAATAAAAAGTTACCAGTTTAGCTACTGCTTTTGCTACTGTGTTTGAAGCTGCCCTTTTTCACAGGGTGGACACAAAGCTGCCACACATCATAACTAAACTGGGCAGGCGCTCCCAATAAGCCACCCCAAAATGTCTCCAAAACGCTGATGATACCCCTGGTGCCTACTAAAACACAAGGCTCACTGCCAATAACACTGCCCACGGGGTGAAGGCACTCAGGATTAGGGGCTCTTTGGGTGCCAGCTTGTTCAGCTCTCCTGAACAAGAGGGTTCTGGTCCAAAAAGTCCTGCTGTCGCATTTACAGTAAGGCTGACAGAGCCAGTGCAGCTTCATAAGCTCCTGGATCATGTCTTGCCACCCCTGCAACAAAGGGTGGAAATGAGGGCAACAAAGGAGGGAAGAGCTCCAAGGCCAGGCTCACAAGGAGCTTCTTGTGCTAGTCTCATTGCTGCCAAGCCCTCTGAACCGCTAAGGACTGGCAAGAGCGGGGGCAGCCCTTGGTCTTGCGCTCAGCACTGTGGTAAAGCTACAGCCTCTGGAGCACCGGGACGTGGTTTTGAGGACTAGCCTTTTCCTCATGGAAAACTAGATGTGAACAGAGGGCGGAGGATCCAGAAAACACTTCCAGCCCCAAATCCAGCGTTCTGATCCGCCAAGGAAGGAGCCGTGGAGCCGTCACTGGAAGTCAAACCCCGGTGCTGGGCGCTTGACCCCATCAACCTCCACGCGCGGGATCAGCTACAAGGCGCCGCTCACAGCCCTGCTTGCCGGTGTCACCATCACCCTCCTCCTGACCACGGGGACACCCGGGCCACTCGCACCAGGCCCATGACACCACGGGGGTTATCCGGGGACATGATGGCACAACGTGCCCACGCCGCAACGGGCACACTGCACCCAAATTGGGCCGAATTAGAGCATATTTTGGCCCAATGCAGAGGCTGTGGCACGTGCCGGTTCGGGGGCCGCCGAGGCCGGAGGGCCGCTCGGAGCCTGCTTGCGCCCTGACGGTGCCGGGGGCCTCCCGGGCCGGACGGTTCCGACCCCGCAGGATGGCGAGGGCCGGATGGCCCCTCCGCGGCCGCGGGGCGGCTCCTGCCGGGCCTCGCCTCGCCCCGCGCCCCCGCGCTGAGGCGGGACCCCGGCGGGCGCCCCGCGGGGGTGGATGCTGGGAGAGGGTGAAGTGGACTACGACTCCCAGGAGCCCCCGCGGCGCTGCCGGGCCCCGCAGCTCGGCTCGCGGCCGCGGGGCCTGCCGGGAAAGCGAGTCCGCGCCGCAGCCCCGCGCGCGGCCTGCGCGCCGCCCGCCCGCCCCGCCGCGGCGTCCCCCGGCCGCCTGCCCTCACCTGGCTGCGGGCCGGGCCGCGGCGAGCTGCGCCCGGAGGGAGAAGGAAGGAGGGAGGAGGAAGAGAAGGGGCAGGAGGGGAGGAGGGGGGAAAGGAGCAGCGTCCGCGGCGCAGCCGGCGCGGATGGAGGCGGCGGCGGGCGGCGAAGGGCCGGGCTGCGGCTGCAAGGGGATCCGCTCGTGCCTGCTCTGCGAGGGGCCCGCGCAGGCCGCTCCGCCGCCGCAGGTAGCGGGCAGGGGGCGGCGGGGCGGCGCCGGGGGGCGGCGCCGGGGCGGGACAGCGCGCGGAGGGGGCGGCCGCCATGTTGTCCTGGGGGGCGGCGGGGCCGGGGGCTGCCGAGGGAGCGGGGCCCTGCAGCGGCCTCCGCGGCCAAAATAACGATAATCCTTAAGAGCCATCCGTTAAAAAAAAAATTAAAAAGTGGTTGTTCCGTTTACCTTCGTGGCCTTGGTGATTTTTTTTATTAACTTACCTCGTTTTGGGGTAAGAGGAGCTGTATCACGCCCCTGGCCCTGAGCAATAGCCAGCATTCATCTTCCGCCTATGGCACCAAGGCTCATCTCTCCTTCCCCATCTTCACAGCATAAATGCACTGCTAGAAAAGAAAATCAGCTGTTGGCATCAGAGTGCCTTCCCAAAAGGATGCTGTAATGTTGCTCATGCCTGAAGTCCTGTACTCACGGTTAGCATCAGTGAGCAATAAGTCATAGAAACACCTGATCTTGCTAAGTTCCATCCTCTACCTCTATTTTTGTCCCCACAAAATTTCCCCAGGGAGAAGATAACTTCACTTACTGTCCAGCAACAGGCCTAGCTGTGGGAAAGGAGCACTCGGAGTTTGCTGGCTGGGTGTTTCCATTTCCAGGAGTGTTTTTGACGGAGGAGTTCATTAGTGAAGATGAAGAGTCAGAGATAGTCGGACTTATGGATCAGGATGACTGGAAACCATCACAGTCTGGCCGAAAGAAGCAGGTTTGATTTTAGAAATGCGTTTGTTCTCTGGAAAAGGATGTCTGTCTTCACAGTTAAAACCCCAAAGACATGTTTTAGTATATGCTTTCTTTTGGAAACCTTTCCTGAAATCAATTGCAAGAATTATAATTAGAATTATCGTCTTCCAAAAGTGTCTTTATTGTAATTACAGTGAATAGCACCTGCTGACACACATACAGTCATTAAAAACCATACAATATCAGAGGGAGACAAATGTTACTCTTTCTTTACAGATGATAAATCTAATCCAAAGTGGTTAATGCAACTTGATCGAGTCATTTTATAAAGTGGTGACCACACCATCGGAAGAGATGAGCAGCACACCTTAAAAGCCTTGACCATCATCCCCGTAGAGGTCACAATCTCTCCAGAAAGACTTGTCCCAGATTTTCCTTAACATTATATTTTCCCCTTTTCTTTTTGACAGGACTACGGACCCAAAGTGAACTTTAAGAAGCAGAGGCTGAAAGCTGGTAGCTTCATCGGTTTGCCAAGTTTTAGTAAAAAGATTGTGGCACAAATGAAGGACTACTCAGTGCTAGATGGTTTCCTACCTGTTGAGCAATGTAATCTGGACTACATGCCAGAAAGAGGTTCCGCCATCGACCCACATTTTGATGACTGGTGGCTCTGGGGAGAGCGGCTGGTTAGCTTAAACTTGCTCTCAAAAACTGTGCTGTCCATGTCTTGTGATTCAGAGGACAGCATCCAATTATTTCCCGTTTTCAGTAAAGAAAAGGGGGAATTAAGTCCCTTTGGATGTCTTGCTCAGACGTCAGCACGCGAAAATTCAAGCAAACAGAGAATTAGCTGCACCTCGTCCCCAAGGCTTGTTCCAAGTAAAGAAGTGACTGTTGCCATTCCCTTACCCAGAAGGTCCCTGGTGGTGCTTTACGGTGACGCACGTTACAGGTGGAAACACGCGATCTACCGCAAGCACATAGAGCATCGCCGAGTCTGTGTCACGTTCAGAGAGCTCTCCGCAGAGTTCAGCACCGGAGGAAAGCACGAGGAGCTGGGGAAAGAACTGCTGGGAATAGCTCTGTCATTTCAAGGAAGACCAGTATGATCAACGGAGGAAGACGGAACTGCGTTTTGTTAGGATATTTGAGAAATAAAGTACAGAACTTTTACAACTTGATTTATTTTTGAAGTACATGTAAGAATTGGGTTATTACAAACATAAGGTCAATCAAATAGAAGTGTAATAAATAAGAGGGTAAAAGGAAAGATTTGTTTCTTTGAAGATTCTCCTGGGCAATGGTGGTTCTTAAGCAAATTTAAAAATTAGCTGTGGTATTCATTAGCTATATTGTAACCAAATGCAAAAAGCAAATAGTCAATTTTAAAATACTTCAGTGAAATCAAGAAACTTGGGATCATTAAACTGATCCAAGTAAAACACCTCTTGGCATTGATTCAGCTCACGTCTCGGAGCAGATTTTAACCTTTTTTGACCCATACTCAGTCCTGTCACGCTGCTTTTAGAGCTGCCCTGTGCTGCTGGGACAGCACTATTTTCTCGCCCACTTCGGAGAGATCCCTTTGAGATCAGTCCTCCCCTGGAGGAGGGTACGCAAGCATCTCTCCACCGATGAAACAACACACAGAACTAATTAAAATAATTATCCTTTGCTGAAGATTCCTGCTGTAGCCGTGAGGATTAATCATAATCGTAGTGTGTGACCTATATCTCCTGGGACCAAAGAGCAGCGCTTGCAGAGGGCCAGCGGAGACACTTCTGCAGACAGCTCGGACAGGTCATTTGTCATCTCCAGGCCCTGCTGCCAGCTCTGTGGTGAGAGGCTGATCTTAGGAAGCTGGGAGACAGGCTGCAGCTTGGGGGGTATCGCGTTCCCCTTGGCACCTCCAACAACCACGTCGGAGCCAGAGCTCGCACCTACGAGTCAAGGTGTCGACTGGAGCAGAAGCTGCTCAGAGCGAACGTCTGCGCCCCTGACAAAGGAAGTGGTGCCATGGAGGAGATGTGATCCTCTAATAAACGTGGGTGCTCCAGCAAAACCATTCAGCACAGTCACACCTACAGTTGTAAAACACTTAACACTGCCTGGCTTTGATTGGTAAGAAGAGGACACATTTATTACATGGGATTTCAGGGTCCCTGCTGTCCTCTCCTGTATTTTAAAAGGAGGAGGGTGGTATCTGACAAAGCTACAAAGAAGAAATAAAACAAAAACGAGTTAACCAATAGAGGCTGCTGGAGGACTTAAGGTGCCTTTCAAAAAATCAATCTGAAATTAGCCAGAAATATAAAACTTGGTATGTTTATCCAGTTTCATTCACCCAGCTGGACAACAACCAAGATGCAGGTATTATGCTACCTAAAATATTGTTCATGCATAGACAAAACAAGAAGAGGCCAGGTTTAAAACACAGAGGCTTTTTTTTTTTTTCCTCCTAGCACTTAACTGAGTCAACATCCCACTCATCATCCATCATTAACATCTCTGGGATGAAGGCGAGCGCTGAATTGTACATGCAGGTTAGTACGCATGGGAGTGCTTTTCAAACTCTATCAGTAAATAATTACTGAAAACACTTTCCTGTTTAGAAAAAAAGGTACGGAGGAGGGAGCCTGGGAGGAGATAATCAGAAGGGAAACACGCTGGCGCGGTTGTGCTGGACCTGCAATTCAGGTGGTAGGAGTTTATTGAGGAAGCCGTCTCGACGTTGAAGAAACAAGCACAAGAAGATAAACCTATAAAAGCAGGGAAGCTTGAGGGGTGTTTGCTTTTTATAGGAAGGGAAAGAACAGAAAGCATGACACGGAATCCCCCAAAGGAAACACGAGCGCGAGCAACGCGACGCTGGCTCGCCCTGCTCGCAGGAGGGCTTCAAACGGCAACCGCTGCCTGGCCTCGAGTCCCCGAGATGAGAAATCAAAGGGTTTTAGCTCTGCATCCACCAGCTTTCTATAAAGGCCTCCACATACTTGAGCGCTTATGGCATCGCACGCTCCACCCAGGGCTCTTGCACAACATCTGTCACGGGGCTTGGGCCCAGTTCGGCACGTCTCACATCTATTTTATGTCTCACATCCATTTCATCGCCTCCTCTGCGATAAGGTCTCCTGTAAAAGCCATATATCCACCCGCTCAACAGGGGCAGGTGGGGAGAGATGGGCCTGCCCCATAGCTACGTTAAAAATAGGAAGCTGGCAAATAAGAGCGCCGCTACCCGCGGCCAAGGGGAGAACCCGATACCGCTGCCGGCTCCGCTCCCAGGCACCGTCTTGGCTCCTGCTGACCCGGGGAGCGGAGCCACCTCCTGCGGCAAGGAGAGACCGGGACACCCACGGCCAGGCACCAGCGGGCGAGCACGGACAGGACAAGTGGTGGCACGGACAGAAAGGCATCGCCGTGCTTTGCCCATGGGCATCCTGCCCACGGCCACGCGGCAGCAGAGAGGAGGATTTTTGGGCACTGTGGCACAGAAACAACTGTCTGGGCAAGCACTGCATCCTGCACCTTCATGGATTCATTCCCATTTCCGCTGCTCGCAGGTAGCACACACAATGTTTCTGCAACCTAGACCCAAGCAGCAGCGAAGACACGAGAAAGATCAAGGGAAAGAAGCAGAGGAAATAAAAAACGGTTCTATTTTTGTGGAAAGGGAAGGACTGAAAGGAATTACAGCGAGAAGGTGATGAGTAGAGTAGAAACATCCCTGATGACAGAGCCAAAGAGCAAAAATCCTCCCACGGGCTTTTGAAGGAGGACTCTGCACCCAGAGAGGCAACGGAAACGGCTGTGATGAAAAGCAGGAGTAAGAGGGTGATTATGCTGTTTTCAGTGTATCCACCCCTGGGAAGCTACCTCAGACTCCTCGCTGGAGTAAGGCAATCCCTCTCCAGGCACAGACCTGCTGCCTTGAGATTACCTCGAATCCAATCCCAGCAGGGCCTTACCAAGTTATTCTAGAAAAATCAAAGCACAGCTTCTGCTGCGTGTCCCCATTTGCTGAAGTTTATTTTATCTGCAATGAATTAAGTGAACAATTTGGCTGTTCTGATGAGCTGTGTTGTTTTCACAGCACTGTGAAACTTGTTTTTGTTTTTAATTACAAAAACAGCTCAAAACATCCTCTACAACTGATTTCAAACTTGGGCTCCCCATCAAACACAGGTATTCCTATTATTACTACTCATGCGATGGAGGAATACAAAGTACAGACTATAGATTTATCCTATTTGGTCAGGCTCTGATCTCGCAACAGAAATTGTGTCAGTAAAGAAACCTACATATGTAACTCTTGGCAGAAAACTCAACTCTGATTTTATTATATAAACCTTTAATTTTTATTGTGGTAAAAAAGAGACAGGAGGGAGAAAGGGCAGATTCCTGGGGAGACCAGTTGAATTTTACAACCCCTCCACTTCCTGGAGGACACTCATTTTTTGCATATGAGCACAAGCAGTACAGCAAGCATTTAGCACACAAAAACTTATTTTCTTTGCTGCAGACTGGCCGACATGGTACGTACCAAGTGAGGAAAGAACAACAGATGAGAGTCACAGACACAGCACTAAGCAACTTGCTCAGCAAGGATCAAAGTCTCATGTAAACAAGCGAGATTAGAGTTGGGTTCCCGAGGCCTCCTCGGAGAGAAATATAGGGATAGTCTCTCCCATTGCACTGGCATTTACATGTTCCCTCCACTCTGGGAAGCTGACATGTAATATAGTGACATTAGATTTCTTAAGTGCCAGTAGACCAGGGTTAAACAGAACATTACAAACATCCTTAATGACTTCAGAAACCTGTAAGGCATGAGAGAATGTAAACTTGTGATGGTCAAGTCCAGAACAGGGCCAAGAAAATGTACTTACGCTTCTTCCAGTGCAACGTGTCAGAAAGCCTTATCTTTCCTTAAAACAGCTGTTGGCTGCAAAACACTTTTCCCTCCATAAAGTTACAACAAATCATAAAATCTTTTTTTTACAGAAGTTTTCACTGAAAAGGGCACTAACAGAATTTACAAACTCTCCTTGCTAAGCAACACGGCCATGCAAGGGTCATTTTCTCTGCAGCTGAAATAACGCCAGCTCAAATGAAACACGATAGCTCTTTGATGGCATACGGCATTCCCACAGGGATCCAGCTCCACCAGACTCATCATTGAAATTTCAGGGTTGTTTGCTTTAGTGGGAGAGAAGGAAATGTTCATTTTCCTGCAGGCTAATGCTGCAACTGACAATCAAAACTGATGAAATATGCAGAGTTGGGATTTGTCCTCTCCAGCAAACCAGACTAGCAAGAGACATTGAAACAGTACATAGATGAAGACACAGCAACAGATTTCCACAGTATGCTATACTCTATTACTCCTTACCTCCTTGAAACTTGCTTTTCTAGTCCTTCAAAGTTTGATGTCTCATTAAATTCCTTGCCACTGTTCTAAGAATGTCCTTGTTCAAATTAAAACACCTGTAAGCCTTCCCTGAGCTCTTGCCTTGTATTGGAAAGATCACAGGATCTTGGCATTCATTCAATCTGTGGTGACAAATGTTGTTGAAGCAAAACAGAACTTCCCAGCCTCCTGAATCTTAAATTCTACCTCCCCAGCTGTAAAAAAAAAAAAAAAAAAAAAAAAGGTATATATAGTAAGGAATAGCAATAAAATAAAAGCTAAGGCTGATTTCTCTCTGGTTTCCTACTTCTGGAACACCCATTATGGAATAAAGGTGGTGAATACTCATAGCTTCTGTTGTGCTTCCTTGGATGTCCTCAAGTTGGCTGCAGATACCAGCTCGGCTCTAGAAACAAGCTGCCAGTTAAGTGCTGCTGCACTGACAGCCAGGGAGGCCTGACACACAAGACAGGTCCTACACACACACACACTTGATGCAGTTTTACACTTGATGAGAGAATGCTGCATTTGTAAAAAATAGTTATTTGGCTGCTTGGACCAATGTTAAGATAGATTGAGTTTTGACCATTAACTCCATGGCAGTGTCTATTTAAACATAGAAGTGTGTAGGACCAGAAACAGGCCAGAGACCACAGCATTTGAAACAGCACTAGAACCCACAGCTACATATGGCAATTAGCATTTAGATATTTAAGCCTCAAAACAGTCTGTCATTGGTACGCCTCGCCAACTGGCAAAACAGGTATTTTTCTCTCAGCCTCAGCTAGGTGGATTTGGTGGCAGCAGCTCCCTGCCTCTTTGTCACACTACCTGCATGCTCCGGTCATGCCCGTCTAACTGCACTTTGAGTTTGTGAAGCTCTTCGATCTCCCGGTTGTGGCGCTCCGTTTTGTGCCGCACCAAAGAACGGTAGAAGTGGATGGTGAAGACGACGAAGATCAGCCCCACGGGGACCATGATGATGGTGGAGACCAGGGCTGCCTGCCAACCCGCGTGGCCGCTGGGCTTCTGGATGGTCGTGGTGTCGTTCTTCATGATGGAGTCCACGGGCAGAAATTTGATCCAGCACAGAAGCACAACTTCCGCAAGGAAAAGGAGGATCCCCAAGACCGTGGAGAAGCCCCACGCCAGCTCTATGTAGGGGTGCATGCGCTCATGTGGGGACTCGCTGATGGAGTTCAGGTTGTGGATGTTGCTCACCGCTTCCACGTTGGGCAGGATGCAGGTGCTGATGAGCAGGGCAAAGAGATGAACGGCCACTAGCACCGTCGTGCAGGCGCTGAAAGCGATCAGCAGCATCTGGGGGTACTTGTACTGCATTTCCAGCTGCACCTCCACCATGGCAACCTGGGGGAAAAGCGACAAAAGAAAAAACAACTGTCAACAGCTGCTAGTTTTCCTGTTTTTCTCCTTACAAGGCATGCATCCAGGAAAGCATCTTTACTCAGAAGAAGCACCTAAGGTTAAGTACACACTTAAATGCTTTCAGAGTGGCAGCCCAAATAGATGATCCTCGTTTCCTGTGAAGACGTTCACACAGTCTCCAGCCTGCCCTTCCTCAAGGGTGATGAGCAAATTTCTGCACTGCAATTTTATGCAATAACAGCTCTCTCCTTGCAACCATGAGCCATATGAACTGCATCAAGCCATACGCACAGCAGAAGGAACCCATTAAGCAACAAGTGCAGCGTGGAGACAGCTGACAGCCCGCGAGCCCTCCCGCCCATCGCACCTTCCTCTTCCTCTCACCACTAGCGACGGCAACGCAGGAAGCTTCGACTTGAGCATAAAGAAACTCAGCTCGAGCAGAAAGAAAAGCAAAAGCAGCAGCACTTCTGGCCAGCTCCCAGAAAAGTTACACTACATCCCCTGGGAGACATGCAAGAGTCTTTATAGCTAAAGTTATTCCATGGTTAAGATAGTTTCCTTCTATTCTTAGAACATCTTAAGTTCTTTTTATTACAAATATACCCAGAAACAAGTTATTTATATCCTCAATTTTTTCCCTTGAGATCTAATACCTTACTGATATACTTAACAGAAGTGGACAGTTACTGGTTTACGGATATGTTCAACAACTCCACTAAATAGCTTCTGTTCCCAGAAAATAGGCTGGTATCAAGTAAGTCTCTAAAGTTATTTAGTTTGTATGCACAGTGTGGATTTTTTTTAATCAAGTAAACTTAATACACAGAATAAGAGAGCAAGGAGACCTTGCATGGGTTTGTAACTGAGTATAAGAATTTGGAAAACTATTCAACCTATTTGTGAAGTAAAAAAGCCAACATAAGGGCTTCGTGGCCTAGGTTGTGAGGTGTCCCCCCGCCCTGCCAAGAGGAACGCAGAAACTCTCTACTAAGAGAGGCTACAAATACAGTTGACAAGAACCCGAGACATTCCCCTCTACTGCCTCTCTAGTGCTTTGTTTGGATGTGCAGCTGCCCTTAGCCATTTGCATGGACAGTAAAATAAAGCCTGTCAATAAGAAAAACCTCTGGCAATCCCAGGCAACTTGTTGTTCTAATGCAGCAAAGTCTGCTGCAGAAAAGGAGGAGCTGCTGTTTGCATACCTGCCTCAGGGCAGCTCCTCTCAAGACCATCATGAGAAAGTAAAGCCAGAGGAGAGAGCTTGATTCCGGGAGGTAGAGATGGATTTTGCAGAATAGACCCATCATTTCTTTATCCAGCCTTCATAGCAGGCCAGTGCTGCACAACCGTTTCAGTCTCTGAAAAATCATTTGTGTTGTTCAGTCTGGCATTGCTTGGTGATGTTATTGAGGCAGTGAACAATATGGGATGCACTCGTGCTCTCACTGTTGGTGCCTCTGAAGATATTTAGGAGGGGATGGAAGCAGTGCCTGTGCTGGCATGACTACTGCCTTATCCATACTTACTTTGCAAGCATCAGCAGCCTGGGGGTGATGAGGGTATCACAGTCAAGCCTGGCCACATCTATTAGCAGCCAATACTTAAAATTTGGGTGGCAAACAGCCTCTGCATGCCTAGATTTTTACAACTACATGAGATCTTTAGGATATTAAAGACACCAAAATACAAGTGGACAGTGCTTGGCAGTTCCCCATGTGTTGATTGAAGGAGCTGAGACTCTCTGTTGCCCTGTTCTGTACAATACGTTTGTATAGTGCTGTGACTGTCACCCACACCGTATCAAACGGCAAAAAACTACAGCTGCACTGTGCAGTACTGGGTGCTATAACACCCAGAGACCCGGCATTCAGAAAACTGATGGGGATTTGTACCTATACACACAATTTATAGCTTTATATTAAAGCTGAAAGCCTGGCTGGTGTCAACACACCAATTTCGGCTTGTTTTCCTTCCTGTGAGCAGCAATTTTCAGCTAATTGGATGTTTCCTCCCAGACTAACCTATTCCCTAGGGCTAGCTTCAGCTGTGCAATGTGATGAATTTTTAACACTGACTGATGGGTCAGGAAGAGGCATTTTGGGGAAAAACATCAACAATCAGACAGGGCAGCAAGGCAGAAGAACAGTTCATTTAACCAAAGGGGTACCAGAAAGGTGAGCAAGCTCTTACCGCCTTACCCCATGACATATCATGTCATTCTCTGACCAGGATAAAAGAAAGAGGACAAGCTGACATAACCCATTTAAAAATAATTAAATATGATGCTTAGCCTGTAAAACTATTATTAATGTCATGTTTGATACCATTATACTCTTCTGTGATAACAGCCCCTTTTATTTTAACCTCTTTCCAGAAGCCAAGATATCAAGGGCTTGACTTTGCAAGGCACTAAAGCACTCTGCTGAGCAGCTGAGTATTTTAGCACAAATTTAATTTTAAGTAAGTTGGAGAATTGCATTGTTAAATTCAAGTCACAGGTTTGCTAATGGACCATGTACTGAGAACAGCTTAGAATTAAACTGAAATTAAATTACATGCAATTATATATTTTTTCCAGATCAGAACAATCCCCAGATTGTCCACAACAAAGATGACGCTCATCTTAAGAAATGCAGACCAAGATTGATAATACCAGGCAAGGGGATGACAAATGGCTTAAGATAAAATATTACATTCACACAGATGGTTTGGCAGCCTGTAACAAATATCAGTCCAGTAGATCTGTAGGATTTTTTTCTTTTGAAATATCAAACATACCTATCTGTAGCATTTGGACAAATGTTGAGAAGACTGGCAAGCAGTAATAGCTCTTATCCTTACTAGGAAAATGATTAAGGTTTAAGAAGCTCTCTCCGAAATAAATTTAATATTTCTGAAAAATACTAATCTAAGAGTGTTAGCAACTTACCTCCTTCACCCACCTAGTCTTCCTAGGGCAAACCCAATATCCACATCAAGTTACCCACCTGCAGACAGACCTAGAATGCAATCACAGCCTTCTGGCCTGCCCATCTGCCTGCCAGAAATACCAAAGATAGAATCAAGTAATGAGGAAGGTTTGAATTATTCTACAGCCTGTCCAGAAGGAGCTGGATCAAAGCCACTGCCTGTTGATTAAATAGCCATCAGCTAGTAATAATGTTCAGCCAACATGGAACTGGCTTGAATAAAACACATCGGCAGGGAGGTAAATAAAACTCTAGCCAAGCCCTGTATGACATTTGTTGACATAGTTAAATGCACATAAGACTTCAGGGAAACTATTTAGCTCCGAATAGCTGCTCTACTTTTATCAATAGCTAAATTGATGCTCTTATTAGAACAAAGTAAACAACTCCTTACTAAATACCTGTCTGTCAAAGCACCAATGAAGGAAAAACAAGAAAAAAAGAAAACACTGGTAGAAAAGGATAAATAAATCACCTTTTACTGGAACGCCTGATATGATCAGCTGGGGAAAGCTTGCTAATAAGCAGAATGCCAGCATGGCAATACTTTCATTTCTGAGGATTCCCGATTTCAAATGCACTTAATATGTTAAGTTGGTGATCTAACATCAATGTCATTTGTACCTATATGGTTATTTTGATTTTTCAACATTTATAATATTTGATTAAAAGGAAGCTGGCACTGGCCCTGGAATCCAGCCCTGAAGACTGAAAAATGGAGTGGTCAAGGAATCCTTCAACAACCGATCAAGTAATGTGAAGTAATGTGGTTTAGTTTGTACTTTTGCTGAAAAAATATTCAGCACTGTTCTGCGTGTTGAGGACAAATGCTTTGTTTCCAGACATGTGTTTGAGCCCTGCAAGGCGGGTAAGCTCTGAGCTTCCATGTCATGCCAGGGATGCCAGCCGACAACGCCGGATCAGGCTGCCTAGGTGTAGCATAGCTCACTACGGAATCGTCTCTATATGCATTTATTAATCATGCTGAATGAGGACAACCACAGATAATTAGCACAGAACTCAGTAACCTAGGGGCACGTATAGCCAAGAAGTGAAATGCTTTTTAGAATAAGAAAGCTTGCAAATCTTGAAAAACACGCTTAAGGAGGTTACTCCACCTTTTTAAAATGAGAAGCTACCTTCTCTGCCTGTTTTAGCACATAAAACCTGATCACAAACCAATACAGGTTACATGAACTGTTTTTCAAGCATCTTATGCATGCAGTCAGCGAGGAAAGAGGAATCACAAAGGAAACAAACAGCCTTCCTCCCTTGCAGACTGCCACCATTAGCTTCCTGCTCACAGTTTTGCAGCCTCTGTCCCCAAAAACATGCTTGTCTCCCAAAATAGGATTCACCATCATAATATCATAGCCAATTTATGTTCACAGAAGTGGGGAGAGAATAAGGACAAAAGAGCTGAAATAAAACAATGGAAATCATCTGAAAAGTTCCCAAGATCGCCCTCTCCCACCCAGGGCTCCCGAACTTCAGGATATGACCCTATAACCTCTCTCACATCCTGCCCTCTGCAAGCGTGTGCTCAGCAGCCCATCTTTGAAAAAAAAACCACAGCTGCCAGTTTCCTGAGCAGAAAATCTCCCCGAAACAGATTTCAATTCTCACTCTCAACATGCAAGTAGCAGCGGGAAGATCAGGAAGCCCATCCCGTTGCAGCACGTCAGGGCTTTGCTAACACCACAGCTCAGCCAGGCTCGGACGCTTGCCTGCTAATGGTCTGTGCTGTTTATTTCCGTGCTCCCTGACATGGTTCTGAGCTATGCAAATAGCTTCCAGATAACACCCAAGTGCTGCACCCAAGGAAAGCAACTACGAGGGATTATTTCCAATAGGCAACACTGACAAAAATACACCAGGTTTGGCTCCCTTGCAGCTGCACAATCCTCTCAGTACGGAGCCTGAGCATGCACAGGCCCCGATGATGCACCCAGTCGTATGCCCCATCTCACGGCTCGCGCTGCGCAAACTCCCCTCTGGCAGGCTGCGAGCCAGGCTCCATCTTATTTCAAGGCACTGCAACCTACAAACATAGAGCAAGTAAAACAGTATTCTGAGCTACAGGAACCACGGGGTGCACAGGAGCTCCGTGAGCAACTGCAGCCTCATGTGAAGGCAGCCAGGGACGTGCGGCCTGGGGGCCAAAGCAGAGCCTGGGTCCTGTTTGTTTAGCAGGACTCATGTACCCCTCGGGGCCACTGGCAGGTAAGGAACAGTCTTTTACAGGGCTGCTTTGGGAGCGCGTGGGCCAACTGTTAGGCAGCTCGTTACTCATCCTGCTTTGAGGGGGGCGACCTCAAACCTTTCAACGGCAGCCAAACAGAAACCCACAGACAGATGCCTCCTACCTCTGCAGAAAATAACAGTACATCCTCCTCCTTCACAGGAAGGAAACAACACTGGTTAACAGATGATTTTTACAGAGCCCAAACTTTCACAATCCAATTTTTTTTCTTCCCCCTCTGTGTAATAAACCTACCATGGCAAATCCGGAGAGGAGAGCAGAGGTTCTGCTGGAAGCTTTGAGTTTGGCTCGGCTAAGGTAGAGTTTTCTCCATGAAAGGGCCTGAACAGAGTGGTGATTTGACGTGACCAATTCCAGGTAGCTGCGCCGGACCCAGTCCCGATAATCCATGCCTTTTGTGCCAGGTTCGGAGCAACAAGCAGGAGTGGAAGGATCCACTGGAACATTTAATTCAGAACTCATGACGACAGGAATGCTAAGGAAATAAAACAGGAGGTAACAAAAAGAACAAGCATCAGCTACTGGTATACAAGAAACTGGAGGACTAGTCTAGAGAAAGGATATGATAGAAAAAAAAAAAAAAAAAAAGCTACATTTGAAAAAGTTACCCTCAGTCAGAAGATAACAGATGGACCAAATCATATTGATTTGAGACACACAAAACAGACACGGGACCATCTGTAGTTGCTGAAAACGACCACGGACCTCATCACAGAGTTCAGGTAGGCACAGCTCCACCCCAAGACTGGAAACAGCCACACAGCTGAATGCTGCACAGGGTTAACAAACACATTTGCTGAGCTGCTGCTGTGGAAAGTTACATTTCTTAAAACACTCACACCCACACTCCACTTATCAGCCCCATCTGACCACTAATCGTGTTCCATAGCATCCATTAGCGCCTCTTAGCACAGGGAAAGAGAAACAATTCCAAGGAAAAAAAAGCAATCTTCATTCCAGGGAGTTCCATTGTGCTCAGACTCAGGAGGCTACACTGAAGATGTGAGAAAGCAGCAAGATTCTATCAGGTGGTTAATGCCATAGCTATCAGCACAGACAAGTTCAGCCCCAAATCAAGCCCCTCCTTGTACCACAGCTTAGTCATGAGTTTGCCTGAAGGACTCCCCTTATCTCAGCATTGCCTACAGACAGAGAACAGAATTCACATTATATTTTGAGCAAGAATTTGTCAGCTCTGACAGGCATCTGAAACTGTCAGCCTGATTTCCCGTCTGCTGAAAAACGGAAACGTTGATGTTCCCGATTAGCCCTCATGTCCTCAGGTCCATTGCTGACCTCACGGACACAGGAGGCATCACACAGGACACCTAGGGCTAGAAATACTTACTAGCTCCCAGAAGGGAAGGCCATGCACAGACCCACGCGTGGGGTTGTGCTAATTAGCCCCAGCACCACACCTGGAGAGCACAAGCACCTTGCTGCTCATTTGGCATGAGCTCGAGCCCTGCCTGCATCCCCCCTGCTCCAGCCAGCTCTGCACATACGTAGGCCATATGGTGACAGAGACAGCAACTAATAAAGCAATGCTGGCTGTGAGATTTGAGGAAGTGGCAAGGATAAAAGGGCACCGGCTGCCCATGACTCCAAACGTTACTTTTAAAAAGGAACAAGGCTGTTCTGGGCACCACTGCAGCAGCAGATAGAGGAATGCATCCCAGCCTGAAAGATTTTGTCTGTCCTGAGCACTGCTCTTCCATGAGCTTTCAGATTTCGTGCCCTCTCAGACAGAAGGGCGAGAGCACAAGATAGCTCCTCTAGGCAACTTTTGATAAGGTGACATTGCATGCCCTGCAGCAGTCGTGTTTTCTGGAAGCTATCTGCATATCAGGGAGCAAGCAAATAAACAGCACAGAACAGCAGCAGGCAAGTGTTCAAGCCTGACTTAACTGTGGCCTTAGCAAAACCCTGACATGCTGTGGTGGGATGAACTTTCTGATCTTCTCACTGCTTCTTGCATGTTGAGAGTGAGTGAAATCTGTTTCAGGGAGGTTCTCTGCTCAGGAAATGGCCAGATGTGGCTTGTTTCTGAGGCTAGCTGCTGAGGGCAGGGCGTGAAAGGCCCACTGTGGCTCCTGAGCTGCTGAGGAACTAAGAGTTCTCATACTTGTTGGAGGAAAGAGAAACACATCTGTTTGTAAAAGACAAAAGGTTGTTTATAAAAACATGCCAAGGATCACAACGGTACAAAAAAGAACACAGTAATACAGAGAAAACTCCCTGCTTCCTCTGCATTTCCAGAAAAGACAAGAATTGCCTATACTTCAAAGATTAAAAAAAGTATATATATACTCCCAGGCCTGCAACAGGGAATGGAGCAGGACTCTGCAAGCTGTGTTTCCTGTGACAACATCCTATGCCAATTCCCCAATGCCTGCTTTGGGGTGAACTTGCTAATTTTGTCCTTGGTTAGGACACTGAGGGCCTCTACCCTGCTGTTTATTTTCCCAAAATGCATAGGAACTTAACATTTTTGAAACACCAACGCCTGGACAAATTCCATTGAAAAGGCAAACGGGTTCAAAAGCTCCAGAGGGACAGCAGGCGCACCCAATCACATTTGCTTGTTTACTTTGGAAAACAACCCAGAAATACCACAAGGATGAACTTTCACCCTGGAGCAGCTCAAGGGATGTTCCCAAAGAAGCACACAGAACTTCAACATAAAATCCATAAATGCAAATTTAGCCCCAACAGGCAACAGTGAGCGACAGACTCACCTTGGTGACGAGAGGCATGGAGGGACTGGGTGGAGGGCTCCAAGGGCTGAAACACAAGACCAAGGAAAGGTTTTATATGCACAGTTACCTTAGCAGCTGTACTCCAGAAGTACTCCTAAGCCAAATGCCTGCGCCAGGGACTGTTATTCCAGGGATTTCATGTTCCTGACTTGCAGTTTTAGAGTCCAGGACGCTGCCTCTAATAGAAACATGAACTTTCCTGAAGAGCTTTAGAGGACAACATCAGCACAGGGCTGCTAAGATCAGGGCTTCCCCAGGAGAGCTCTTCCAGGCCTAACTGTCCTGGCCGTTCATCCCCGCTGCGTCTCTGCTCTCTCCTGCTGCACCAGCAGCGTGTTTGGCTCTGCCTCAGCCCAGGAGGATGGAGGGCTCTGCCCAGCAGGGACCCTCGGGCCTGCCCAGCACGGGGCACCGCAGCAGTGAGCGCCGAGGGGACAGGCTCCGCCGCGCGCTCCGGGCAGATGCACGTGCAGGGGTTTCCTCGCAGCGGGCAGGGGAGCTACGGCATCCCGCTCCCACCCCCAGGTGCCTCGGCCCACAGAGCACTGTCCGAGCTGGAATTGTGGCCTAGGGGAGGTGCTGCTTGGTCCTGGGAAAATCCCACCTGATCCCCCCCTGCCCACAGCCCCAAACCAGCTCGGACACCCCGCAGCACGGCTTCCTTCCCGCTCTCCTCCATTGCTCCGGCAGGATGCAGATCCCATCCGCTCCCCCTTCCCAAGGGACCCCCCCAACAGGATCCTTTCCCAACGGCGCCCACCCACGGGCACGACACGACCCCCACCCCATCAGACCCCAGCCCCTCGCCAGCCAGGAGCCTCCCGGCGCTCCTCCCGGAGCCCCTTGTGCAGAAAGCCCTTCCCGTCGGAGCGGGGAACGGCCTCCCCCAGCACTGCGGCGGGGTCCCCTCCCCAGGCGGGACGCGCCCCCGCGGCTGAGACCCTCTCCCCACAGACAGGAGGCTCCCCCCGCAGAACGGGACCCCCCCGCACGGCATCTTCCTCGTAGCCCCGCGGCAGGGGACCCTCCCCGGGGGCAGCGCGTCCCTCCCTGCCCGTCAGGGCCGGCCGGGCCCGGTCTCACCGCGCCGCCGCCGCCGCCGGCCTCGCTGGGCGCCCCGCGAGCGGCCGCCGCCTCCGCCGCTGCCACGGCAACGCCGCCCGCCCGCCACGTGACCCGCAGGAAATGCGGGGCCGCCCGCCACACGTCACCACCGCGCGCCCATTGGGCGGCGGCGGCGGCGGGGCGTGGCCGCGGCGCTCTTAGCCCCGCCCCCTCCCGGTGCCGCGCTGGCCGCCGCGGAGCCGCGCGGCTGCGGGAGTAAAATAATAAAAATAATAATTAAAATATATATATTTTAAAAATAATACGAATAAATGAAAAAAATGAAATAATTTAAAATATAAATAATTAAATAATAATAATAATACAGTCTAGCAAAACTATTACCCCCGTGTGGACCTTGCATCTCTCACCTTGCATCTCTCACTCTTCCCACAGAGAAGCTGTTGGCTGAGCGAGATGGAAATGTGCTTTTATTCACTTATGAATTATACATATACACACAGACACACACACACACCAAGGAGGCATCACTTACATAAGCCCAGCGGGCCGCGGCGGCTCCGGCTCCTCTGGCTGATGCACAAACACGGTGACTCCGGGTGCTGGCAGCAGCCAGGCTGCCGGCTCCCTGTGTCCTTGCGTTATTGACTCAGCAGGAAATCCTGTATAAACCCATCAAAAGAGCAATAGGCTGCGGGGAGGAGGATGGAGTTCCTTCCTTCCCCGTGCAGCAGAGAAAACGCTGCAGGGCAGCTTTATCTCAAAACCCTCCTCCTGGATTCCATTCCTGTTTGGGAGGGGGGAATAAAGAGAGGAAAAGAATCCCTAAAAGCTTATCTAATGAAGAGATGAATGCACTTGCTATGCTAAGTGTGTCTTTAACCTCTGAGCCGGCAAATACCTCTCCTCCCGCAGGACTTGTGGGCGAATGAGCACACGTGGAAATGGAGCAGCTGCGAACTTGTCCCTGAAGATCAGCCCCTCCTTCGGGGGAAGGAGAGGGACTCCTGTAGGGAAGGATCCAGAGCCAGAACTGAGCTTAAAGCAGGTCACGATTCTTGGCTATTTAAATCCTTTATTTTATTACCCCCTTTCTGCTGCTATATTTGGAGCAGAAGTTGTAGAATTGTTCCTAGTTCTGCTACGGGCGGGAGCACTTCCCTTTCTGTGCACCACCAACGTCGTTATCCCCATTTTGAGGGCACAGAGCACTTGTATTTATTCTTAATGAAGAAACGCCCCTTCAAGCCGCTCACTAGGAAGTGTCTGCACTCTGGAAGACGTACACACCAAAACTACCACAACACAGCATAGTATTTCTGAGAATCCATCGCAACACACGCCAAATGCAGCTCCTACCGCCACTTCCAGCCACCCGGCAAGGAAGACTGTCAGCCAGCCTGACACCACCTTCAGCAACACATTCCCTTTGCTTTTTACGGATCTCACAAACAAGCTCAGCATTCCCAGAGCAGGCACACATGAATAATTCAGCACGGGTAATGATGGAGCCCTACGGAGGCAGGATGATGCAGCACAGCCTGAATTCCTTCAGTTCACCGTGACCAATTCGAGTCCATCTTCACACCTGGTTAAGTGTGTTCTCATGCAGCACATCTGCACTACTTCAAGCAAAACAGCATTTACTCACCTCAAAAGCCTGACAAGCTCAGAGGCAGAGCAATACTGGTTTATTTTTTGAGACTCCCTTCCTTTCCATCCATGGAAGCCAAGAAACATCATCATATTTTTATCACTGATCCTACTCCGTGTATGTATCAACAGGGTTTACCTACCCTAAGAGGGATTCAAGTGAAGTAGATTTCGTCACTCATTTCTCCACATGGAAAATACCAACCACTGCACGACATTCATTCTGCATCTTCAGTCTCCTCTCAGACTGCAAGTACTAGAGAACGAAACACTATCACAACTTATTCTGAGGTTAAATGCAAAGCAATTCTATGCAGATTTATGTCCCTGGGGAGAAAAATGGACCTCACAGCTCAGAAATGTGCAAAATCTTTGGGACTGCACAGGGAAGCTAAACGCAAATGTCACTTGCACTTGGTCACATCTGCTTTCCCACTGCCATGATAAAGCCACAGAGAAGCTGTTCATAAAGCCAGCTCAAACAAGATGCCTGATTTCCATTTTTCTTGTTTTTGCTTTAGATAATTTGGCATTATCAAAGGCTTGAAAAGAGGTGGCACCACGTTCTGGATGCTGAGGTCCTGGCATTAGCATGTCTGAAAGATGAGAGGCACTTCTCATTCAGAAATACACCGGAGACCACAACCTGAATTAAAAATGAAACCACAACTGCATATTTCATTTAAGCACCAAGAAATGTACGTGTCTGTGTGTGTGTATACATATATATATATATATATACACATACACACACATATACATATGTTATGGTGTTAAGCAGGTAATTCGAAGTTCAGAGCGGAGAGCTCAAGCAGAGGTAAAGCCAAGCCTCACTTGTAGTTGGACACAAGCAAAATCCTGCTGTTCTGGGTCTACCATAAGATTTCGAGGCTTGGGGGATGTACCTTCTCCGAGAACTTTATAATACTGTTCTAATTGCAACGCCAAAAACATTCAAAATGCATCTTCTAACACATTTTCATAGATGTTACATCATTTGGTCTTTCTGTTCCATTCTCCAACACTGTAAGCAGAACTTCATTTTACCAAAATCCTATTCCAATAAAAGCAGACAGAACAATCCAATACATCCCCTTTATTCATTAAAAAAAAAAGAAGAAGAAAGGTAATAGGGATAGTTTTAGCAATAAAAAAGGGATGCTGCTTAAAAATGTCTAGCAACATAAATTGATTTCTTTGGGTTAGAGATGACCCCATACAAAACCCCAAATTCAGAACACTCACAGTGCAGGGAAGTCTGGCTACAGCTCACTTTTCTACTTTAGACTAAACACTTCCCTTAGATTCAGGTATCCCATTGCCACCAACTTGGACGTCAGTAGAATACGTAGTCCTCACAGTAGTATTTTCCTTAAATGGTAACAGGTATGTTTTAGGTTTCAGGCAGAAAAAACACACTCTAGGCCATGTCAGGAAGAATTCTAGGGTCGCAGAGACTCAACGGCTGACTCTTTAGAGCAAACTTCGAGCAGACTGCACAGCAGTTATACAAGCAGTTAAGAAAAAGATCTCTTATTTGGCATTTCTCTATCAATAGCTCTTGGACTGGTGGTGTGAAGGCCATCCACCATTAAGCAGGTATAACATAGGCCAATGGGTTCTGCTTGGCTGAGATGACAGGCTTTCATGCTCCTGAATATAAAGCAATGAACAGTGTTTCCAGCTGTCCCTGAAAGGCCTCATCCTCTTCCCATTACGAAACTTAGCTCTTCAGCATCATCTTCCTTCTCTTCTTCCTCCTCCTCCTTGCTGTCCTCTTCGTCCTCCTTGCTGCTCGCTTGCTCTTGAGACTGATCAGACTCTAAAAACACAAACAGTACGAAGTAAGACATCGTCCCATGTGTCTTCCTTGTTAAGTAGCTCACAACGAAATAGTCTCAGGTGTTAGCCAAACGTATACTAGGTCATATTAATTAGTACGAATTCATAACATATTCCCCTGTGTTTTCCTTGTTAAGTACCTCAAAAGAAAATAGGCCCATGTACCAGGAAATGCACAGTAATTCTAACAAGTGATGTCAAACTGAAGAGTATTGAAGTCTCCCTCAAAAAAATATCCCTTGCCTTTAATATCCAAACTATACTGCCACTCTGCCTAGTTCATCATTAAACAACATCACCTCCTTACTAAATATTACTTTAGACAGAAACCAGAAATCATCAGCCACTAAAGCGATACATTATCTCCTGCTCAAAATCATCTTTTTGCGATCTTCCAAATATCACAAGGTATCACAAAATTAAGGCAATGGGGAGCCATGTGCCAGGATCTCTATAGGTTGCCAGAATCTCTTGCGCTATCGTTGTTTGCTCTAATATAAATGCTGGAGCTCTAAAGTGTCATATTAACTAAGTTCACAGAAAAGTCATGAAGTCTTAGCCTGCTAAAACCCCAGAAGAAAAAACACCTAGTGGTAACTAAACACTGGATAATGGATATTAGGTCTCACAAAGTGGGACCTGGATCCCACTGGACCTAGCTATTCTACTGTTCCCAGCAGCTCTTGTGTCGTTATTAATAATGTCCCAAGTCTAGCCATGGTCAGCTCAAGCTCAGAGCATTTATACTTCGCATATAGGATTTGTTGTCTGATGCCACCACGTGGTGACATTCTGTACTGTCATAGGAGAGGTCTTCAAAATAATGTAACCTAACAGTTGACATCAAGAATAAAGTATGACACTAAAAGAATATTTTTACAACAACAAAGGTGAAAGATGGCAAATCAGACTGAGGATTTATTTATTCTTTTTATATATATATACACACATATGTTTTATATTATATATTATTATTTTATATATATATAAATGTTTTCAGTAGACTAAAATTGGCCATCAGTGGCCTGTAACTCCACACTTTGGGAGCCTGTTTGTTTGTTCTTATATAGAGAACCACCAATTCAGAAAAGCTAAAACTGTTCTAAAGACAGGAGTTTGGATTCCAGCCTCCTGAAGATGCCTTTTTTGTGTGTGCCAAATAAACATTTGAGCTCCACAACATGTATAAGGCAGCTCCCTACCAAAAGTGTCACGCTCTGACCCAAAGCTCCTTTCTCCCAGGCAGACTTTAAAGTTTCTTTGGTTTTGGTTTAGATTCTTACTTTAATTCTCCTCCCAGTCGCAATTCATAAACTCGTAGCTTTTTAAAAAGCTACAATGACTTCCTGTCACAAGTACAATCAACCCGAGGATTAATTTAGCTGCCCATGTTTATATAAGAGGCTGGCAATGGTTCAACTCAAATATATCTAACAGCTCTTTGTTCCAGCAGAATTATCAGGAACTTTGAGACTAAGAATTACTGCAGAGTTAGTGCACTAATCCACAAAAGCAAAACTGTTTTTAGGAGTGCACTCTTAAAAGTGTCAATGAGTGCACTCATTCAAAGGAAGCAACCAACATTCAAAAATTTCAATAAAATATTGATGTTACAAAACACTAATTTCCAAAACTAAAGGAAGTAGAGGTAGTCAGGTTTTTCATGTTTATTTCTATGCAAAATAGTATAGTTGTGTGGAACAGATGGCACAAGGGCACTCAGTTTCTTGCATACAAAATCCTAAGTGAGTTTCTCACTGTCCAAGCTGTGCATTTTTTGTATCTATGTGTATTTTTGTCTTTTTTGCTCTTACTGTGGTTCCTGTTTTCTCATATGCATTCAAAATACACATAAAAAGAACAGGCTTTAACAATGCTGCCTTTTAAAGTATAAAATGTTTCAAATTTGAAGTTTCTCGGCATATCCAGTCAACAAACTCAGATTCCATTAGCTGTCCAGAACTTCCTCAATAAAGGGAAAATACTCATGAACAGCCAAGTTATTTTTAAGATTAAATTTCAAGTTATCCAATTAAATCTCAGTTATCCAAGTTATTTGTAAGATTAAATTTCAACCTAAAGGACTTTCAGATTGAACTTCTGAAATATTAGCTGAAGTATAAAGGTTAGAGTCCAGGCTTTCTATCCATACATAAGGAATGATTGGGGTTCATAGGGAGGGTGGAACTTCTAGGCCTAGGCTTAAATTATGGAGCAGAACTAAGACTCAAGAAAAGAAGATTAAATTTCACTGACCTTTTTCTTGCTTCTTTTGTTCAAGTTTATTTTTCTTAGCTTGCAGTTTCTTCTCTTTCAACTTCTGACTACAAAGAGAAAAAAACCTCATGCAAACTCAACATTTTAATGCTTCTGCACATTCTAGTCACATAGTGGTAATGGACAAATTTTAGGCATTTTGGAATAAACGGACTTAGGAAAAAAGTTCAAAATCAATGAGAAAAAATTTAGAGACAAGATCAACAGAAACTTGTATGTGCTATGTTGTTTCTCTTCCAATGAAAACTTTTATAAAAGTCTATTCCTTGAAGTGACTGAAACCAAAGCTATGTAGTACACAAGAATTTTGTACACAGGAACAAAAATTAAACTAAGCCAATGTTTTAACTACACAACCAAACAAACAAGAAAGATGAAACAGTGCCAAAAATCTGGACTGCTGAAATTGAACATAAAATTAAGTCATCACAAGTAGCATACACTTTAACTGAAAAAATAAAGCATTATGCATTGATCTCCCTTAATCAATGTGATGGGCCCACTGGGTAACATCAAGGATGAGGGGTGATTTCAGCTCCTATGACCAGTTTTGTTTGTCTAGCAAAGGCTGAAAATAGCAAAGGTTGGGAGCCAGCTCCCCTGCCTGCTGCGTGGGGCTGAAGAGAAAGGCTGGTGAGGGAGGTTACAGGCTCCTACTGGCTGCAGCCGTTTGGTACCACTAGACTACGAACCCTCCTGAAGAAGGTGGGGAAACGAGGAGGGAGACTGTTCTGCCCAAATCTGCTGCTTGAACAGTTGTTCTCTGTCTCAGCCAGGGAAAAGGCAGTTGGCCAGATCTGATTTGCTGGCCATCTGTTGGACCACACTAAATTAAAGTAAAATGGCAGTAGTGGTTTTGTTGAGCAGGTTTGTGATAACATACCACTGAGTCACTTTGCACAGGCAAGAAACTTTCAGCCACAGGATGAGTCCGGATATGAAACCCTGACTTCTGAAGAGGCAAGAAGGAAGCTGCCCAGGGCTAGCATCTCTAAAAGAGTGAGCTATGGTGCCTTGCTATTGCTCAGTTATGGCTGGCACAGAGTGCTGATTTTAAATTCCTACATTACAATTCTCTGATCATTTCTTAGAGAATCAATCTTTGTAACTGCTGTTTCATTTTGGCTAAAACATAAGACTGAAGCATTTTATATTTCATAATGCTTCCATATAATTTAGTGGATCCAAGCTGGCACATGCATCACTGACATAGGTAGAAGCAGATACAGATATTAGCTGTACTGCACCCAGCAGTGGCCTCCTGAGTACTCACAAACTCAGACTGTGAACCAGACTAGTCACACTGACATATGGACAATATCACCCTGTGGTCACACTCCGCTGGCACAAACCCGAACTGGCGCCAATGATGCAGCAATCACTTTAGCACTTCTTGAAGTGAGATGTTACAGATATTTTTTTAAGACAGTTGTACAGACAAAGGGTTCCTGGCTTTGCTATAGCACAGGAAGGTGCGCTGCAGTCTACATCAGCATCAGTAAGAAACATTTGCAAGGTCAAAGTTATCCTGACAGCAATGGCATTGAAAATAAATACCCCAACAAAGCCAGCCAAGCTTACAGCTGTCTTTAGGAACCACATAATAATATTAACAAAATTAATTTGCACAGCCAGACTTCTCAGATGATAAATGTGGACCCAGAATGAAAGCATTTATCTAAAGTACATAGCTACAGATGACACACACATCAGGGGGGCTCCATGTCGAGCCTCCTGGGAACAATCTGCCCTTACCGCTTCCTTCTGCGTTTTGCTGTTTGCTCTTCTGCAATCATCTTATTCCTCTCCAGTTTCTTCTGGAATTCTTCGTCTAGTTTTTGCTGTAATTGATCACATGTTACACTTTGGTCACAACCTGAATTAAAGTACTTCTTTCCGAAGTATGTCCTTTTTGGGAGAAGTCTTTTAGCAAAATACAGAAGGGAGCTTTGTTTGCCAGACTTTGTCTGGCTTCTTTTTTTAATACTAAAGCTTCTTTTTTTAATACATGCTCCTAGGGATCACTTCTATCCAGACAGCACTTTTCACCTGCAGCATGCACCCAAAAAAAAAAAAAAAAAAAAAAAAAAGGGACAAAGGGACTTTGGGCTTCTGCCCTACAGAATACTCCAGTAAAAGCAATAAGATAATTTGAATAACAGCAATAAAATAATTTGAGAGACATAAACATTAAAATATGAATCAAGGGACTCATCTCGGCCAAGGCAGAGTAACAGTAACAGTCTCTGAAAAATGCTGTTCTACTATGGGACTAATAGATAGTCAGAAGACATAGAATCATACAATCATAATAGTTGGAAAACATCTTTAGGATCAAGTCCAACCTTAAACCCTTCGTGCATATAAACTGGCTTTGTTTCTGTCTATGCAAAATATAAGTGATACTGGGGATTTCCTTTCATTATTAGAGACATTTCTGTTAGTTTTTAAACTAGTCAGCATGAGAACAAAAATATTTTTTGTACTGTTTTTTGTGCTTAAGGCATTTTGTCCATGCCTTAGCTAGGGCCATGGCTGAACAAAGATGATGAAACATGCCTGATACAAGGTACTAAATGTTTCAGAGCCAACACAGACACCTCATATCACATATTCCTACACCGTTTTCCTCTGATCAAAGGCAGTTTGGAACTGAATTCTAAACACGATAAAAAAAAAAAAGGAACAAATACCAAACAGAGAATAAATAAACAAACAAAAAACAATTCAGAGCCCTGATGACCTTCTCAGCCATGGCATCCATGAAATCTTGCCTCTGGTACTCTCGCCGACGAAGATGCCGGTACACATGAAACTCCCCACTGCCAGCTCCAGCACTGGAACCTACAACAGAAAAAGGGTAAGTCTGCTAGAAAATAATAGATACTAGATGTTCACAAGTGACTACAGCTAGGTGCTGAGGGGCAGGACATACTAAAGGGCACTGAAAGATGAAAATCAGCTGGGAACAGCGCGCAGAGCACATCCCTATTTTTTATAAGCTCAAACCTATACACAAAACACAATCAAAAGCCCAAGTGAGTTACAAAATCACACCCTTATGGGTCACTGTAGTTTGCAATAGACAATATAAATACCAAAACATCAGCTACTTCCTCTTAAAGAGAATTCAGACTTCACAGAACATCCAGACAGCAAAAGAATCACAGAAATCAAGCTTGCATCCCATTTTCTTCTAGATAGAGGCCAACTAAAACATCCTGCTGAGGCTGTTTATCATCTATTTTCAACATCCCTTATAAAAGTTAAGGTCAGCAAAAAGGTGAGAAAACCCACCATTCTACTTTTTTCCATGCAAGACAAATGACAGTGACGGAGTTTATAACCTCTAGTCCAAGATAAATTATTCTGAAACAAGAATAGATTCTATAAGATTCTAAAAATAATCACTAATAGGGACAAAGGTCCCAAATAAAGAACCTACACATGCAGATACAATTTATATCACAAATAGTGAACATAATCCAAGTCACTTTGTCCCCAAAGATAAAACTGAAGTGTCACCAAAACACTTCAGTTGGGTTCCTTGCACAGATGTGAGCTCCCTACTGACTATATACAAACATGCACAAGTTTGTTTCTCACTGACCAGGATCTGAACATAAAGAAATCAAAGCTAGGGCATCATAATTCTAATTTTCAGAAGACTTGCTGAACTAAGGAAAGGACAGATTTACGTATGCCTTGTCCTTCACAGATATAGCAGCAGCACAGGTTGCACGTGGTGGATGTGGTGCCTTTGGCACAGCTCACTTTGCATCCTGGCAACAAGCAAATGTGAACCTCAAGAACCAAGAAAACTTGAAAAATCAACTTGAAAAGCACATTTCACACCATTCTTCTCTAGCAAAATGAGCAACAACAGAGAACAGTTTCTACCTCTTCTGTCAAATACTTCTCTAGGCTTTCCCTAGCGGTTTCCTACACTTATCTGAAGTACAATATCTTTACCCATCACATCTCTAACGAACTCCGGGGGAGGTCGCGGGGCCCATTCATTCAGTTTTTCAGGAATCGGTACAGTCTTTTCCTGCAAAAACAAACTATAAGACGTTAGTATCTTCGAGGAGCCAAGCGTGCAAGTTTAACACATTGCTGAAAGGCGGCAGGTGCACGACAACAGACTCTTCCCCCAGCTGACAGGTCTCAGTACAAGCAGAGCTGTAGTAATTTCTTCATGCACAGGGATCGGGAGCACGTAGAAAAACAACAGCCACCAGGCGTCCTCCCCCATTCCCTGCAATCCAGTCCCACAAATCAACACACCCTGGGAGCATGAGAAGGATCGGCATTTATTTTCCTTGTGGGAATCTGAGCAGCTAAATTAGCACCTCCGTAGAAAGGTGTGGAAACCAGCTACATTCCCACCAAAAATGCTCCAGGAAGAGACAAAAGGAACGGGGTACCTTCCACCTCTGCCACAGGGACTGTTGAGAGAAGAAGGGAAAGCTGAGAGCCACAGCGCAAAAACGCGGCAAAAGGAGGGCTCTGCGCAGAGGGAGGCCAAGACTCATTCGGCAAAACCCCCTCCTCCTCCAGACAAGGGTCACTGAAACCAAGCTGAGGATCTGGGGTCCAGCCTCGTGTGTCAACGTCCTGGTTTCCCATTAAAAGCACGGGGCTGCGGGGGGACCAGACGCCGGAGCGCACCGGGAGCACCCGAGCCCTGGGGTGCCCCTCTGTCCTCATGACAGCCCGCAGAGCGTCATGAGGTGTCACGGAGAGGGGTCTCTCCTCTCCCCTCATGGCACCTGAGGCGCAGGAGGGGCTTCCTCCTCTCTCCACACAACAGGGGGCGGGGAGGGGGCGCCTCTCCCTCTCCCCTCACGGCCGCCGGGGCCGGGCAGCGCGCGCCCTCCCTCACCGGGTTCCTCATGAGGCGCTCGAGGCGGACGCGCTGCTCCTCCGCGGCCGTGCGCGGGATGAAGAGCGACGGGAGCCCCTCGCGGGGCTGCGACGGCCCCGGGGCCGACGGCGCCGCCATGTTCCGGCCTCCGGGCCGCCCGCTACCGAGCGCCGCCGGCTGATGGCGTCAGCGGCGCGCGACGAGGCGGGGCCGTCCGCTGCCGCCGCGGCGCCATGATGGCGGCGGCGCCATGCTGATGGCGGCGCCATGATGGCGGCAGTGGGGACGCCATGCTGATGGCGGCGCCATGATGGCGGCGGCGCCATGAAGATGGCGGCCCCATGATGGCGGCGGCGCCATGATGATGGCGGCACCATGATGGCGGCAGTGGGGACGCCATGCTGATGGCGGCCCCATCATGGCGGCAGGGGGGGCGCCATGATGATGGCGGCGCCATGATGGCGGTTGGGGGGGGATGTGTATTGATGATGGCGGCGGTGGCATGATGGCGGCGCCATGATGGTAGTGTGAGGGTTGTGGGTGCCATGGCGGAGAGCGTCCATCTCCCCCCCAGCACCTTTCCCGCTTGGGGGCCTTGACGCCGTCGCCAGCCCCTGCCAGCCTGGCGGTCGTGCAGAGCGGGACCGGGTGGCGCCACTGGGTCTCGCACGGCTTCTTGTCACGAACGTGGAGAGGGTGACGGGGAGAGGGCACCACGGTCGGCTCCTCTGGAGACTGGTGGTTTGTCTGCACGGCCTTGATTTATTAAGTCACCATGAATGTATCAAACCTGCCTCGACGGGGAGCAGCCGAGCGGGGCCGCGGCCCCGTCCCGCGTGCTGTTTACAAAGGGCTTCTCAGCATCCTCCGGGGTTGCTATGGTGATGGCAGCGGCCGCTGCCTCCCGCTTGTCTCCCCAACCTGATTTGTAAAAGAATGGTGTGAATTTGGGCTTGGCGGCGTTCCCGGCCGGCCCGGCGAGGCCTCCTCGCCGCTGCAGCCCCGGCTGGAGCCACGCAAGCAGCTCCAAAAGCAGGGATGCGGCGTGAGTGATGAGCTCTCGGGTCTCAGCTGGAAGGAGGCAGCGGTGCCTGCAGGCATGGTCACCACCCGAGGGGCTGTGGGAAGCAGCTGGCCGGCTACCCAGAGCGTGGTTTGCGCTATGACAACATGCAGCCCTAGGAAAGGATGGGCTGTTGCCTGTCATCCCACAGAGACCACGCAAACAGCGGGGGGAAAACGGGCCCAGGAGCCGCAAACTGTCAAACCACACGTCCAGGGAATGACTGCAGACCCTTGATGCATCCTGCATGGCGCTGGGCTGGATGCACAGGGCTGTCCTGTCCAGTCCCTGCCCTCCTGGGAACGCTGTGACAGCAAAGCATGTTTTTCCAGCACAGCCTTCACTGCCTTTCTGGTGGGCGCAGAGAAGAAGCTCATTTGCAGACAGCCATTACCCTGCCAGCTGCCCAGGTCCTGATGCATGAGCCAACCAGAGCCGGTTAACACGCTCTGGAGACTTTTGGGGAGGGAATTTATTCCTGAATGAATCATGATGCAACCGTGTCCAGACTGCAGAGCGGCACTGCGCCTGCCACCCTCCCAAAGCCATGTGTTAGCCATGTCTGTCACGCTGCCTGGCTGTGACAGCGCAGTCTGGGACAACGCACCAGCTTCCCCAGGGGATCCCCGGCAGAAACCAGCATGCGGAAAGGCAGACGCGGCAGGATGCTCGCGCAGGCCTTCGGCAAGGAAGGAATATCCTCGTGCTAGTTCAGTGTCATCTGCATTGGTGTCTGCTTCTGGGTTGACTTTCCCAGGCACAAACCACAGAAAACAACAGAGTAGGCGGAGAGGCAACGCATCGATCCACTGCCATGCTGCGGCACAGGGAGCTGCCGGAAAGGAGACGGCCACGGGCTGCCCACCAGGAGCCCGTGAGGTGGAGGGAAAAGGAACTTGCTTTTTTTTTTTTTTTATACAAAAAATCCAGGAAAAAAGGCCCAAGCTCTTGTTAATACGCTGTCCTTTTTGCAAGTGGTTTTATTTTAAAACTGGAACTCAAGTTCTCCATTTGTTTAGCAAGTCACTTTTTTTAAATAAAATTAATTTATTCTACAGAACAGTAAACTCTTCCAGGCTCTCCTCTATTTACAAATTAACAGTTTTGCTTGCAGAACTTTGCTTCCCCCGTCCTTTTCCTATCCTGCGATGCAGAAGATGAAAAACCAGCCACCCCACAGAGCCCTAAGGCAGTGCTTCCATCCATGGCCGCCTGGTGACCAAGGGTGACGATGTCTGTGCCGCATCCAGCGCTCCCCCTCTTTGCCGTGGGTGAAGGAAGCAGATCTGCATTCAACCCACTGACCAAGAGCACCTGGCCTCTCCCTGCAGTGCTCAGAGGTGTCCCGAGAGCCGCACAGGCTCCTCTGGACATCTCCAAGCTGGGTGCCAAGCAAGGTGCAGCCACAACGGCTGCGTATTGGGGTGATGGTGGCGTTTGCTGCAGGAACGAGGCCTCCCAGCCCTCCTCCTGGCCACATCCTGCTCATTCTGCTCTTGTGTGGCAAGAGACAAGGAGCTACCCGAGACACATTCCCTGCCCCTTTGAGGGGAGAAACACTGTCTCTGATAGGAGAGCTGGGGACGTGCTTTGCTAGCTCGGGGAAGAAGGCACCTTGAAAAAAAGAAAGCCCAACCCAGAGCTGCCCAATGCAGCGACTCTCCAGGCAAAGTCCCCGTAAGTGTCCTGGCCTGTAAACCTGCCGAGGGCTCGAGACCCAGAGAGAAAGCAGAGATGGCTGCTGGACAGTGCCCAGTCCATCCTCACAGTCCCTACAAAAGGCGCTCGCCGGCTGGGTTTACTCCTGCCGGCCGCCGCGTTAGCTCCGCAAGGGATATCCTGGCTGTCCACACAGCCAACGTGACCTGACCCCTCTGCTTCATTTAGCTGTTAACCCACGTAGAAGCGGCCTCATTCCTCCCATTCCTCCTGGGCATTTCAATTTCTATACAAAAAAAAAAAAAAAAAAACAACAAGCATCTACTGAAGATCCATAGTGTTTCTACTGGGGAGCCCAGCCGGGCACCTGCCCGTGGCCCGTGCGGATGAGGCCGCTGGTGCGGCGGACGCTCACTGTCACATTTTGCAGGGTTTCCATCAAGCCAGGGACATGATTGCCCAACCACGGTGGCAAAACGGCCGAGCTGACACCTCTGCCGAGAGCTTTGGTTTGAAAAGCTGGACAAGAGAGAGGTTATCCCTGGTTATCCCTGTAGCTCCAGCAAGGAGGGAGAGGGTGAAGGAGGAGAAATGACAGGGGAAGCAGGAGGAGCCTTCCTTGAACAAGGGACTTCACTGGTGGAAAAAGCCCTGGCAGAGAGCAGAGTGTCCTTGGACACTCACGGGGGCCCTCGGGAAGCTGGCCAGGATGAGCCCCTTGCAGCTCCGGCAGCGGCGGTGGAGAGGGAACACGGGGGCTCATGGAGCTGCGTGCGCGGCTGCGTCTCTGGGGACACCACTCACTTCTTGGGGCATCCCGAAATGCAAGGGCCGGGTGGCAGCTCGTTTGCAGGACTCGGGGGGCAAGGGCCACGCTCTCAACAACGGAGAGCCTCAGGCCTTGGCTTTGAGCATTCCCAGGAGCCCAGCGAGCTCCCGGGGCTGGGCAGGAAGGGGAGGCTGCCGCAAGCCCCGCGGCCTCCCAAATGGCACACGTGTTTTCCCTCTCCCAGCCCCGGCGCGGCGATGGCACCAGCTCCAGCCGGGACGTGGCTCTCCAAAGCAACGGGGAGCAGATGGCGGCCGAATTGCTGGTGGCGACAGGTGGCGAGTCCAGCTCGGTGGCCGGGGGACGGGCCCCACGTCCCCGGTGCAGGGTCAGTAGAAGGAGTACTGGTTCTCCACGGCGCGGGTCCGGCCCCGGGCGCCCTCGGCCTCGTGGTAGTCCTCGGCGCTGGTGGCGGGCGGCTCCGGGCGGCGCTCGGCGCTCTCGCTGCGGCTCCGCGCGCCCAGGGCGCCTTCGAGGCGCTGGTAGGACGCGGGGGCCGCGGCCGCCCCCTCGACGGGCAGCGGCGCGGGCGGCCCGGCGGGCGTCGTGCCACAGAAGTAGTGCGGGGGCGGCAGGTCGGGCCGGCAGCCCGGCTGCTGCGGGGCTGGTGCGGGGCCGGTGTCTGCAATGGAGACGAGAGTTGGATCCCTTGACTGTGGCTGAGGGGGCTGGCGCAACCTCTCCCTCCCTGATCGCCTTCTTGGCAGACCCTCTCCCTCACCAACCCTTTCCCTGTTGCCCAACCCTCTCCCTCACCCACTTCCTCCTTCCCAGACTCTCTTCCCAGCCAAAGGGCTCTTGGCATCTGCGTGAGCCCGGTGGACTCCCTGATCCTCCCCGGTGCCGGGAGAGCACTGGCCACCACCAGGGACGTGCTGGCCACACATCACAGCCCAGCCACTGTGCAGACCCCCATGGCCCATGAGGATTGGGACCGTGTCACCATCCTGCTCCTGCCCAAATCTACAAGCCCCCCCAGCCAGCACTCCCCAGGTCCCGTCCCGCTCCCCGGCACGTACCCAGCAGCGGGCTCTGGGCCACCACGTAGCTGCGGAGCGTGATGTCGGCGGCGCCGCCGGACTCGAGCGGGATGGGGTGCGTGTGGAAGTGGCGCAGCATGTCGAAGATGCTCTGGAACCAGAGGTGCTGCACGTGGCACTGCCCGCTCTCGTTCAGCGACAGCCGCAGGTGCTGCGGGGAGGAGGCGGCAGGGTGAGCGCTGCTGCTGGGACCGGGCTCGGCAAACCGGGTGCCCAAAGCGCTCGGAGCGAAGCCGGCAGCACCCACCTTGGCTTTGCCCTGGAAGTTGAAGGTGAGCACGTACTCGCCCGGCCGCGTCTCGCTCTGCCGGATGACGAACAGGCCGTGGCTCCTGGCGCCCCCCAGCAGCACCAGCTGGGCCGCCTTGATCCGCGACAGCGTCCCGTGGAACCAGGGGTAGCTGGAGAGGGTGATCTCCGCTTCAGCCTCACTATCCTCCCCTGGCCGCGAGGACAAAAGGATTTTAAGGAGAGGGAGCGCAAGACTGCCTTGTCCCAGGGCAGGCACCTCCTCGAAGCAGGGACCGCACTGGAGATCACTCCAGCCTTCCCTGCTCTTCATCCTCCCCTCCTCACCCTCCTGAGCCCTGCCGTTGGCTCAAGAGCAGTATCTCATGCTGGCACGGTGACAAACCGATCTGCACCCGCCCAGCCCCTGCCCAGGTACCTGCCGGGTGCCCTCCAGCAGCGCCAGGAGACTCCAGGGTCTGCAGGAAGCTCTCCAGTGGGACGTGGGTCAGCAGCTCTCCCACAGAGTCCCTGGCACGGCCATGGGGCACAGCGGCGACGGTGGCCATGGTGGCCGCAGGGGTGGCACTGTGAGTGCTGGGCATGGCACATCTGTCCGGTGGCCTGGGCACATCTGGAAGGGAATTCGCAGAGGGACGTGCTCACCAGTTCAGGGATTCCCTGTGTATTCAGCGAGGGTTGGCTACCCCGCCATGGCCGGTGACAAGTACAGCCATGGGCTCAGAGCCACCCTAGCTGGCTGTCAGGCCAGGGATGAGGAAGATGATGGACAGAGGAAGACCTATCCCTATGGCACCTGGTAGTTTCACCTCCCTCTGTGTTGTCACCATGAGAATCCGGCTCCCCAACCCAGGGCTGACACACAGAGACACCCGCTTCCCACAGGGCCATTCCTGGGGATTTTCACTTTTCCAGGCCTCCTTACCGTCAGCCAGAAATTCGCAGCTGCAGGAGGACACCCTGCCTGGCAGGCAGGCTCCCTGCGCGCAGGCGGCCAGCTCGATGTCGTCCCCGCTGTCCCTGCAAGGAGAGCACACAGTCGCGCGCGGGCCGGCACACGTGCCACGCAGCAGGGACTTCCTTTGACCACCCGTCACCGCCGCGGTGACATTCAGCTCTGCACGCTCCTCTGAGCCCGGCTGCTGCAGAAGTCCCTGCGGTACCAAAGGCAGAACGGAGGCAGCTGCTGCCAGGGCTCGGCCGGGCGAGCAGGCGCTGCCCCGAGGGCGGCTTGAAAAATTTCCATTGAAATGATGTGGGTGAGAAGCTGCAGCGGGGGCACTCAAACTTCCTCCCGGTGCAACAAAACCCGGTGCCAAGGACACTCCCAGCCCAACGGCTGTGAGAAACGACGTGGCTGACCCGACTTGCTGCCTGCCCCGCCGCCCGTGCACTTCAGCATCGTTCTTATGCAAGAAGTCACGCTTGCTTCACCTCCTATTTTTAGCCTTGCTGCCACCGAGAGCCCTGCGACTGCGGGGAGATGCTCGCGGCGGGCTCGGTTACTCTTGCTTAACAGCGGACACGTGTTTGCAGGCAGCCGAGGAAGCAGGCTGTGTTAGCGGTAATGGCTCACGAGGGAGCTGCTGAATAATTTAGTGACCAGTAAGTGAATCAGCCATTGGGAGTCATTCAGCTGCAACCGTTTGAGAAAGAGAGGAAAAAAAAAAAGGAGAAAGAAAACCAAAACTGACTGAGCTCTGCAAAAAATCCGTTGACAGGGCACTTAGGCAGAGGTTTCAGCTCGGCGTCCTTGGCAAGAGGACCAAGCGCTGCACGCGGGAGCCGAATGAGAATTCGTTCTTGGCACCATGTGCGTGTCGGTGTATTAAGCAGCTCATTATTATTTGCTTTAGAGTTCATTATTATTTCCTTTACAGTCATGTCCAGAGGCTAAAGCGGGTTTGTGCTGGGTGCTAAGCAAGCGCACAGGGATAAGAGGCTGCGTGAAGCAGAGCGAGGAGCAATGCCAGGCTTGGGACGGCTTGAATGTCCCGCTTTGCAGCTTGGACACCTCATTTTCGGCTAACCTCGCTTTTCCAAAGACACACTAAGACGGGCAGAGCCAAGGGCTCCCCTGGCACATGGAGAGGGGTGGGGGAAGCGATGCCATCCCTGCTCCCCGGGGCCTTGCGCTTTCCGAGCCATCTGGATGGCCCTGCTGTGCAGCTCCGGCCTTACCCGGGGTCGATGCAGTCTTGGATGTCTGCCACCCAGGAGTGCTTCTGGAGGGAGTCGATGGTCTCCAGGATGTACTCGGCGCCGTTTTCCACCTGCAAGCAAAGCGGGACAGGGATGTCAGTCTGCACTGGGGCTCGTGCTGCTCCTGCCTCCCATCGCGTGGTGTGGGCTGAGTCCCTCGGGTCACTATTAAATAGTGTTGCTGGATACAGGTTGAAAGTGCGAAACTAAATGCACGTTCCCATGGCAGCGAGCAGACCCCGTGGGTGATGCAGTGGGGAGATGCTCCCGTGTGCCCAAGGGCATCCCCAACCTGGGCTCCAAGCCGGGACTTGCTGCAGAAATTGTCCCCTTTGCAGCAAACTGATGCACGGTTTCACCAGCAACTGGGGACAAACCTGGTCGTAAAGGCCTGGCAGGGACCCCCACGTGCCAGCACAGCCCCATGCCATGGCCTAGCTCTGCCTGTGCATTGGGGTGTCCCCAAAACTGCCCTGAATACAGACTCTGCACAGGCAGGGTCTTGAGAGCTCGCTGTCTTGCTCAGCGCACAGACATCCTGCCAGACCCCCAGACGTGAGGCAAAACCCTCCCCTGTGTTTTTAAATTTGTTTTTGTGCCTGCTGGTCCAGGAGGCTTCTGATTTTCTCTCTGCAACAGGGTGGGAGAGAAACCCACTTGGAAAGGACAAAAAGAAACCAAAGCAGAATGCAAAGGAGCCCAGAGCCTCGTGCTCTCGCTGGGCGACAGGGAGCAGCCGGCAGCAGGACATGGAAAGCAGGACAGAGGGATTCGGCGATCGCCCCGCGCAAGGGTCAGCGCCTGGGCAGGCTTTCCCCGCGCCGGCCCTCCCGAGCACATTACACAATCCCTGAGCTAAGCGGCGAGGCAGCCCTCGCTCCGGGAGGGTATCGTGTTGCCCGCCGTGACAGCCTTCTAGCAAATTAAATTAGTCTCATACAACCGAATCACGGGCCTGAAAATAAACAGGGTGCGCAGGGAGGCGAGGCCAGGGCCACGATGGGCTGATGAGCAGCCACGGTCCCTCCGTCCTTTTTATTTGACGGAGTAAAGCAGCATCTCGGGTGTTCTGACAAAAAACCACGATGGCTTGGACGAGTGGACTGCCCTGCTCCTCTGTGTGCCCGGCCTGCAAAGGAGGAATGGAAAAATCCAGTGTCCCAGCAAAAAGGGCACGAAGCGAGATAGAGCTAATAGGTGATGTCAAGAATAAAAGTATTGGATGTGCATGGTCCCAAGAGGAAGGGCAAAGGAGGAGAATGAGTAGGATTGGGGAGCAGGTGACGCAGAGGGAGCCGATGTGCTCAGGGCCTTTCTTTGCACTGTGCCGGGCTCAAAGGATCGATCGCAATCACTTAACCCCACGCTGGGGTGAGCGCTGCGGTGCAGCGAGGGGGGCGCAGGTTAGAGGGCACCTGGGTGCCTCCGGAGCGTGGAGACTTGAGTTGTCACCTCCGGGGTATTTAAGGGAATGGCTGAGGTGACCTCGGAGGTTATACTGTTGTACCCTTGGCTTGAGCGAGGCTGCTGGCGTGGGCAGACACGACGTGACAAGGAAACGCGGTGTGGATGAAACTGTCACGGGAGGATCTAGAAAACCTGATCCTATGGAGCAGACGAGCCATGGATCCTATGGAAAACCTGATCCTATGAAGCGGATGAGCCATGGATCCTATGGAAAACCTGATCCTATGGAGCGGACGAGCCATGTTCCAGGAGCCGTGATGGGCTCTCGATGCGGAGCAGAGCCAGCAGTAGTGCTGGCATCAAGGGCTCTGTCTCATGCACAGCACTTTTCGTTAGCGATAAGCAGATGACATCGAGGTGCTCACGAGCCGCAGGGCAAGACAAGAATGCGAATGAATGTCTCAAAACAGGGAAATGGTCTTGGAAAGAGCCCAAACTGGACTGCAGCTCATTTTCCTGATGCCCGTGCGTGGGCTCGGGAGAGCGATGGCTGTGCCCGCACCACTGCTGGGGCTGCATCCGATGGCGAGCCGCGGCGGAGGCGCCCTGGCAGCGGATGCACGGAGCCTCCGGCACCTCCGCCACTCCGGGTGGCTGTCGGGACACATGCCAGCGCGGAGGCGGGAGCGGAGCCGCTGGGGATGCTCCAGAGGCCAAGGGCAGCTTGCACATTGGCAGCGTTTTCCCTTCTGCACTTCACAGCTTTAGATGCTTTCAAGCAGGTTTGTTTACTCGTGAAGCCTCTCTGCTCCCCTTGCACAGCCCACGTCCTGCGCCCAGAGCGGGCAGAGAAATCTCAGAATCCCAGAATGGTTAAGGTGGGAAGGGACCTCTAGAGATCACCTAGTCCAACGCCCCTGCTCCAGCACCCAGAGCACATGGCACAGGGTCACATTCAGGTGGGTTTTGAAGATCTCCAGAGAAGGAGCCGCCACAGCCTCTCTGGGCAGCCTGTTCCAGGGCCCTGTCACCCTCACAGGAAATAAGTTCTTCCTCATATGGAGATGGAACTTCCTATGTTTCAACTTACACCCATTACCCCTCATCCTGTCACCAGCCACCATGAAGAAGAACGTGGCCCCATCTTCCCTGCAATCACCCCTCAGGTACTTGAGCATGTTGATCAAATCTCCTCTCAGCCTTCTCTTTTCCAGTCTAAGCAGGCCCAACTTGCTTAGTCTTTGCTCATAAGATAGATGCTGCAGTCCCTTCATCATCTTTGTGGATCTCCTCTGGACCCTCTCTAGAAGCTCAATGTCCTCCTTGTCCTGGGGAGCCCAGAACTGCCCCCAGTGCTCCAGCTGCCTCCCCAGAGCTGAGCAGAGGGGCAGGATCCCCTCCCTGGCCCTGCTGGCATCGCTCCTCCTGGTGCAGCCAGGAGCCCATTGGCCTTGGCCAGGAGGGCGCATTGCAGACTCATCGTTAACCTGTTGTCAACCAGGACTCCCAAATCCCTCTCCACGGAGCTGCCTTCCAGCAGGTCAACCCCTAATTTGTGCTGCTGCCTGGGCTTATTCCTCCCCGGGTGCAGGACCCTGCCCTTGTCCTCACGAGGCTCCTCTCTGCCCAACTCTCCATCCTGTCCAGGTCTCTCTGAATGGCAGGGCAGCCCTCGGGAGTGTCGGCCACTCCTCCAAGATGCTGCTGCTCTGGGTGCTCCTGGGGTGTTCAGGAGCAGGACACCTGGTCAGGAGGCCCCTGCTGCACCCGGGCTCTGGGCAGCCCTCAGTGTCCTCTTTAATGACACATTCCCCATGGTGGATGAACGAGATGAAATTCAGGATGGTCCCCAGTGCTGCGTGGCCTCAGACGGAGGCTTTTCCAGTGCTGCTGCTGGAACGCGCCATGATCCCCATTTGGTGCGAGAAGCTGCTGCCGCAGCTGCCACAAAGAGCAGCGGAGCCCATTAAGGTAATTAATTGTATTTTGCAGCAAGGGCTTTCTCAGGGGGTTGCTAGCTCTATTGCAAGAGGCTTTTGCTCTCTGCTTTCCCCACAGAACTTCATCTGCTTGGTGCAATGCAGCACCCCGGGGCGCTGCGGCGCCCAGCGCCGCGTGGCTGCTACCCGAATCAGTTAAAAGACAGTGAAACCAGCCGAATTGCTGCTTTATGACACCAAAGCCAGTTTTGGGGGAGGAGAACCAAGCCACAGGGAGCACCTGCCTTTGGGTTGAGACTTGTCCCTGTGGGACTGGGAGCTGCACACGAGGGCGGCGCAATCCGAAGTGACACCACGGGCACCCTGTCCTTACCTTCAGCACGAAGGTGTTGTCCTTGTCGGGCATCTCCAAGGGCATGGTCGTGCGGACCTCGATGATTGCCGACAGCGGGACGCTCACCTTTGGTTTGGAAGCCTGGCAAAAATGAGCAAGGATTGAGGAGGAGGAAAGCGCACGACCGCCTCAACCGCTGCCGCGGGACAGCCCATCACGGCTCTCAGCAGGGCAGGGTCACGGTTATTACAGAGCATCGGTGGGGGAAAAAATGGGAGAATAATAAAAATAAAGGCAAAGCATTGATTTCCCTCATGTGCCTGATAACTCTGAGCTCTTTTAATTAAACCAAGGGACGGCCCCGTGGAAGATAAAGGAGTTAGTGCGCTCAACTGCCAAACGTCTTCCTCATTTCAGCGCACACTGATGCTCCGGCTCTGCCCACACCACTTATTTTTACCCTTTTTAGCCCTTTCTGTGTTAAGATATGCCCAGTACTGCTACAGAGCAGGGAAGTGTGCAGTGTGTGGTAAGGACAAGCAGAGGGGACGTGGCAGCACCCAAGGGTGCCCGGGTACGTGGCACCGCAGCAGCGTTGTGACCGAGGAGCCGAGACCCACCAGCCTTGTCTGTGCAGGGAATTTTAATTCCATTAAAACAAAGTGAGTGTCCTGCAAGGGACAATGCTGGTGGCTCAAGTCCTTGCCAACATAGTGCAGCCCTGATGCCTCCCCAGGAGTTGTCAAAGGTTCAGTTCCCATTTGGGGGAAAAAACAAATCAGTCAGAGAAGCAGAACAGGAACCACCTGTCCCCCACGCACAGACACTGGTGGAAACACGGGGACTTTTTGGACACTTATTCTGGGAGGAGCAGAAGCTGGTTCTGTGCTTCCCTCCAAATGCAGAGCTTCAAGCTGGCATCTCCCCCACGCATCGCTTGCGATCAGCACGGTGCCAAAGTAGTAACCGGGCCACGTTTTCTGCAGGACCTACGCAAATGCAAAGTTCAGAGCTGCTGAAGCAAAAAGCCCTTTTTCTCCAGCTGTGCAGGAATGGGGCAGCTCTTAAAGCTCGAACATTTGCCAGAGGAGAAGAAAGGTGGGTTGAGAGGAGCAGGAGACCAACTGAAGACTAGGAGGGGTGTAATTCTAATAGAACAGGAAGAAACACCCAGGGAAACTGCCAGGGAGCCGAGCGGGGCTGCGTGGCCGCCCGCCCCGGCATGGCAGAGAGGTCGGGAGTCGGTGAACGGAAACGAGATCTTCCCCTTGTTTGATGACACTCAGGACAGTCTCGCCCTAATGGATTTTCCATGTGTCCTGCTGTGGCTGCGGAGTGGTTTCTTCCAGCTCGGTTTCACATGTGCCCCCAGGGAGAGGCAGGTTCCTGGCTTCCAAAGCCACCAGATCTAGGTATCAGGGAGGGACATACATTATACGTTATACAGAGAGCTCGGAGCTTCTCTGTGCGAGAGATGCACTCCCGTTTAGACTCATAATTCATACTCTACAGAGCAAGAGATGAAGATCAGGTGAGGAAAAAGTGTCATGGACTAACGCCACCAGTGGCAAGGTGCATTTTAGCCTCATAAAAACAGAGAGCACCTTTTAAAACATGCAATATTCTGCTGCACCCATAAGCAGTGCACGACACCATCTGTCCACCAAATACAGGGTTTGAAGCACCCCAAGACCAATGCAGAATTCTGCAGTCCATCCGCCTGGCTTCACTACTGGAGCCTGAAACACGAACCATAAAATCCTGGAGAAAAGTAAATGAGTTTCTTCCTTTTCTTTTTTTTTTTTCTCCTTCCCTTCACAAAGTATTTAAATAACCTGCGATTTCATTACCAACACAAAGAGCTAGTAAAACCCCAGGGACTTGCTTAATCAGGGGGCTTCAGGAACATGAGGTTAATCCCCTTGGGCATAACCCACGTTTCTTGGGCTCCAGCACTCAGCTTTTCCTGCAGGATAATAGGGGACAGCGTTTCGCTGTGTCCTGCTCAAGCTGAGGGGTGCCCGATGCCGGAGGAGCACAGAGGAAATGCTCCTGTCAAGATTCCAGCAGAAGAAAAGGTGTAGGCCAGGGAAAAATGGTATCAGGGATATTAACAATATTGGTAATCGGTGCTGCTCTGCGCCAGAGGATGCGCAGCTGGCAGGCCCTGGGAGAGGAGCTGCAAAAGCAGCACATGGCAGCACCGGCTCTGTCCCCAGAGTCCGGCTGGAGAGGCACCTTGCGGGTACACCGTCATCCAAAAGGGTTATTTTGGAAACAAAAAAAGGCTTTTGCAATATGGACTAGCAACCCACTGGGATTTAAAGTTTCAAAGCTGGATGGAAAGAGGAGATGCGTTGGGAGAATGTGGTGGTCACGGGTTGCCCATGCTCTGTGCCACCCGGACAGTGTCTCATGGCACCATAGGATGAAACCCAGCGGGATGAGGCAGCACTTTTTGCAAAGCAAAGGGTCTCCAGCCAAAGCGGTGGCAGCGGCCAGGCCTTTCCCATGGGAGCAGGTTCAAAGGCACCATTCCCGCCACCCATGGGCCAGAGCTGGATTTCATCCCAGCTCAGGAGCAGAGACAACAAAAATCCCAAAGAAACTACCACAACTGCTCAAGTTTAGCTCAAATACCAACAAAAAAAAAGGCAGCAGAAAGGCCAGACATGATAGAGGCCAATTCTCCCTGAGGAGCTGACATAGGGGGATGAGCACAAAGCCCAGGTGACACCTAGTGACCAGGGGACCAAGACCTGGAGGTCTAAAGTGGTCACTAAAACACCTTGAGGGGTCTGAAGCAGAGAGGTAGGACACCCTCCAGGACAGTACCTAGATGAAAAACCACTGTCACCAGAGAACTCCTTGCCAGGGACCAAGGAGTGGGACCAGGAGAGCCACATTCCCGCATCCCCGAGCGAGCAGGGGACCTACCTTTGGGGGGACGTAGAACTCCAGCAGGAACCTCTCCCCTTCCACCTTCACTGCCTTCCTGAGCAGCAGGCGGCACTTCTGCCACTGCGAGCTCCCCACACAGTTCGTGTCATCGGCCACCATGTAGCGGAGGGTCCCCTCCCTCTGGATGTCCACCAGGTCCACCTTGGAGGACTGCGCCTTGGAAAGCCGCAGCTTGTGGGTCCATTTCTCCCGGGAGTCGCTGTGCTCCTTGCTCCCCGACGGCCATGGCTCCCTCTCCGCCCTCCTGCTGCCCTGCGTGGCCTCGGCGCCCGGCTCCGGAGAGGACTTCCGATGCCACATCTCCTTGACGCCATCCACCACGCACAAGCTCATGTTCCTCAGAGAGAAGCCCTTCTTGAACTTGGGCTTGGAGGTGGCGTGGACGGACACGTCCTCGGAGCTGCGGGACTGCCCGTAGGAGGACACCTTGCGCGCCTGGGCCTGCTGCGAGGGGCTCAGGTAGCGGTGGGTGCCCAGGGGCTGCTCCATGCTGTCCAGCGACTCCGTGGAGGTCTCCTCCTTCCTCTGGGCCACGTCGCGCCCGTAGGGCACGTGGCAGTTCTGCAGCCCCACGAAGGGCACGATGTTGTACTTGGTGGGCGAGTCGGACACGAACACCCGGCTCACCTCCAGGCTGAAGATGTCCAGGAAGTTGGCTGCGAAGTGGTGGGAGAAGGAGGCCTCGGCGCCAGGGGTGTCGTAGTGGGGGTTTTCCCTCAGGAACTGGCAGAACTTCTGGGCGAAGTCGACGGCGGCCGCCTGGGCGTGCAGCTCGCAGAATTCGCGCCAGTCGGGCAGCGGCGAGGACGGCTCCTGGCAGAGGGCATCGCCGTTCATGACTGCCCCATCCCACGGCCGGCGGCTGCGGCGGCAACACGGAGACGGGGTTAGCGTCACCAAAACGGCTTCTTCTCACCAAAAAAAGCACCTCATCCAGACTGCGCAAACCCACTTCCCACCTCCAGGGACAAGGTTCCCCTTTGGGCGCCCATCCTGGCACCGGGGGCTCTAGCGACACTTCTACTTTTGCCAGGGAGCATCCTCAGTGGAATGCAGCTGGGGGGAAGAGGCTACAGGGACAGTGCCTGGAGGGGACAGCAAGGGACAGTGCCTGGAGGGGACAGCAGGGGAAGCAGCACCTGCAGGTGCCCTGCTCGGCACCGAGCCTTGTGCCTGCCAGCTGCAGGAGTATCTAAACAGGAGAGTGATGCTAAATTAATGCAATTTCCAAGCTGGGAAGCAGGTACCCGGCAGCTAGGAGAGCAGCGTTAGCGCACACCGCATCCCTGCGGCATTTTTTCCTGGAACAAAGGGAAAAACAAAGGCTAATTTTCCCCCAGTCAAGCTGCAGCTGATGGAGATCCCATGGCAGAAGAGCCCCCAGGCCATGTCGCGATGGGGAAAGAGGGGACAAGCAGCCACTTTGGGACAAACCCTCCTCCACCAGCCTTGCAACGGCTGCTTCTCCACCACCACACAGGGAAGGGCAGCCTCGATTTATCTCACAAAAACACCCACATAACCTCAGAAGCGAGAGGTGCAGCAGCACGAAGGGACCGGAGGCTGCAGCAGCCCCAAAGAGAGCTGCTCTCCCCGGCGTCCCTGCCACGAGGTCCCTTAGGAGCTGCTGGGATGTGAATTATTCATTCGCTTGGTCCAGATTTAGAGCTCGCGCAGCACTGCACGACGGAGGCTCCTTTCTCCCCTCTCCCCTGCATCCTCACCAGCTTTTATGCCCTGAATCAGTTGGACACCCCATGGGGACACCAGGAACTAAAGCATCGAAGCAAAGCGCTTTGGGAAAGGGTGTTTTGCGTGGTTTCCCCCTCATCTGCTCGGCAACTTTGCCCTGGCAGCAGCCGTAAATTGTCCTTGTTTTATGGCTATGACCATGCAAAGCGTTATTGATTCCTCGTAAAAATGCTAAGGACTCCCCGTCCAGAGGGGACTCGCCTTGAGGATTTGCATCGTCCGGATTTTGTCTGTTGCGGCTCAACCCAGGAGCCAAGTGGGGATGGATGGCTGCAGGAGAAGGAAATCAGGGAAAGGCAGCAGCTGGCTGTGCCCTTCCATCCCTGTGTCAGCCCCAGGGACATCCGGCTTTTCCCCATCCGTCCCTCCAGGAGACGGAGTGGGATCATCCCAAAGCCAAGGTGCAAGACAATACTTAAAAAAAAAAAACCCAGACAAAAGAAAAAAATAAATGAAATAAAAAAGGAGCCCCCAGCCACTGCGCAAGACTTGGAAATTCGTCGAGACGCGTACAGAGGCATTGCAGCATTTTCCTTTCATCAGTCCAGGGATGACAGACATTAAAAGGCCAATTTATACAAGCAAAGCCTGCAGGAGAGATGGCCGAGGGGTGGCAAGGGAACCCACTGATCCCTGCGAGAAGCTGTTTCCCAGAGTGGGTCTCCCTGCATCTCGGTGCCTCTGCTCCCCTCCGTGCCCACAGCGCTGCCCCACTTCCAAAATAACTCACTGAGCCACAGGCAGCTGCCGTCAGCAAAGCATTGGAAGGAGACAAGAAAGCGGGCAGCAAATCTATGATGCTTTCCCCACCCCAGAACAAGGGTGATTTGCTTCCATCCCAGCTCCGAGGGCGCAGCATGTTCCTAGGTATCTTCTGGTGAGGCTGGACCCTTTGGAGGTGCTACCTGCCAGCTCAACCACCTGCACAGTGGCTCTGCCCAAGGCTCATGGAAGGGGAGACGGAACAAGCTCAAAGATCTTTTCTAACCTTAAATTAAAGATCAAATTATTTTTTTTTTAAAGAGGGAAAAAAAAGGTGGTCTGTTCTCAGAAGGAAGCTGCGTGGCCAGATAAAGTGGAAATTGAGATAATCGGCTGTGTGGCCGTTGAAAGCCACTCGCAAGCTCGTCCCCAGGCATCTCAGAGCAGCACAGGGCCCCACTGCTGCTGTCACTTGAGAAAGCAAGTCCGGGGAAAAAATAAATAAATAAATAAAGGATTTGGGAATCTGGGGACAGGCCAAGTGGAAACCCCGGGTGCAAGCGCAGGGAGAGGCGGTTACTGGCAGCGCTGCCGTGACGAGCTCATCCGACGAGCTGTGATGACGGATCCCGTGATGACGGATCCAGCGCAGCGCGGCAGCCCGGGCAAGCAAAGGGATCCGAGAGTCAGAGCGAGTTCCTGCCCTCACGAAGAAGTGAAATTCAAGCTGTCAGCAGAAGTGCAAGGGAGCACGGAGGGGATTTCTCGAGGCAGGCAGGAGCCAGGAGCAACCTCCGTGGGATTGCGGCAGGCCTGCAGCAACCTGGGGCTGGGATTTATCGGCGGACATGAGGAAACCCGGGCAGCTGCTACCCCCGAAAAGCAGATGAGCTCAGAGGCCTCCACGTGCTTGCAGGGAGATCCCAAATCACAAGCCGGCCCGCGAGCAACGCGACACCCCAGCGAGCCGCGTGGCATGCCCGGCAGGACAGGCATCCCGTCGGCACCTCCGCCGTCCGCATGGAAAAGCTGCGGGAGAAAGCGCTGCGGGAAGAACCGGGCAGAGGGACACCCTGGGATTGCAGCCGCTGTCCATCATGCTCTGGATGCATCGGAGCTACACGCACCAGATGATTTTGGGAAGAGAAAGCCATAGGGAGAAGATGCCATCCGCGTGTTATGGATTCATCCAGACCTGCTGGCATCCCTGCCGTGGGGCTGGGATGGGATGAGTTTATTGCTCTGAATAGTCTTTATCGCTCTAGATACTATTTATACTCTACAGATCTCAAAACTCAGACCGGTTGTCTGAAGCGGATAGAAATGGAAACGATCTTCCTTCCCTTCATTTACTGTCCGTGCCACTAAAATATTCATTGAACAGCATCTTGGCTTCAAACTTAATGGTCAAACCACCTGCCCTGAACCAGCCTCCCATTAAATGCGCACTTTGACTCACTGCCCAGATGCACTAAAGGGGCCCTCCTGCCATCCGGAGCCTGGGAAAGGTTTGTCCGGTGTGGAAAGGCTTCTCGGGTCCTCATCCGCTGCCTGATTAACAGTTTCTCCAGCCATGGGAGCTGCCTTCACAGTGGAGGCCCCGAAGCCACCCAACCCTGCTGCTCCCACCAATGGAAAAGAGCCCTAACTGGGAAGAGGCTCTTCCTGCAAAGTTCCCCCCAGCTCTGAAGGGCTGGGATCTCCATCAGCCATGGCCACAGCAGGACAGAGGAGCCAAGTCCTCTCCCACAAGGATGAGGACAGGGAAGAAGCTCCATGGAGGGACCCTGGTGTGGGACCTCCAAAGGTCCCATCCCAGCCCCTATGGACGCACAGTGACAAGATGCTCTGCAGAGCATCACTATAGGCGAGCATTGCACACGCGGCCCCACCATCAGGGCAAGCTCACAGTGCTTGCAAACAAAATGCCACCAATGCCCTCCAACAAGAACCAGCTATTTATTGGGGGGAAAAAAAAAAAAAGGCAAGTGGCCACCTTCCCTTCCCTCTCTCGAGGGCACCTCACCTGCCTGCCTCTGCTCCGTGCTTCCCACTAACGATTAGCCAGTGCAAAGTCTATTTGTAAACACCACAGCAGCGGAGTCTCCCGGGAGGCGCGCGGGGAGCCGGATCCCCAAGCGCGGCCCCTCGCGCTCCCCCCGCTCAGCCGGGTCTCGCTGCATCCCACGGCAGGGTCCGTGGGGCTCCTGCTCCCCCCGTGCGCTGGGGCTGCCGGCGACGCGTCCCGCTGCGGCGGGCAGGCCGCAGCCCCGCGTCACCGGGCAGGAGGCAGCGGGTCCAGGCACGCACACGTTATACATTAACCACGGGAAAGACACCTCGGGGGTGTCCATCTGCACCACTCTCACAGGGCTGCGGGGGGAGAAACGCTGATCCTGATCCACTTCTACCAGCCTGGCCTTTTGTGGGGCACTGCTGGTTGCTGAGGTGGTGCAGGAAGGCAAATACCTTGTAAAGGCTCCACTAAAAGCTTCAGCAAACCGGCTTGACGTCAACTCGCATCAGGGCTCTGGAAGTGCAGCCCAATGCCAGGCTGGGGCTCCTATGACCTGCCTGCCCGGGAGCGTGGAAAGCAGCCACCTGCACGTGTGGAAAACCAAGAGCAGCAGCAAGAGCAGGAGAGGAGGGACGGGAGACCCAGCCGCGATACTCCTGGAGCTGGAGAAGAGCAGCACTGCTTGCTAGGACACCCCGGCTGCCTTACCCTGCAAGCACAGCACACACGCAGCCATCACCACTTTTCTCAGCCTGACCCGAAAAAGAGGAAGAAGAGGAGACAGGACCTCAGCCAGCAATTTCCTCAACTAAAGGGGAAGAGGCAGCGATTTATGTCCAAGGAGGAAGGACTGTTGATGCAAGGGGAGAGTAAACCAGACAACCCTGCCCTGAGGGAGCACGAGACCCGTCAGGAGTCCAGGAGAAGAGGGGATGCACCCCAAGGCCAAGAGCGCAAAGGGATCACTCTGGAATCAAGCAAGCCCTGTGCCCTTAACTGCAGTTTTAATCCCAAACGTCAGAGCCAGCCATGCCAAGGCACAGGGAGCAGGACAGGGGAGGCTCCATCCTCCTCAGGCCCTACCAAACATCCACGCTCAGCGACACGGGCAGAACTTGCCGGCTCCTGTTGGGTGAGAGACAGCACAGGCTGCCAGGCACAAACACACAGATTCCAAACGTGCGACAACAGTCTGGAGAATCTCAGCCAGAATTATGCAACTTTTCTTTCTCTTTTTCTATTTTTTTTTTTTTTGGAAAAGAGTTATTGGACTGTCACCCTGGGGTGCAATGCAGCGTTACAGCGACGGGACACGGCCCGATGAAGCAACACGGAGGAATGCGAGCGAGAGGACGGGCTGGCTCTGCTCGGGATTTTGGCTCAGCACATTTCCCAGCAGTGGGCAACCACCTGTCTTTGCAAACGTGATCACTGGCCGCACAGGGGCAGGACGGGTGACCTTTGCAGAGGAGCCTCGGTGACCGAGGTGCTCAGTCCCCTTCAGAAGCACCGTCCTGCAGGCTCAATCACGCTCCCTCTCTGATCGAAAAATATTACTTTGCCTCCCCGCCCCACCTCCAAAAAAAGCATCACTGGGGGCAGAGGGAAGCGGCGGCTTCCTGTGGGTTTGGGGCAGGACGCGGCGGGATGGAGACTCTTTACCTCCTCCCTGTTCCACTTCAGAGGGTTGCTGAGGAGCCAGCAGGAAAGTTCTCCTGGGTCAAGTGCATAATCCAGAGGGTGAATTTCAACACAGGAACGCAGGGCCACAGCAGCTTGGAGGGGTCTGGAAGGAGAATTTTTAACAGTCAAGCCCCAGTGCAAGCACAGCCACCCCCAAAACCATCTCCCGAGGTTACATGTCATCCCCACAGCACCACCCGGCTGCACCTGAGCCTGGCCGGCTGCTTCAGCAGCGAGCGGGGAGAGACAGCAGGGCCACGGGAAATCTGCTGTGATTCCCGAGGCCTTCCCGGCATGGAAATCACCACTTCCCCAGAACGGCAGCCAGAGGAAGCGGAGCAGCTGCCCAGGGATCCGGGAGCATGGCAGGACCGGGATGCCGGGAGAAGCCCTTGCTCAAAGGGAAGCGCGGGACATCCCGGGGAGCTCGGGGGGGCACCGAGGGGACACAACACGGACCCCCCTCCTGCCATGAGGGGCTTCGTGCCCGGCCCCCCGGCACCTGCCTGGGTTGCGGGGGGGAGCGGGACGCGCTGCAGGACCCACCCCCGCCCCGGTGAAACGCAGGGCCCCGCGCCCGGAGCCGCCCCCCGCCGGCCCCGCTACCCGCAGGGGTCCGAGCGGGTCCCGTGCCCCGGGGGCCGGCGGCGGCTCCGCCCGCCGCTTCCCGCAGGAAGCTCCCCCGGCCCGGCCCGGCTCGGCCCGGGGAAAGGAGGGACAACGGACCCTCCCCGACGCGGGGAGCAGAGCGCGCAGCCTCCCGCACCCAGCCGCCCTCCGCGCAATAAACAAACACACCGAGCATTACATAAATACAAAGCGGCGCCCTCCCCGCTCCGCGCCGCACAACGGGGGGCGGCAGCGCCCCGAACCCCCCGTTCCCCCCGCCGGGATGCGCTTACCGGCGCTGCCCGCGCGGCGCCGCCGCCGCCTCCCGGCCCGGCCCGGCCCCGGTCCCGGCCCCCCCGCGCCGCCGCCAACGCCGCCCCCCCGGCCCGCGCCCCGCCCGGCGCTTTAAAGCGCCCCGCCCGCCGCGCGGGGGCCCCGCGACATCCCCGCCCCGCGCGGGGGGTGACACCCGCCCGGCGCCACCTCCGCGCCGCGTCCCGCCGGCCGCGCGTGTTCCTGCCCCGCCGCCTCCCTGCGCTTCTTCCCCCGTTAGCGTTTTGGGGGTGACCCCCCATCTCCATCGGGTCAAAGGCCGGGGCCGAACCCGGTCACCGGTCGGGTCACCTCGTCACCGATCAAGCTGGCCATGCCGGTCGTTCCCTCCCCGTATTTACAGGGCCCTTCCCCGCGCACCGGTTGCTGCCAGGGGGTCAGGACAGGCGACGACCCATATCACACAGGAGGCACCCTGAGCGTGCGGGGTTTGCGTGGGTGCTCAGGAACCGGCCTCGCTGCGCAGCATCCTACACCAGCCGGTGCCGCTCTGCCCTTGGCACCTGCTCACGGGGCTCCGGGGCCACGGGGTGGATAAGGATGACTCACCAAAATAAGGATTTGCATGAGGAGCAAATCCTTTTTTTCGCCGGTGCAAAGCACCTGTCGGATTAGGAGGGTGACGGTGGCGCAAGGAGGGTGGCGGCTCGCAGCGAGCGGAGTGACTTTAGCGTGAGCTTAGTGCCCGCAAAGTGCACAGGGCCTCACTGGAGCTGGTGGCACCGTTCTCAACCCGTGTTCTCGCCATCCGCTCACCTGCATGGCGGCTGCGTTTGGGACAGGCCAGTTTGGGGGATATCTGGACACAGAGGCTGGATGGGGCAGGTCGGTCGTGATGCTCTTTGCCAGCTGCTGGCAACCATCGTCTTCCTCAGCAAACGGGGAAGAGCCGCGGCTCTCGGTCACGGATACCGCCAGCCCGGAGCCACCCCTGGGCCTGGTTTCACTATCTGGGGTAAACGTCCACTCTGAGATCTGGGGATCAATGTCCTACTTTCCCAGGGGTGCTTGGAGGGTTAATTTGGACGGTTTGGACCATATCCGTGCTCCTCTCTCCTTCCGCAGGCCCTCCTTCAGAAAGCCTCTCTCCCATTCATATACATATTTAAGGAAAATACACAATCAATAGCCTCTTAGGCTGAGATTTCATTAAGGGTTTCACTGCACTCGGTATTGATCGGGGAGCTGCATGGCCACTCCGCACGCACGGAGCCCGCGCTCCAGCCCGGTCCAGGACACCAAGGCCAAGCCTGAGCCTCCCCAGGCTGGCGCTGCCGTGGAGAGCCAGGAGCCAAGGAGGGAAGGGGAAGCAGAGGCATTTCCAAAGTGGGCGCTAAACCTTGGGCATCTTCTCGTGGCATCCTGTGTGGCGCCGTGGGCTCCTTGCCATATTGCCACGGGCCTTTGCAGGCCAGCCTGGCCGGGGGATAACGCGGAGCTGTAGAAATCACCAGGAAGGATCTTGCGACTGTAACTGGCCAGGGAAGCCCTCGGTCACCTTGCCCCAGCTCCTCGCAGTGCCACATGGGACCCTCGTGCTTCACATCCTGCTATTCTCCCCACCTGGTCTCCCATCGCTGCGCGAGTGTTGGAAAACCTCTTTCCAGCTCTCATTAGATTACCAAGCAGACACACACTTCGTAAGGAAAGGGCCCAGGAAAGATGCCCTTGGAACAGCTCTGCAGCGTGTACTCCGAGCAGGGGGTCCTCTGGCTGCCCTGGCCTGTGTGGCCCCACGTCCCAACAAGGGTTGCAAACGGAAACTTTCCTAGAACTGCTTCCAATTCTTTGAAAATGTTTGTATTAAAAAAAATAAAAGAACCCCCCAACATTTTGACAGCCTCCCGAAGCCATCTGCTCTGCGTTCTGCCGTGGGGAAGCGCGAGGAGGCTGGGAGAGCCCGCGTGCTGCTGGCTCCATGTACAACCCACAGCCGGTGCCAGCTGCGCCTCCAGGGCCACAGAGGCCACTCGTCTCATGCCGGTTTCCTCCCGTGACCAGGGACAAACGCTTGGCCAGAGCTGTCCCACAGCGGGAGGCTCCTGGCCTGTCCATCCCAAAACCTTCTGGCAGGACCGGCAACGCGAGCAGAGCATATTGCTTGCAGAAACACGGCCTTCTGCTACGTTAAATGTTATAAAAACTGGTGGCAAACGAACCTCCTCCCTGCTCGCTCCTGCCAATTGTAATTACGGCGGGGATCCCGCCGCGCTACTGGAGCGCTCGCAGGAGCCGGAGCGCCCGGCCGGCGCTGGAGCGCGCAGCCAGCAACGCTACCGCTGCGAGCGCCGCATGTCCTTGAAACCTGGTGCCCAAAGGCACCCGCCAGCCTGGCCGTGCCTGCAGGGGTGACACTGCCCCCATTGCCACCCTCCCGTCCTCGAGCCCGGGGGGAGATGCAGAGCATCGTCACAAATGGTCCCAGCAATGGTCTCTAATGAGACGTACGAGAAGCTTCTGCTGCGGGGAGAGGCTGGGGGGATGAGAGGGGGAGAGAGAAGAAATGGGGAGAAATCAGTGTTTATTTTTTCATCTCTTGTGTGTGTGTGTGTGCAGGAGCAATTGCTTTAAAACATCCTTTGGCATGTGAAAGAACGCAAACACCCACTGACAGCTTGTCTCTCCAGCTAGAGAGCCTCTGTCTGAGCATCGCTTTGATGTGAAGACCTTGACGTGTAAATTCCCGTCTCCTCCTCAGCCCCCGTATCGGGACTCACCTGCCAGAGGAGAAAAAAGCTCTTCCTTTTCGGCACAATAAGAGGTTGTGTCTGGCATTTCCTCGGCATCCGCAATGACTTCTTGCTCTCCTAAGCAGCATCAGGTGGGTCGAGCCCAGCCCCACTGGGAAGGGAGGTGGATGGAATTTTTGGGAAGGATGAATAGGAAAAGAGCCCAGCCTGCTTGCACACTGCTCGGCATCCTGCTCTTCTGCTGTGTTCGTGTCACTGCCGGAGTGCCGCGGGACATGGGCCGCACTGCCCAGCTCGGTGGCAGCCGCACAGCCAGGGCTGTCCTGTGCCCGCGGCTCTCCAGGATGTTCATCCCACCCCATCGTCTGCGAGCTGGTGTCTGCTGGGCAGGAAGGTCTCCCCAGGTCTCTCATGCAAGGGCAGAGCAGGAGCATCTCTGCATGCATGTGTGTTAAAAAAATGCATTAAATATTAAAGGAAAAAAACAATTTTGCTTGGGCTCACTCTTAAAGATGTTAGCAGCATCCTGCTCTCACTCCGCATGGAGACAAAGCCCCGCAGCTGCGGAGGTGATGGAGGGGGACGGGCCATGCGGACCAAGCTCCTTTCCCTGCTGAGGAAGGGCCTGCTCTTTCCTGGCTGCCTTTGGATGAGGTGCTGCCCATGGGAACAGCCCCTCAGGACCCACATCCTCCCTCCTGCAGCCCTCCACGGTGTTCAGCAATCTCTTATTATTTTTTAAATTTATGAAAGAAAACCACTCCCCATGGAGCCTTTCTGCACCTCGAGCCCTGCTGAGGGGGATGCCCCAGCCCATCCCTCTGCATCCTGCAGAACCCCTGATCTCAGGTTCATGGGATCCCCCTCACCCAGAGCCCGCGAGGGTGCGAAGAGGCACCGCGTGTGGACCAACACCGCGAGAAGGGGTTTCCATAGCGACAGACACCCGAACGGCCTGGGTGACGATGCTGCCGGGTGACGATGCTGCCGGGTGACGGTCTTTCTTGCCCAGCATCACCTCGTGCAAACCCCGGAGCTGCCGTGGGAACCTGGTGCCGCTGCGGGAACGCGGATCCGTGTGGGGAATGTGGTGCGGGTGGCAGCCCGGCCGAGCAGATGGCACCCTGCGCTCGGCCGAGCGGCACCTTCTCCTTCATTACCCCTAGCGCGGAGCAGCCGTCACCCGCGTCCCTCCAGGGAAATGTCCTCGGGATGGTGACCCCGGATCAGGCTCATTACTGCACTTGCAGAGGCCGCTTTGCAAGGTGCCCGGGAGCTGGTGCCCCGGGTGCTGCGGCTGCTGGAGCGGGGATGGAGGGAGCCCCGGCACCGAGTGGAGCGGGCAGCTTCCCCCCCCGGCCCTGCCCGGCTATTTTGAGCTGCTGACCCCAGTGGCCACGTGTGCGGCTTTCGGTGACGGTTATTCTGGGCGCGAGGAGACGTCAGGGGAGGAGCTGAGCGGCTGCGGGCTCGGGCCTGGGGCAGGGGGCAACTCCGCTCTGCTGCTCCAGCGTGGGGGGTTTCCACCCCCTCCTGCTTTGCATCAGGGTGTTTGGAGCCGCAGCAGCCGTGCAAAGTGGGGAAAAACACCGTGCAATGGGGGAAAAAACACCGTGCAATGGGGGAAAAACACTGTGCAATGGGGGGAAAAAGCACCGTGCAATGGGGGAGAAAGCACCATGCAATGGGGGAAAAAGCACTGTGCAATGAGGGGAAAAAGCACCATGCAATGGGTGAAAAGTGCTGTGAAATGGGGAGAAAGCATCATGCAATGGGGAAAAAAACTCTGCGAGTGGCTCACTGCAGACACCTGCAGCCAGAGGCCTTGCTCTCCCCCTTGGAAACACAGACAGGTGGAAGGAAATGTTCCAGCGGGGAGGAAAGCTTTGGAAGACAGGCAAAAGGGGGTATTTCTGCCAGCCACATTTGGCTGTGCCAGTCCAGTAGTGGTGGCAGCAGCAGCCAAGCTCTGGCCCGTGTGTGGAAGCTCTTTCGGGGGGGTTTCAGCTTCTGGAGGAATGGTGGGCAGAGGCAACTGTGGCTGGAAAAGCGGCTTCATCCCAACTGCAGCACATTCCCGACTCCGGCATGGGATTTCCTTTTGGTACCAGTACCTTGCCAAAGAGCTGCGTTGTCCCCGGGGTCCTGCAGCGGTGCCTTCTTGCTGTGTTTTTCCCACCTTCATGAGCCCAGACCTTTGCAGGGCGAGCATGGGAAATATTTTCCCGCTTCCTCTCCGAGCAGGAAAAGCCGGCATGGCCCAACTCCCCGGCGGCTCCGTGCACAGCTGGGGAGGAGCTGGGGGGTCCATGTGCTGCCCCAGCTTTCGGCTCCTGCAAGCACTGAGCAGCAGCCAGCACCTCGCAAGGGCTCCACGAGCGGGAAAGCAGGGATGGATCCTCAAACTAACTGGGAATTGGGGCTCCAAAATCGAGGGGAAACACTCCCCATTTGAAGGGCAAAACCCAAGGGTTATTGCGACCAACCAGCCCTGCTCACAACACCCACGGGGTGATTTGGGTGCCTGGGTGGGCACTGGCTGAGCCTGCTGTTCCCAGTGCCCACGGCTGCTCCAGCTCTTTGTAACAGTGAGCAGGGTGATGGATAGTGCCAGGATGGGCACCAGAAACTCAGCCGACACAGGGGATGTGCAGGGTCAGCAGCGAGAAAAAGCACTGGTTCCCCTTTAATTGTTCGCTTGCCTGCGCATCGATACTAATTAAGATTGTGTCCCATAATTGCATTTAAAACAGCGAGGGAGAGCAGAGTGCGGCTGAAACCCTTTTCTTTCGAGTCACGTCCTGATCAGATGGGCTTTCAGGGCAAATTAGCAAAAAACACACACAAATGCATGCATATACACACACACACACACGTATGCACACACATACATGCACTTGTGAGCAGTCTTGGCAGTGCAGGCATGGAGGCTCAGCCAGGATGCAGCAGATGAGCCAGGAAACCTTCTCCTTCCTGCCCATTCCCTGCTGGCAGAAGGGACAAGTTCTGCACAAGGGGGGATCAGAATGGACAAGGGGCAGGAGGCAGCAGGATCCTGGTCTAACCTGGTCAAAGGGCTCCGGGCTGGGGGCTGAGGTCCTGCCCTGCAGTCCCACGAGGCTGCAGGTGCCTCCACTCCTGCAATCACTGTCTAAAATTAGCCAAGCTCTCTGGCCTTCTGCTTGAGCAGGATGTTCCTGAGGTGTCTTGCATCAAAAGGAGGGCAAAGGAAGAGAGAAAAGGGAATGAAAAGCACAAAGGGCAGTTCAGTCAATGCATGTCTAACTTTATTTGATAACTTGCCCTGCGTAACATCTATTTAAGTAAGTCATTTATGAAGAGTACAAGTAGCTATGGAAGATCTGCAACTCTAAGACACCAAGTATAACTTCTAAAAAAGCAAATTTAACTTTCCCTATTAAATCTGGCTGCGGCTGCCACCCTGCCCAGGATCATGGTGCTGTGCTCCTGATTTCACACAGCAAAATATCCCCTCCTGTGTGCGGAGTGTTCACAGCGAGGTGGGAGAAACTGCCCTAAACTGCTCTAGTGCTGATGCCTGCGGGGCCAAGCACCCCGCGTTGCTGCTCGGAGGATGGTCCCGAGGGCTCCGGTCTGGAGCTGGGCACGCGGGTGCCGCTCCGGCCGCGGCGGGGGCTCCGGCAGGAATTTCGCGCGGCAGCTGCCGCTCTTCCGGCCAGGCTCCGGTTACGCCGCGGAGCCCGGCAGCTGCCGCGGGTTCACCCCTTGCTTCGGCTCTTACCCTTTCCCAGCGGCCACGGCGGCTACCAAGGAACACGGGGCCGACATGGAGCCATCGCTGGCCACATGCTTGGCCAGAGCCCCTGCAGCCTGCACAGGAGCAGACCTCAGCGGCAGGGAAATATTAACCAGAAGCAGCAATTTTCTCCTATCACAGAAAGTGGAGTTGTTTCAGCGCTGGCAGCAGTATGAGAAGGCAGGATCCACCTCTCCTATGAGTCTTTTTTTCCCCAAATTAATCCAAATCACCTCTCAGCAGCCCCATTTTTATCAGCACCCACCACCCCACCACAGCAATCAAGCAGGAATCACGCAGGAAAGAGCCCGTGCCCAGGGCTGGCTGCAGTTACGTGAGGCCAGGGGCAAGATTAGCCCAAAAGAACTGGTTATTTTCTGGTGATTCAATAAACCAGAGCGAAAAAACGGGATTCCTTAAAACCAGACCACTTAAACCTGAGCAAAGCGCAAGTTCAAGAGGTTGCTTTCTCCATGTATTCTGGCCAAACTGAGTCCAGCCAGGGCTGGGCTTGGGATAGGTTGAAGAAGAGATGCTGATCTGAAGGGAGAGCTTGCAAAACCCTTCCCTTGCCATCTCCATACATCTCGGTGCGGGCTGGACTCTGCAGCGAGCAGGACACATTGGGGACAGGGCGGTGGCAGCAGGAAGCGAAGCTGGAGCAGACCCGACCGCGCTCGCGGGAGCAGCGAGCGCGCGGGGCCGCCGCCGGGGCCGTCACTGCCACATGTCGCCCGCGTCGCCGTTCTCGTGGAACCTGTGCACGTGGTCGGCGAACCTGGGGAGGGCCGAGCCGGGTGAGCGCCGCTCCGGAGAGCGGCCGGGAACCTCCCCGACGCTTCCCCGCCTCAAAAACGGCCCCAAACGCCCCGTTCCCGTACGCACTTTTTGGCGCAGAAGGCGGCGCAGTCCCGGCCCACGCTCTCGCTCCAGGCCGTCTTGTAGAGCACCTGCAAGGGAGAAGCACCTCGGTCAGGGCCCGCCGAGACCTGGTCCCCTCGTGGTCCCCTCCGGCCTCGGCTCGCGTGGATGCAGATGGCGCCGGGTGCTGCATTTCTGCACTGCACTTGATGCCAGCCCTTTTTGTGCCGAGATGAAGAACCTTCCTGCTATGCAATATTTATGATTTTTTTTCATTTTTAGGTTAGTGCTTTAAAGTTTAATGACACTAACTTCAATTTTCTTTGCTACTTTCTTCACCCAAAACAACATGGGGTCGATTTTACTTTGAGAAGAACGGGATGGAAATATTGTTGCTATTCATCTTTCATCTTGTTTCACTGTTTAATTATTCACTGTTTTTTTGTTTGTTCGTTTCCTTTTTTCCCCCCCTTTTTCTCCCTGCAATGATAAATAAACCCCCAGGAGCTGCGCAAGGAGGAGGAAAGCGCTATAAGCGGCAGCTTGGACCATGAGTGATGAGGAAACCGCAGAGGTGACAGGAACGCTGGCATTGCATGGCAGAGATGTCATCGTCCATGCAGACTGGGAGCTGGGAAAAGCCTTGTCCCCCTTGTTCTGTTTTCTCCCCTCATCGGAGCTTGGGCTCCCGGCCCTCGTTGGAGCACAGCGCCGAGAGTGATTAGGCGGGAGACCGGATTACATCTCGGCAGGGCAGCTTGTCCCCACATGACACCCTCCGAGGGTGACACCGGGACACAGCCCAGGCGCAGCAGTGGCCGTGGGGGTGCAGCTATGGGGACAGCGGATGCTTCCACCGACCGCTGGGCACCACCTCGGAGGCCTTTCTGAGAGGAGGACAAAGCTGTTCCAGCAGAAATTGCAGCAGCGATGCTGTAATTCACAGATTTCCCTGCCCAGGAGGGAAGGGAACACGGAGTGAGGGTGCTGGGCTACCCCCCGCGCTGGGCACTGGCCCATGCAGCAGATGTCCCATGTCATGAGGGGACAGATGGCTCCAAGCTCCTGACCCTGGGCAAGTCCCCGCTGCCCTGGGGACATCCTCATGTCTCCCCGGAGGGTGACAGCGATTGCCCTGCGTGGGGCCAGGATGCACTCCTGGGATACACGGGAATCAAGACGCAGCGGCTCCCGGGGCCGCGTGCGTGCCGCGCGCTCACCAGGAACACGAGGCAGTGCAGCAGCAGCGTGTAGAAGAAGGCGACGGTGCGAGCCGTCTTGCTGGACAGGACGAGCCGGCCCTGCGGACATGAGGAGTTGTGTTAGCAGGGGACAGTGCATGGGGACCAAGGAGCCTGGCTGCGCATGGAGCTCGTGATGGACCCCACCTAGAGCTGCAGCACAGCGGGTGAACGCCGGGACTGGGGGCACTGAGACTCCCAGGGTTTGACGCCTCTTAATTCCTCTTGTTCACTTATTTGTCTTGAGCCTCCTTCATGTCCGACTCCTCCAGTCCCCTCTGCTGCAAGTCCCCACCTGGTACCTGCTGGCAGCTCTGCGCTGCTCCGGAGAGGAACCCCGGCGGTAATTAAGTCTTGCACATTTTTATTTCATGAGCATGGGGAGTTTCTGACGTGCAACGTCATCCTGGCAGCGGCGGATGGGGGAATGCGGCTGAGCAGCAGCCACGGCAGGAGCACTGGAGGCTGCACGAAGCCTCGCGCAGCCACCCCTGGTCCTGCAACGTCCCTCCCGAAGGACCACGTGTAGCATCCCCCAATGCCACTCGTCTGGGAGAATGTCTTTAAGTGAGGGCCAGGAGGACATGCAGGTAAATGCCCACATCTGGAGATGCCCACATCTCCCAGCCATGACCTCCTCTGTCCCCAGAGCCAGCCCAGGACCAGCCTGTGGAGGTGACCAGGCCACCCGTGTCCTCCAACCCCTGTGAGATGGATGCTGGGCTCCAAGTTGTGTTTTAGAGAGGCCACCGCGCAGCAGCCAGAGCTGGCAGACACTCGGTCACTGCCCATGGCACTGCCTGTCCCATGGAAGAGCCAGAGATGGGAGCAACCGGAGCGCCGAGAGCAGCTGGCAAAGAAATCCTCCTCCTTCCCTAAATACTACATTTTCATTCCTGCTGTGCGAGCTGGAGATTCATTATGGACACAAGTAAATTCCCCAAAGCACCATGAGGGGATTACCCAGCCCGTTGTTAGGAATCATCGCATTCCCACCAAAGCGTCCTCGCTATTCGGGGCCATGGTGGCGGCTGCTGCGACAAACAGGATTACGCTCCTAAAGGCTCCCCAGGAGCAGCTCCTGGGAGCTGCTGCTTTGTGCACGCCGTTCACCCCGCTGCTCCGTGGAGCTGGCACCCACCCATCCATATTCATGCCGGAATGTGCTTGGGTTTTATGGAAATGGCAACTTTGCTGTTATTACAAGACGCTCGTGCATTCCGCAGCCCAGCTCTCCCACGTGAACCGCAACGGGACCTGACCCATCCCAAAAACAGATCCGCTCGCATCCCAGATCCACCCCTAAGCCAGAGCTCCTCTATCTGTGACTGGCTGCACCAGGGCTTGGGAAGGAGATGGAGGATTAAAAAAATAAAAATCCAGAAAATTCAATTTTTAGTGGAAGGCAATAGAGTAATAGTCAGTCTTCAGCATGCCAAGGAGAGGAATAGCGATGCAGGGGTCCCCGCATGGCACTTACCATGCTCAGCGTGGCTTTGTCCCAGGGGCTGAGGCTCAGGTATTTCCTCTGGCGCTCCTGCAAGGAGCACAGGGCGGGAGGTGAACGTGGGGCTCCAGGCGCTGGTTTGGGGCTGCAGGCGCCCGCGGGGCCCAGCCAGGGCTGCCTACCTTGCGGCTGAAGGAGGAGAAGGGGTCGAGACGCTCCTCGTACTGCGAGGAGTAGCGCTGCTCCGTGTCGTCCCTGCTGCCACCCTGGGGACGCAAAGGGGATGGGTGAGCTGGGGTGTGTGTCCCCACTCATCCCCACGGAGCTTTTGGCAATGGGAGAAAATACTGGGATGAGTGGACGGATGCTGCCCTTGGCAGGTGGTGATGTGGCTGATCGGTGCTTCCCAAATGGGGACACCCAGGCAGAACAGAGATATTTAGCAAAGCCCATCATCCTGCATGGATGCCACCCGTGTCCCCTCCATGCACCTTTTCTGTGCCATAGTGGTCACTTATCTCGCCACGGAAAATGAGCTTGGAAATGCCAAGGATTTTGCAGACCACGCGCTCAGCTCCATTGCTGCCAGAGCAGGTAGGAGGGAGGCAGCGGCTGGGGAGGTGGCAGCGGCTGTTTAAACACCTGCTATTATTAGCAGGGCAAAGGGCAGGGAAAATGAAGAAAACTTCTGGAAAGAAGTGAGTTATTTAGCTGGGTTAAAAGGCTCAATCCTTAAACTCCTCCTGGGCTCCAACCCTGCAGGCAGCTCCGCACCAAGCCCGGAGGAAGCAGCAGCAGCTGCAAATCGTTTTCCTAAGTTTCTCGAGTGCAATATTCTGAATTGCAATATGCATTGCAAAAGATTTGGGAAAGCAAGCCCTGGAAATGGGACCCGCGAAGCAAGAGCTGGGCAGCTGCCAAGGCTGGACTATCCTCGTGCCACAAGGATGCGGGCGGCCAGGCCGGGGGCCCAAGCGGAGCGCTGGACTTTTAAGGAGGTCCTGCCGGAGCCGCCACCACGTGTCCTGTGGTGCTCCGTCATCCAGGCCCCATCTCCGGGGCTCTGCTGCCACGTGGGTAAATCCCAGTGACAACCTTTAGCAAATGTGCCCTTATGCTCCTGAACATGATATGCAGGTCACTGTGCAGTCACGATACAGGGTTGAGATAAGATCCTGATTTAGGGGCTAGGAATTCCTCATGGGCCAGCCTTCCTGCGCGGTCTCTGACGATTATTTTTAACTTGTCACACGCCTGGTTAGGCCCAGAATTACGTAATGGTGTGCGATGACGTGCCGGAGGCTTTCACTGCTGCTATCCCGGGAATGGCTTGCAGGGGTTGCCGTGGGGGAACACGCACGCAGATATGGTCGGCCACAGGAGAAGCAGGCACAAATGCTGATCCGGTTCCCTCATGGGGATATAAATAAAAATGCCAAATAAGGCCCTTCAGGCCTGCTGGAGTCTCCCATCCCAAAGAGCTATTAAAATATAATCAAGGTAGCAGATGAGGCCGCCCAGGCGAGTGCTCTGGGTGCCACTGCAGAGCGGGCGGAAAAGCCGTATTGCAGATGGGGTGAGAAGCAGCCTCCTCTCCCCTCGTGACCCTCATTTTAGTTATTAGCAGAGCATGGGGATGCAATAACCTGCCTCAGACCAAGGAAGTGGCCACAATCAGCAGCCTGGACTGGGAGCTTTCCTGCCACCCGTGCTTGGAGCTTTTCCAGGGATGCAGCCTGGCTTGGGGCTGCCTTCTGCACGCAGGGACCGTCCGTGGTGGCCCAGGAAAGCGGAGCCGCTCTCTCTGCCAGCCCCGGAAAGCTCCGCCTGGGAACGGGTTTGTGGGTCAGGGGAGTGGGGGAAAGGCGACGGTCACAGCTCATCACAGGCAATCGGACACGGCGTGCGGGAAATCAGCTGCCGCGTTCACTTAGCCCAGCAGGAGACACGGTGAAAGGTGCTGAAAACCGGTGACTAATGCGCTCGGAATGATGCCCGGCCGCCACCGAGGCGGCTCTGAGGTCTCCCAGCTCTGCCTGGGAGATGGGGAGCTTGCAGAAGTAGCACAGGACCCTTCCAACTGCCCAGAAGAAGCCTCGCACGTACAGAATGAGTCACCAGGGGACAGGCTGGACTGATTTTCAGCCTCTGGCCATGGGGTTTATTGCCAGAGGTCCCAATTTAATCATGTGCTCAGTGGTCAGGCGGGAGCATCTGCAGTGCGCCAGCTGGAGCAGTTGTGGGAGTATCAAAGCATCTCGCAGGGGCTCTTTCACATAGATTTTCTGATATCAAAGATGTCAGATGGACATGCTTCAATAAGGTTAAAATACTGCCCTCGTGGGAGAGAGGCTGGGCAGATGGAGCCTAAGCTCCTTCCTGTCCCAAATGCCTCCAATTTTAGAACTTTCCTGCCAGATGCTTGTGGGTCGCTTGCAATTTCCCCATCGCTGCCAGCCCCTGAGGAGGAGGAGTGTGAGGGCCACTCACCCGGCCAGGGTAGCTCTGCAGGAACTTGATCTTCTCGTAGAGCTTGATGTTGTCAGCACGCAGGCTGTCCAGCTCGCTCTGCAGCGCATGCACCGTGTGCTGCAGCATGCGGTTCTCCTGCAGGGCACAGCAAGGGGACAGCATAAGGGCAGGCATGTGGGGATGTACCCAGCTGGGTGCAGTGGACATGGGGATGTTTGCCACAACCAAGGAGGCTTCAACACAGCTTCAGGCCAGTATCTCAAGCCCAGGCCTGAGGAACATGAAGATGAGCTTAACTCCTTGCACCCTGGAGTTCCCATAGCCACCTGCCCCTCCGAGGGGACCAGGGCACCCGTGGTCAAGAGAGCACAGCAGGGAGTGGAGTGGAATGGCCAGATGTCCCAGATCTTCACTGTACAAACTTGGGCAATTCCCTGCCAAACAGGACCGTGCTCATGGACAGAACCTGCAGAGAAGTTAATTAAATTGAGCTGTGCTGCTCTGGCGGCACCAGGAGGCCACGGGCTATTTATTGATCTACAATCCCTGGGAATGATCCTTGACGTCACGGCTACAAAGCTGCTGGGCTCAGTGGGCTGCACGGCATCCCCGCCGCGCCGCCGCTCCGGCCGGGCCTGGCGGATGAGGAGGCAGCAGCGGGAACCCCGGCACAGAGCTCCTGGCTGCGCCGGTCTCACTGGGATCAGCAATGCGAGGAAATGCTGGGATGCAACTTGCTCCAGGTGCAGCAAGCCAGGCACCTTGCTCACAACCCTGCTGTCCTCGCTTGGCCACCACGGTCCTACAGGGCTCCCAGCCTCTGTGCAGGAGGGCCTGGAGGGAAGGTTTGGCCCAGATCCCACCAGTATCACAGTACGTTTCTGTTGCGCGGCCGGCGGCCAAGCCAACATACCCCCTCCAGCTCCTGGTTCCTGGCGCGGAAGCGCTCCCGCTGGCTGGAGATGATGGACAAGAGCGAGTCCATCTGCCCCTCCGGGAATGATGTGCTGGGGGGTGGCGGGTGACCTGGGGAGCAAAGACCAGCATGAGAGACGAGCAGGCAGACGGACACCGACCCCAAGGAGAAACCAGGGCTCGTCCAGCGTCCCCCTGAGGTCCCTCCTAGACGCAGGAGGATCTCACAGCATCACACCTGTGTCCAAGGGGGTTACAACGTGAGTTACAACAGGGTTCTGCAGCCACCACTGCAGCATCCCGCGCGGAGTCAGGAACACCACGGAGCCTCCCCGTCCGCCCCTCCATCCATCCCTGCAGCAGGAGGCATCTGCAGCTGAGCAGAAACACATCCTGCAAGGCAGTGACTCAGCCTGTCTGCACAGAGGGACTATTCATTGCACGGGTGGCTGCAGGTTATTTGGCTTGGTGGAACCGTTGCCATGATATTGTTTATCGGGTGTTTTCAAAACCTTTCAAAAGAAAACAAAAAAAAAAAAAAAAAAAAAAAAAAAAAAAAGAGGGAGAGGAAGCTGGTTCCCTTCCAGAGGAGGCGCTGCTGGTTTGATTCATTTTCTCCAGGCAGCTGTGGAGCAGGAGCCAACGTAAAGAGAATATTGAGCTCACTGGCTCCAGAGCTGAGTCCGGGGAGGGAAGCACAGGAGTCAGAAGAGATGGAGCCTGGATCCGCATGGATTCTCCAGGGTCTCCTGCATCTACTGCAAGATCTTGGACCATGAAGCAGGAGCAACTGGTCAAGGAGCAAGGGACACCTGTGCCTAGGTAGGAGTGACCTCATCCTGCTCACCCCGTGCCGGTGGGATAAGAGACCCAGCACTGCTGCCACCACCTCGGCCCCTTACCGTAAAACAGAGCCGTCGCCTCCTTGATGGGCTCAGGAATCTTCTCCAGGCTGTGGATGGCTGCGCCCTGGGCAGCATGAGAGACAATTAGACATTTCCCACCCATCCTTCCCTTGGGTCCCACCATGGCCCCGATACCTGGGATGCTGTAGGGAGCCTGGCCAGGGCTCGACCCTCGAAGCCCATCCCTTCCCTTGGGAGGAGGAGGAGGAAGAGGAGGAGGAGGAGGAGGAGGAGGAGGGCTGGCGGGGCGCCAGGGAGCGTTACCTCCGCGTCCGGGCGGCGCATCGCCGACAGGGCCTGGATGGTGCTCAGGTCGTGCTCCAGCTTGGCCACCAGCTCCTTCTGCTCGGCCGCCGTGGCCGCTGCCTCCGTGAGCTGGATCTGCAGCTCCGTGCAGCGCACTGCAAGACAGAGCCCGACACGCGGGGGCGTCACCCACCGGGTCCCCTCGCCCTGCGGGGTGCTGGTGTCACCCCCACAGCCCCAAGACTCATGCAAAAGCACCCGGGGTGCTGCTCGAGGCTCTTTGGGTGGGTTTTGACCATGTTCCAGCTGAGACCGCTCTCAAGCAGTTGGGTGGGACGAGCTGCTCCACAGCACCAGCCCCAAAACCAAAGGTTTTGCCAAGAGAACACCAAGACCCTGCCAAGTCCCTGCTGGCAGCGCGAGGGCAGCCTCCAAAGCCGAGGGTCTCCCGCGGCCCCGTCCCGGGAGCCGCCAGCAGGGCTCGGGCACAGCCGGACCAGCCCCGAGGACACCTCGGGATCCAGCCCCGGCCCTGGCTGGGAGGCTCCGGAGCAGCGCGGATGCCTCCAGTTCCCCTCGCCTAACTCCAGCCCCGAGGCCAAAAGAGGCAGATGCTGCATTTCTGGTCAAAAAAACAAAACACGGAGAAACAAACAGGGCCAGCAGTGCAAATTCCTTGCTAGATTTGCAGCTGCTAAATCCAGAGTATCAGCAATGAGGATCCCATGCTATGGGGGGATCCTGCTTCTCCTTCCTTCCTTGTTCCAGCAAAATCTGCCTCCAATGAGGGCCTGGAGCTGCCGCTTTGCACTGCCGGGGTGCAGGACGCGTCCCCGCGCGCCTGCCTTGCCAGGTGGGTGAGAGCTCAGGTACTAGCTGCTCCAGTCCCTCCCTGCTCATTCTCTGCTGTAATTATCCCCCTCCATTCCAGACAGCTGCAAGGAAAAAAAAAAACCAATATAATAATAATAAAACCCCCTCATTTATCCACAGCCAGGGAGCAAGAAGTGCAAAAGCTCCCTGGGAAGAAGCTGGGCTGGGGGGAGAAGCTGAGAAAAGCCGGGCAGCCCCAGGGCCTCCCACCTCTGCAGGAGGTTTGGGAGGTGGGTGACAGAGGTTTGAAGGGAAGCGATGCCAAAAACCAGCCAAGCGATGCCAAAAACCAGCCATGCTTTTCCATGGAGCCAGGGCACTCTTAGTGCATGGTTTTACTCTTCTTGCCTGAAATTCATCTTTTACTTGATTTGCACAAGGCCAACGCCAGACGCATGGGAAGGAGGTTGCACTTAGATGATACTTCGGATGCAATGCAAGGATTTCTCTTTTTTTTTGTGTGTGTTTCTCGAATCTCCTCATCTCATCCAGGCACGGGTGCACTGAGGAGCAGCCCCGCTGGAGGTCAGTGTTCCTCCAGCAACGGGCATCTCTGCGTGCCCAAAACTTGGGTGGCCCCGTGCAAAATATCTGCAGCATGGAGAAGGGAAAACTTCTTCCCTACGGTTAGTTATTTAATGGATTGTCTCTTTAAATTGCATTCAAATTTAATTAGGAAGCTACTACTAGCCAAAGACGGACCCAGCTCTGCACAAGTCGGCAGGACCCGATGCTCATCCAAGAGCACCCAGGGGCTGCAAGCAGAGCCGGGCGCCCTTCTCTGGCCAGGGAATTCTCATCCAAGCGGCATTTTGACACCCTGTCACAGGCAAATCGGAGACCTGCAGCAGCTTTCCTGGCTCCCAAGTTTGTCTTAAATGATGTTTCTACACTTGAGTCAAATACACCCAGTTTTTCGGTTTGCTTAGGAGAAAAAAGGTCACCAAAGAAACAACTGTCCCCATTTTAGAACAAAACATGTCCTTCTTTCCCTCGGGTGCCAGGCTGTTGGCTCTGGCCCCATCAGTCTTCCATAAGCCTTCCACGGAAATAAAAAAGCCTGGGACCACTTCTAACACAGAAGGCAACTGAAACGCATAGAGCTTCTCTCTGATCTCCCCTTTCCGTAGGTGTACTTTTTTAATCTTAGCTTTTACTTATATATTTTTTTAAAGGGCAGTTGCCACCTGCAATCTCATCACTTCTTTGCAACTGATCCTTAACCCCAGCAGCAGGTAGATGTTCTCGCCTAGGCGGGCAGGTCATTTTAAGCATTGAGCCTTTGTCTTCTCTAAGCTGTTGTTCTTGAAAGGCTTCTCCCTGACCCTTCAGATGTGCAAATACATCAAAAGCTGCTGAAGATGGAGAGGTACTGCGAGAAGGTAATGGTGCAAAGAAGGTGAAACCCTAAGGAAACCAGGATTTTTAACTACGTATCTTGATGCTCAAACTCCCTCCTCCCTGAGGACAAACCATGTCCAATTTTCAGGGCCCAACATTTCCATTGTTTTACGAAGAAAAGCGATGAACAGCAGCGAATGGACAACCCAACAGAGGCAAAAGTCCTGCCAGTGACCTCCTACTTGGTGCTGATCATCGGCCTGATGAAAGTCTAGCAAAAGTGAGGAGAGATCAGGTCCCCTGCAAGGAACCAACCGCCTTGGGTCATCCAGGAAGGATAATAATATTGGCAAGAATATTGAAAATGACCACAGTCGGTCAAAACAGGAGTGATTAAAGTTGTCCTCGACTCAGAGGGGATGCTATAAGAAAATGTTGGCCAGGTGCAGTCCATGCACCTCCAATCCCAGGCTGAGGAGCACAGCCATGGATGACGTGACCAAGGGATGTGTTCCCTAAAAGATGCCAAGTGCCTAGAAAGGATATGTGGGTAGTCACAGAAGTGTCTCAAGCAGACAGAAAACTGAATATCCCCTAATTAAGCTGAGAATAAAAGATTTAGGTCAATCTCACACTCTTTTCGTTTCAGAGAATATGGTCAATCTCACACCCCTCCTGAAGCTGCAAGTTAAAATTATTGTGCTGAATATCAAGGGGAAAACAATCTTGCAGGCAGAGGCTCCAAGGGCAGGTTCCTGGGCAGTTCCAGCTCCAAGGGCAGGTTCCTGGGCAGTTCCAGTGCCAGCAGATGTGCGGCCTCACCGGGAGCACCGGCAAGACCACGAGGCCGGTGCTGCCACCGAGCACCAGGAACTTTGACTCCTGTAACAAGCCCCAGCAATTGGACTCCCTTGGCAAATCATCCAAAATAAACAGCATCTGTTTTCACAGATGGAGAAAATTAAGACATACTAGCAACTTAGTTTGAAGTTATAAGGCCAGACATAAATAAATGAGAGGCAATCTTTCCATAAGATGGTGGCTTGATTACTGAGGATGCAGACAGATGAATAAATCACCTTAGGGTGAGATAGGCTGCAACTTGCTACACATCCCTGAGACTCCAGTAACTGCTCATGTGTATCCTCTTAGCCTGAAGGAAATGAGAGGTAAGTGATATTGCCGATGGGATCTGCAGGGCAGGAGCACACACATGGGCAGTTACTGCAAATTAGCTGATGCTCTGCAAGAGCCCACCCCGATTTGCCTCATGGTAACTTTTTAATCTGCCTCCATTGCTGTCTGAGCTCCTCAGATTTACATAACTTAAAAAAAATAAGAAAACAAGACGAGAAGCGATGTGGCACGCTAGCAGCTTTCTTTGAAAAACTACCCTCTCAGAAGTGAAGTGCATTGAAATCAAGTACTTCAAAGGTTTTAAGCCTACTTTATTGACTGGAAGGAAGATGATGTTACAGATAACTAAGTCTTGGAGTACCTCGACATTAAGGCTGCAAAACCCAGGCAAAAGCTGGAGCCTCCCTCAACACAAAACATCAGTGCTTGAGAGCGCCAGGACGAGGAACGTGATCCAAAGCAAGAGCAGGAAACTGGGTCTGCGGCCGGTCCTCTGATTTCTCCAGCTCACTGACCCTTTCGCTATGGGCTGCTCCTGTTGATGGTCAAGATGCTGTGGACAGTTACTTAGATGTGAAATGGTCATGCAGAAATAAATAGTAAAGCTTTTTGGCAACTCTCTCCGATGAGCATTTCAAGCCAATAAAGTCTTAGCTCCAGCCCTACCTGATGCCAGAGCTCCCAGGTTTATACATAAATTAAGATACTATTTCGGGCTCTTTAAACACTTGGCATTTAGTTTTAAAGGAAGTCTGAAAAAGATGGTACTGTTATTGCCCAAAGTCCTGCTCCCCTTCCAAGGCAATTAAGGAAGACGGCCTGATGCTGTGTTTCATATTCGAAGGCATGAGGAGGGGACCCTGTCCACACGCTGTGGATTCAGGCCTGGAGGAACCAGGTCTGTGAAGATGCCAAAGCATGAAAAATCAGTGGAAACTCTTCCAACAAAATAAGGTGAGTCCCTTTAGTGTCACACATCTCAATGCTTCCAGTTATGGTTTGACCTTTTTGCAGTGTGGGACATCACATGTGCATGGTCCAGTGCTGCACGGCCAACATTCATTCTGTCTTCATACAAATTCTCTTGCTCAAGGCCACCGGTGTTGGTGAGCTGTCAGTGGGCTGAGGAACAGCACAAGAAGGGCTGTGATAACTTTAATATTTACTTTCCACAAGGTATCAGAGCCCTGTCTCATCCCAAAAGAAGGATCCTTCTTTCTGGTGCAAAGCAGTTTGTAAGAAAATGCTGAGGAGCAGGCCATAGATCGGAAGTCCAGCCAACCTCCTCCTTATATCCATGTTACCTCAGAAAACAATGAAGAACTCCTAAAAGCCCAACTCATCAAGCTCAACACCTAAAAAGCTTATGTCCTTCCAAAAATCTCGCCAGAGTGAATGAGGATGTAGGTGATGCAGCCAAGGACTCTAGAGTTTCCACCAGTCCAATGGAAGTCACAGAAGAATTGGGCTTTTGGGACATTTTAAATCAACCTGTCTAGAAATATCTAGACATCCAAGAAAGGTCAGTGAGGCCCAAGAGCACCTTGGGAAGCCAAACTGCCTACATCACATCAGTCTAGAAACCATCTTGGCCTTCAACTTTACTTAAAGGAAACAATCAGTCTGTATCTCTGACGATCCTGTACCTACCACAATATTATCCTCAAAAATAAAATAAATAATAAAAAATAAGGTAGATGATAGGCAGAAAGGGATGACGAAGTATCTAAAAGCCACCTGCAATTTGTAGGCATAATCTACCTGGTTTCAGTTACCACCACTGTGAAAGGCCCAAGGATAAAGTGGAAAGATTGTTCTGCAGATATGGAAGGAGACTCACTGTCCCTTGGCAAGGTCCTCTGGAGCGCTTGCAGAAGATGTGCAGTTCTGGACAACAACAGCTGGGCTGGCACTAATGAAGGCAGCAAGAGCAACCCTTCTAATTTGTACTTCAGGAATCCACAGAACTGTACAAGCATAGAATGATTTTGCAGCATCACGTGTAAGACAACAAAAATAGGGAAAGCAGAGAGCAGATCACATCCAAGACCCCGAAGATAAACTTCAGGCATCGTCTCTCCAGACAAGAGAGGGTTTGGCATACAAAGAAGAGACATCTCAGTCCTAACAGACTCATTACAATCATGACTATCCTTTTGAATCTCCTACAGCCCTTTTACATGAAGGCTCTTGGAAACCTTGGCAGAGGAGGCTGCTGAGAAGAGCCAACAAGGCTCCCAGGCCTCACTGAGACCAACCCTCCCCGCACTGCTGACCATGCCACGGTGCCAGGGCCCATTCGCCCCGTGAACACCGCACCATTCCCGCCAGCTCAACAACCCAGCCTTCCCCCAGGCCCTCAACCCCGTCCAGTTTACCAAACTCTTAACAAACGCCTCCCCGTCACCACATGCCGAGATGGAGGCTCATGTGCTACCCTAAAGACCACCACGCGGAAACCAGCAGGGCCTTGTGCTTTGCTGGATTAGCTCATCACACCCGGGCTGCTGTGAAGAGCCACGTTCACCAAATCCCGGGGTTTTTGCTGCCCGGAGACGTTGTGCAGGCAACGACTCCTGCTCCCTGCGCTCCTTCCCCTGTTTTTTCCAATGCCAGCTCCGGGAGCAGGAGGGCCCCCCAGGAGAGGAAGGTTGGAGGGATTTCTCCTTCCCTTTCCTCCTGGCCCAGCCGCTCAAAAACAAACAAAACCACAGCAAAGAAATGCAGCACCACTTAATAACCTCACCCTGCAAGCAGAAAGAGAGGTTTCACAGAAGAGGGATTATTGCTAAGGTAATTACATAGGTAGGCAGGAAGAGTTCAAGAACACAGGTTCAATCTTCTTATCAGCTCCCATAGCTTCGAGCAAAAAGAAAATAAAATGCTTTAATATAATCAAGTGCTTTGTGAAGTCTCCTGCTGGCAAATGCACTGCTTCTTCACGGCTTCCATTGCAACAGAAACACCCAGGAGAACACCCCGGTGCCCGCTTGCCACCGAATCCCTACCTGCCCACCAGCAGCTTTTCTCTCCTGTCCTATCTGATCTGATCGGATCCAGAAATCACCATGAAATACCGGGAAGCAGCTCGCTCCTATGCCTGCAGTGTGGCCGCCGGTTTGGATTCCCTTCCGAGTTTCCCAAAATAAGCTTGGGGAGATGGAAACTCAGGACGGCAGCCTGGCTTTATAGCGGGCACAAAAGCCTTGGTGCTGCAGTCACGGCCCCAGCACTTCTTTAGGATAAAGGTTTTGCTTTCACAAATATCACACGTCATTTGTGTGATTATCCTTGTGAATGGAGCTCTTCAGCATCGACACCTAAAGACACAACACGTGATACAAGTCACAAACATTCACGTTAACCAACTCGAGTCACAGCCCTTCCCAGCTGAAAACGCAGCGGGACACAGGCCACAACGTAACACCATTTAGAGCAACCCGCACTTGGACCAGCCACCAAAGAGCAGCAAACAGAGGTGTATTTTAAAACCGAACTTTTACACCACGTGGAACAAACGGCACAGACACTTTGGAAGAAGGACACAACCTGCAAAGACAAGGAAATATGGCATTCTCCAAATGCCATTGGAAATGGCATTTCCAACACACATGCTGCAGGGAGGGAGGGGACAACGGTGGCAGCATCGCGGGGCTTGGAATGTCCTTCCATCCGCACTCCCCCTTAGCAACACTGAGCTTTAATACCAGGCTCTCCGCAATTACCTTGGAGGTACAACAGGTTATAACGTACCAGAAGAGGAATTAAAGCTTCTTTACATAAAAGCATCTGCAAAATGAAGCAGGGAGCCACAACCACCTGGTAAACTTCTGTTTTGGTTTTGAACGTAAAGCATTTCTGACCTCAGATAACTTCCTTAATCTACATTCTTTAAATTAATTAATATATATTTTAGTCCTCAGAACAATCCCTCCAAAATTTTGAAAGCGAGGCAATTATATATTTTTTAAGGAATTAAGAAACAAAAAGTAGAAAGTATTTTCACCCCCCAAAATTAACACCCCCCCCTCAAACCCCACCTCTTCACTCCCCAACCCAAAGCCCTCAGGGCAAGAGGCAACGTAAATCAAACCACCAATGTAAATGTTTGCTGCTTGGACTCAGGTCTCACCTCAAGAAAGACAGCCCACGCCGAGTTGTGTTTGTATAAAAGATATTTACTTCAATTATCACACCTAGGGTGCTAGTGAATAATAATAATAATAATACATCGTGTGAGTTTCATACAGTGATATTGCTTCTCCATATCATATAGGGACCGTTGTACAGTGCTGAGAACAAACAGTATATGGCTAAACCGAACACGGACAGAAGAAACAATGCCATTCCGCTGACGGAGGGAGCGCTCCCCGCTACTGCCAGCCATATAAACTCTGACTTTTCTGCTTAAACAAATACCGAGAAAGAAAATGGTACAAAAGATGAATCACAGCAACACAACGTGGGCTTCTCAAAGCTACTTGTACAAAAAAAAAAAAAAAAGAAAATATAATAATAATGACACTTTTTTTTTTTGGTCAATCGGGTCTTTGTGAGGATTTTTTTTTTCTCTCTCTCCTTAAATCTGTGATTGTGAATATAACAAACAAGCTCTCTAAAAACATCTAAGACTTAGTGCGTTACAGAAAAAAATATAAAATACTGCTAAAAATGTAAGACACCACAATACACTGGGGTAAAAACGGAGCTTATTATTAAAAAAAAAATAGTTCTCAGGAAAAAGTACACCACTTTCTGTTCGAGTTCGTCTTGTGCTGTGTTAGTAGTCGGGGCATTTCAAAGGTCTGCCCATTATCATGGCAAGTAGTTATTGCACAAATGCAAAGAGTTATTTTTTTTAATTAAACAAAAAAGAGAGAAAAGAAAAAGGGATATGAAGGAAATAATTAAAAATAATAACAAAAGAAACGCCCCCCCAACACCCCTCCCTCCCCCCCAGCCACCCTTTGCTTTGGAAATCGCGTCCAAACTCCTCCATTTGACCTTCTCGGAGCATTTTACAGCGAGCGGGACGCACGGTGCCCCGTTTTGCAAGAGGAACGGTAGAAAAGACAGTTTTTAACACAGAAATGCATAGAGTATCCTGACAGATGCCAACTTTTCGCAGAGGTTATCCAATAGGTGCCTATTTTTTTGTATTTTTTTTTGTTTTGCCGTTGTTTTCCCATGCGGGAAGGAAGGAACGCGGCGCGGGAAGCTCCGCGCCCCGCGGCCTTGGGGGGGATTTTGCTCCTCCGGCTCCTCCGGCTGCTTCCCGCCTCCGGGAAGCACCGCGGCGCGAGGCCGATTCTCTGCGTTTTGTGGGGTTTTTTTTGGACCAACTCTGAACGAGAAGGAAAATGAGCTCTGAATGCAGAAATCAAACCGCATGCCAGCAAAATGAACATCACAGGGAACCAGTCTCTCGTTTCGGGTGGCCGCAGGAGCGGAGGGCGCGCGTGGCCCAGGGCCACCGCTCTGCGTGACACTCGCGGTAGAGGCTCTAGGAGGCTCAGGGTATTTTCTCTCTCTGCAAACTCTAAGTCTCTTCTCTCCTGACTGAGGCATTTGCATCTCAGTCCTAAATTATTCTTTTTAAAAACTATTTAAATAATATTATTTATTAGGCATTTAGATAAAATACTTTTTTTAAAAAATGATTGCTCTAGAAAACACAACAGGGGCACGATGATATGGGTACTAAGACAAGCGGATGCCACCCTGCGCTACCGCCAGCTCAAGCTTTCTCCTGTGTCCATCCGGGGGATATGCATACTCCTGTTGTGTTTATATTTAAAGAAAAGGAAAAAAAAATAACAAAGAAACTGTCGAGAACAATTTCATTATAAATAGAAAATATAAGATTGTTCCACCAAACCGCCTGTATCTGTTTCACCTTATGATGCTGTAGAGAGAGCAAGCTCCGAAGCTAACGCACAAGTGCTGCTGAGGATGAGGATGTCAGCAGGGAAAAGCCGAAGGAAGCCGGGTTGGAGCCTGTCGCGCCAAGGCCGGCAGCCCCGGGAGAGCCCCCGGATTGCTGCGCGGGGAGGTTTCCTCCCGGGATTGCCGCGTTCCCGGCCTGGAGCCGGCGCGTGCTCCCCACGGGAGCCCCAGCCGCGCTGTGCTCCGATCATCCTCCACGGAGAGGGGAGGAAATAAGGCACGTAGCTCGCCGAGCACGGGAACCCGCTCGGCAGCAAAGTGGCTGCAATTGAAAGCTTGCCGGGAACGCGGTGGGTTCTGCTGGCACGAATGCTCCGCTGCAACGAAACCGCCTCGAGCTCCGCTCCCATCTCCTCCCTCCCCGGCTCCACGGCCTTCGTCTTTCCAGAGGAGGGAGAGGAGGCAAGGGAAGCCCTGGAGCAGCCGTCGGGAGGGACGCGCACATGTTCCCGACACGGCTCTCCCAGCAGGCAGAGGTAACCGGGTACTTTGGAAACGCTTTTAAAGCTAGTCATCATCACCCACACCCGAGCAATTCCTGCAAACAGGACCAAGGGGCTCACGGCGGCCGACAAAAGCTGGCAAAGCCTGATGGAAAGACCCATGGGAGGAGAAAATGTGGCAGGGGAAGCAAGAAGGACCTGCTGTTTTTAACTTGGTCCTGGGCTCAGGTTCTCCATCCACTGCTTTTTGGCAGCAGACTGGGTTTCACATGAGAGGGCATCTACTGCACCAGCAAAACCCACCACTGCTATACGTGAAGGTTGGACCTTTAATTCCAAATTCCTTCGCTCTGGCACCCTTGGCACTATTTTTATGTGTGCTGAATGTGATCCTTTCCCTATTCATCCTCACTAAACCCACGTATTCCAACCAATCTGATCTGTCGGGTTTCTAATCCTGACTTGACAACACAGATCTTATCAGACAACTGGGAAAACAGCATCCTTGCATTAAAATACACGCTGGTTTAAGCCTCTGTGCACCTATGCCCCAGATGATACTATGCACCCCGTCGCCTGCAGCAATCCTAGCCCACCTCCAAGGTCTGGCATGTAAATAGGACACGTATAAAGGGGCTTTTCCATACTGCAATCGTGCACATATACACATCTGACAACTCCTCAAAATGCATATTGATTACCCGCATAGACAGAGGATGATAATACAACACATTAGTATTGTTACCAATAGAGAGGTTGTGCTGTTATGAACATTACCACAAAATTACACAGTAACTAAGCAAAAAGCAGCTATGCCACCGTAACAGCAGGAATTCCTGGGACAACTCTCAATTTTTCATGGCTCTTTGGATGAATACTGTACTTACATAGCACAAATACCTCTAAAAATCAAAGAAAAATTCAAATACACAGATACCCTGTGGAGTTTAGGCATCTGCTTTTTTGTACTGCTTCCTACATGTTATTTTGTTGTGGATAAATCATTCTCTGCCCTTGACTGCAGCGTATTAAGAAGCAGAAATGACACTATGAAGTCGACAGTTTGAGTAATAAGAAATCTAGAGAACCGTGGCAAAACTCTTGCATGTGCACGACCTCTGCTAACATCAGTGTGAGCTACACAAACTTGAGCAACAGCAGAAACTGCCCTTTGCAGCATGGCTAGGCAAGAAAAAATACAGCAATCTCATTAATTCTTGAGAAGAATGGATCTCCTTTCAATGCCCTTTTGTGCCCAGACATGTTTGTTAATAGCAATAAAAAAAAATATCCACCCTGGAAATCCTATCCTTTTTTTTTTTTTTCCATCCATAAAATAGCAGTAGAAATGCAACCTTCCCCCGGACTGCCAAAGTACTTTGGGGTGGAGATGGAGGGCTCAGGATTTGGGAAAAGCAGGAGCGTCGCCTCCAGACGAGGTCAGCGAGGGGGGTCACTAACAAATCGCAATGAACAACTTCCATCAACTGGAAAATGACCTTATGACTAATAAATTATATTACACATGCCACAGTACCGCTTGACCGGGGTGAAAATCATCCCTGAGGAGAGAGATGGCACCACGTAACATACCTACTTTTAAGGCTTTTTGAAAACTTAAGTGCACAGGCCTAATGCTAACCTTCTCCAAAAGGATCAATTTCACCTTCTGAGCAAAAAACCTTTTTATCCTTGCATATTAATAGGTTAGGGTTTAATATATGACCCGGTCATGTAGGACAGATTAGTCCCTAGGCATAGCATACAGGGCTTGTCTTGCTTTTAAGTTCATTATTAAATATATTTCATATATGGCATAGTCAATACATCCCATAAAAGGGATGGGGAGGAGAGAATGAAGTGGTGAAACAGCAGTTCTACATTTCAGAGCTCCAAGATGTTCGTGAAGGACAGAGGGACCACTAGGTCACTTAAGAAACCCAGATTGGGCCAGAAAAGAAATGTGGATCTTGTGCTTTCCAAGCCACGGATTCTTCTTGCAATTCAGAATCAGCTGGCAAGAGTTTAACTGCTTAAAAAATATTTGTACAGAACTTTAAAATTCTCCATTTAAAAAAAAAAAGTTGATTGTATATGCAACACAAAGGAAGAAAATGTTGATGTTCAAACAGTGGGGCAACAGAAAGTGCAAGGGGAAACAGCAGGCTAAACCTATAACTAAACTGAATATTGCTTTACAGGTGTTGTATCTCTGTGAGTTAAATTTAGGAATATGAGGATATAAGTAGTTTGTCACAATAGGAGACAAAAAGCCACTTATGTCAAATTAGATACTTGTTTTTTTGTGAATGTTAAATCAGGTCCCCAGCTAAGAATCATCTTTACTTCTTCTCTGCCCTCTATTTCTGCTAATCCTCAAGAAATGCTCACAGCACAGAACTCAGTCATACAGAGTGGTTTTAAGACAGAGTATTCTGGGATAAATACACTGAGAGAGGCAAGCAAAAAAGACAATTCAAGAAACTCACTTGTTAGAAGGAGACACAAATGAAGCAAAAATAGTGCCCTCCATCTGCATGTTAGAAATGTCACTACTTTTCTTTCTGTTTGCAACAAATTGCTCTGCTAAGTAGGATTATTGATCTCTCTGCAACCTTGCTAAAGGCACTAGTCCGGATTACTGCAACATTTCAGTATAAATAAAGAAACTGTTTTGGATTTAAGTGCAAAGAGGTGTCCAAACCCAATTACCTTCTCTCGTGCATTCTCATAATTTTAATATGTCAAAATGTTTTTTTGTTTCTAACCTGTCCATTTTTTTGCCAAGAGCATTTTTATTACACATAAATTCTACAGCTGCCTGGAAATAGTAATTTCACGATGGCAAATGACAGATCCCTGACTGCAACTGTGCTAGTAGGGACTGCAATCACTGTTAGCATTTTCCATTATTTCATTACATCAGTTGGTCACAATTTCCCTCAACTTTATTTATGTAAATTGATCGGCCCTGGAATTTGAGTTATCACCAGAATGATGCACTTCTCTGGCTTCCTATTTCTACAGGGAAAGGATTAATAAAAGCAAATTTTCAGTAACTGGATCAGAGAATATTGCATAGAATTCCATAGTGTTCATTAACCTCCTCTTTACACCATTCCCATAGGAAAAGGTTACATAAAAATAATGCAAAGATCTCTTTAATTAATGAGAAAGGCACAAATTTTAGTTTTTTCTTTTAACTGTAAGATAGATGCTTCTTATTACAGAGATGAGTTTATTATTAAAGGACCCACTAATTCACAACATGGGCAGACTACACTGATAGAGATTCCCTTCAAGAGTGGCATTTATCTAAATTTTACAGGCGAATTAAATGAAATGGCCAAATTTTATGGCATCAGTTGCAATTAAAAACATTTCTGCCAGTGAGAATATGCAATTCTGCTGGCTGAAATCTGTATGCTCAAAAGTGGGAGTATAACAACAACCATATTTTACCTGCCCTCTGTCAAAGGATGCTCCTCATTTGCTTTCAGCTAAACAAGGTATTATGCTTTTTCTTTTCCCTAATCAACCAGAAAGAAAAATGACAATTTTAACTGCAGTACAGAGGTATTTATGTTAAAATAACCTAGCTCCTTCCTCCACCGCTTTAACAAGAGCAAGAACTGGGATCAGAAGGAAAAAAAAAAACGAAAGCTTTCAAAGAACCTCAAGAAAAAAGAGCGTTTTCAGAAAACCTGTAAAGCCAGAGTCTACCTGTGCTTTTATCTATCAGGAGAAAAGTCTTCAGTGAGTGCTCTATTTCCATGTCGTGTGCTCACAAAATGACTCCCTGAGAGATTAGCCCAGGCCATCACGAGAGCCCAACAGTCTTTCACCTTCTCCCTTTAATCAGTGACTGAAGAGGGTAAAAAGCCACAGTGTCACTCTTTGGAATTTCTCCTCCAACTTTTTTCTTTATGTTCTTTTAATCAAGGACAAAAGCCACTCTGATACCCCCTTTCCTGAAAGTGTGACTTTCAGGTGCCGCACTCGATTAGAAATGCAGCTAAGGGCTTTCAACCTCCCCGGAGTCATGGCTCAAAACCAGGAAGGTCTTGGCCAGGTTGGGAAGCTGCTGGGTAGCTCATCTCCAAACGGAGAATCGCAGCGGCGGGTTCAGCTAATCTGTTCTCCTTTCTCTCCTTTCCACGGAAAGCAGCTGCGAGCTTGGCTAAAGATCGGGAACAAATAGCTGGGAATATCCCTTAAAGGATCCGATCCGAGAGCATCCGTCTTCCCGTGCCCTTAGCTGCGGTGGAGACTAAGGATGGTCAGGGAGGCTCCCGGCTGGACGCCGGGGTCACCGCACGAGCGTCTTAGCCGCCTAATCCACACTCAGCGCAGATCATTAAACACCCAACAACAAAAAGAGCTAAGCCATTAATAAAGTGCCAAAAATATAGGAAACACTGACAGCATTTTATTTGATTAATTCCATAATAGAGATCAGTGACAACCCTTGGCAAGACAGATTGACTTACGAATGCTGCCCTCATCCAGCAAAATTACACGATTCAAATGTAATAATGGAGCTTAGAATTAACAGTTAGTGTTATAAAGGAAACATCTCCTCTAGGGAAAGCTACAGATATGCTTTTCAAAAAACTGTTATAGCATTAAAAGCCAGGCAGACGCTAAAGAATTCTAAAGAGCTAGTGGAAATCTGAAAAGCAACAACACCACCAAAAAAAAAAGAAAAAGAAAAAAAGATATAAGTTTCAAGGCACTTACGTATTGCTTATTAAGAAGAGAGATTGACCTTAAACGCTGCATTTGTGTTCATCCTGCGAATACAGTTCTGTTATGCAGCCAGAGCTCTCAGTAAGCATTATGGAATGCAATCATATAGACACAGGCACGAGAATAGTTTGGGGAGTATTAATTAAAATCAAAAAAAGTCATAAACCAGAAGAAAACCGCTATCGAGAAAGAAAAATATAACCACTTTGTTGCATCAAGCACCTGGATCTCAAATTAGCACAAAAGGACAGCAGAAAGACCGGCAAATGCATTGCCTAGAATTAACAACAAAAACCCAACTTGAACCGAACAACAACGACAAAAGAGACCAAAAAGAGAATATAAGAACAAGTCTGGGTCTTCTAAGTCACAAATTCTGTTTCTTAGCTGAAGACACATCTTGCTATGACTTGTATTAAGGTACGCATACGTTGAACGGGACATGCATTTATAGGTGGACCGTGCTTCCCAGGTCAAACCGGAACGCTGTACGGATGCAGGGAGCTTGCACTTGGATTCGCCGCCTTATTTTCCTTGCCAGCCATTCTCCCAGACTATCTCTATCCTAGAGAAGAAGAAGCTGTAACTGCTTCCAGCAAGTGCTCTCATCTACCGGGGTTTGTTAGGACAAATTGTCTCCTCAGCTCGTCACAGAAAGGGGCAGTTGCTCTCTCTGCTTCTCAGTTTTAGTTTTGCATCACAAGTCCCCAATTACCCAAGGAGTTATCCTGAAACAACTGACGGTAAATATAGGAAATCAGTCCCTGCCTTTCAGCCTCCTAGAGCCTTCTTTTCTTAATCATTGAAAGGATTGGTTTTAGTGTACTGAGTCTTAATTTGTGAAAACTTGCGCTAAGTGCTGCTGTTGCATGTTAAGAGACTGTAAATGAAATACATAAGTTCTAAAACATCATGCAAGAAATGTGGTTTCACATCTTACAGTCAAAAATCCTACTAATGAATTAATACAAGCACACTGAGGTGTAATATTGGGAACATACCTTTAAAGTCGGAACTCCTCTCCCCAACCCTCCCTCCCCCAAAATCAGAAAAGTAATATTAATTAAACTTAAGAAGTAATGAATGCACCATTAAAGTGTCATCAAAAAGATGCTGACCTAAGACAAAAGTTCAATGATACACAATATGGTCAAAAAGTCTTCAATCAATAATATACAGTATGACAACTACATCTTGTAAATTATACCCAATACTGCCGGCAGTCTATCCCTCTAAAGAATATTTGCCCCCTTTCATCCCTTCCTAACAATCAGATAATAAAATACAGCACCTATAAATAAGCAAAAAAAAATTATATATATATATATTTTTATATATATATATATTCCGAAATCATCTATTGTTAGTTTTAAAGATATGGCAATAAAGGAGTCTAAATTAGCAAACTTGTAGAAGCCATAACTGATAAAACAGCTTATTGAAAAAAGGTGGCAGTAATGCACTCTATGTGTGCACAAGTACGTAAGAAAATACACAGACGTATAAAATTGCACGCACACACTCACGCACACACATCCTTCCACACACCTCTATGCTCACGCATATACATATAGACAACAGGAGGAGTTAGAGACAAGTTAGAATTTGATTTGTACTTTGATCAGCCCTAACCTGTGCATAAAATAATGGGAAAAGGCTGGATTTCTGCAGGGCAGAATAGTCTGTACTGGGACTCGAGAGCGCGAAGGTTTTGGTTTGGAGTTTGGGCTACGTACGCCTTGGTAAGAGCCCGTCTGCTCACTGCCATGTACTCTTTTTTTTTCCACACAAAAACAAGCTTCCCACGACTAAAACGTATTTAAAATCAGTGCTTGTGGTGGGAAGAGAGTCAGTAAATGGCCACCCACAGCAGGAAAAATTCTCTATCTGCGGCAGCTCCAGTCCCCATTAGTGGTATGTGACGGCAAACATACACATAGACTATACTTAAATTGACTCCAGGTAAGTTCGACTATTCAGGTTACAGAAAATGTCCCTGAAGTAGCAGGCTGAAATGTTACTGGCCAACGTTTCTTTGAGCAATTTGTGTTTAGCGGCAGGAAATTCGGTACACAGCAAAGCCTTGTGAAATGATCAAGTACAGGCGGTTCTAAGTTGTCTCCCAAACCTCCCAGATATGAGGTCTGATCAGCGTGCTCTGTGGTTAGAGGTTAAAAAGCAGATTATAAAATACCTAGATTCAGATTTTTTTTTGTCCTGATTTGGCCTAAAATGGAGTGTATTAAACAAACTCTGGTCTGCAAAAGACCAGAATCAGTTAAAGCTATGAAACAATGTGCACTACGTGTCAATATTCTATTTCACTTACAAGAAAACACTAAGTCAGCTACCACAAATTAAGATATTTTCCTGATGTGACTTTTTTTTTGTTTTGTTAAAAAATATGTGGAGTAAATGTGTTTTTTTTTTCTTTTTAATTCAAAGTTTCAAACAACAAGATTCTTTTCTTTTCTTGAAAATATGTAGGAATCCAAACTAGTGTGTTTAGAGTCGGTTGACTGTGCAATCTCTTAGTGGCAACTGAACAGCTACAAAAAACTTTCTTTTTTTTTTCTTTTTTTTGAAAAATCTCCCCTTTTTTCCTGGTTTAAGAAGATAATAGTGTATTATCGCTCTGTAGCCATTAGATGGCAGATAAAAAGCCCCCTTTTAATATGTGGGTTCGATTTTTTTTTTTTTTTACTTTTTTTGTTTTTTTAAAGCCCACACCAAAGAGGAGGGCACAAGGCAAAGCTGTATGAGTTATTCCAGAAACTGTGGAAATCACTTAGGGCAATAATAAAAACACTTCAGGGTACAAAAAAGCTTGACTACACATTTCAGTTTTCTTCCTTGAAAACACAAACATAAATTGGGCTTAACGCTCCTTTTTTTTTGTTTGTTTTTTTTTTCGTTTTCTATATGCACCTTGGCCTATGGCGTTTTTGCCCTGTGGCCCGCAGGGCGGTAAGTGCGCAACACAATAAAACCAGTAGAGGTCCAGTTTCACTTGCCCAGCTCGCTAGAGTTGGGTGAGTTTAATCTCAAAACTCCCACTCGACGGCCTCCTCTCGACTCGCGGCCTTCTCCAAGCGGTGGATTATGTTGTTCAAGTTTGCGGCTTTCTTTTTCCTCAAGGAGTTGTCTCGCGTGTTCTTGGAGCTCGCCGCCTCCGAGAAGCTGAACAAGCTCTGAAGCGAATTGGCTTTCTGCGAGCCTGCGGCCACCGTCGAGCTCGTACTTGGCACACTGGGAATTTTCTCCGAACTTTCTTTCGGCTTGGAGGAGCTCTCCCCTGTAAGGACTGAGGTGGAGGCAGCTGAGGTAGAGGCATCCCCTTCTGTAGCAGAGTTTGGCAGCGTCTCCAGACTCTCTCCTGAACGCTGAGATCCCGGTGGAGAGCTTTGCCGTGGCGCTTTGAGCCTGCCCTCGTCATCCGTATCCTCCAGGCTCTCCATTCCCAAGTGGAATGACTCGCTTTTCTCTGAAGACCTGGTGCCCTGCAGTGCCTCTTCCCCCGCCTCGAAAGCTGACTCTGCTGGCCCTCCCTGAGACTTTGTGGTTGCATTGCTGTACTCATCCGCCTCCGGGCCGCTGGCCTTCCCTTCGGGGGGCCCTTCGGCGTCCACGCCGTCACAGCTGTCCCCCTCCGAGCTGTGCGCTGCCCTGGTGCTCCTGGCCGAAGGAGAATCGCTCGCCCCAGCCTGGCTCTGGCTTCCCGCTTGGATTTCTTCGATGAACAGCTCTCGACGGATGCGAGACCTAGGAGATACAGAGAAGGACGGGTGAGGCTGCTGTTGGCCAGTCACGCACAATACAGGCTCGCACCACAAGAACCCACAAGGAAAATTAAAAACCACCCTGTCATATGAAGCCGATTTTCCTCGGCTGCGGGACAGATGTGCTCAACTGGGTCGGTGGAAGCGCTCACATACTCAACTCAAAGCACCGGCTAAAGAGGCATTGGAGAAAATGTAAAGCATTGTCAAGATGCCCTTAACGCCATCCCCTCTGGCCATATACACCCTTTTTTATGCTTTTACGTTGAAGTAACATACATACTGCCATGCTGTGTGTCAGCAGTCCTGGACATGGCTCAAGGGGCAGGCGTGAAAGAGTCACCCATCTCCCACTCATATGGGAACTCTGATACCACGGACTTGAAACTTTAGAATATGCTGTTCCACAGAAGGGATGATTTTAAAATATGAATACATTTTCTGTAGATTCAGACAAAACACCTTGGAGACACAACAGATCTCAGACTCCTGCTAAAAGAAGCTGTGGTTTGTCTAAACAAAAAATATGCAAAGAAAAAGGTGCAAAACCAAACCAAAACAAAAACACCCAGAAGAAACCAGGAGGAGAACAAAGTCTATCATTCTGAATCTGCTCAGGGGAAGTGCAGCCTTTTGACAGCTTGTCAGTCTATGAGCTAGTCTGACTTCTGCCTTATTTTCTTATTTAAAATATCGATTTCAGAACATTAATAGTGACACGGCAGCGGTGCATGACAAGGGAATTAATGCACTTCACGTGTGGTTAAAATTGCCCTGTGTTCCACCTTGTGCTTCCTATTACATGCAGTATATAACACTCCCCAAACATCACACTGCCTATGTCATTTAACCTGGAGCTTCCCTCCCCTTCCTTCTGTTTAGCAGTTTCTATGGTCTTTACAAGCATAACTAACCAGTTCTTGAAAAAAATCTTGGGGTCTAGGTCAACTATTTCTCTCTACTGCTCTGTCCATTTATGACCACTTCTCAGATCCTAATTTGCAACCAGGATGGAGCTTCAGTAACGTATGGTCAGGAAAGAGGCACAGGAAGGGTTTAGCAAAAGTGTATCTTTGCAAAGAAAGAAAACACTATTTGTTTTATCAAGGGGGAACTGTTTAGTGTCTTCCAAATTGCAAATGAATGTCGCAGAACCAATGCCTGCAAGGAATTTTCATTTTTACCTAGACTTGCTGCAAAATCTTGCACACGATGGAAAATTACAAGATAAAAGCAGGACACCAGCCGAATACTGCATTTGCAGCTAATGGTATTATTGACTTACCTCAAATATAACAGAGTATTTCAGCAGTAATTGCTGACTCAGAACTTTTGGAGGATTTAGGGGGTCTGTGATTTTCCCTGGGAGAATATTATTCATCTAACAGAAGACCACAGGTGCTAACATTAATTTTCTATTAACTTTAATAGCATGCATACTGCAACATCGATTATCAGGCTCTATTTATTCCTGTAATCTCCCTGCATGGACATTGATCCAGAACATACTGCTTCTGTAACATTCCCCAAGTCAGTAGAAGAAACAGGTGAGAGCTTTGTGCCTGAATGGCTTTTAAAATACTGCAGCTCCAGCTCATTGAATGTCTGACCACAGCTCCATGAAAACAAGCTTGATGCCCATGGAAATCTCTGGACCTCACACTGAATGCATGGCTCCTGGAATATAATCTGTCTGATTAACCTAGTAACTAAAGCACCAAAACCAAGAAGAACTGGTGACAGTGGTTAGGGATGGTTAAAGGGTGCCAGTTTCTCTATAACAATCCATTACTCCTATTCTTGTGTACAGACAATAGCGGCTCAAATTCTGATGGATCCTATGAGTGCTTCGCTAATGAAAAGGAGTGCAATTTAACATATATTCTTATTTTTGTGTTCTCAGAACTCTGCAATCAGTGTAGATGCAAAGCAAATGACTGGGACGAGTTTGCAGACACTGCAAAATCCTTGATGCCTATTTATACTCTGAAGTGAATTATTCCGTTTCCAGCTGAGGACTTTTTCAAGTTTCCTTTACTCTGTTGAATAAATGCTAGTGCATACTTCTCCTATCGTGGATAAAAAGTTGGATTCTAATGCAGCAACCAGCTGTGGAAAGAGGTTTAAGATTAATACCAAAGGAAAAGCACCACTGCAACAGGATTCCCAAGAAATAGTATTCAAAGAAACAGCAAAACTTGGGGTGCATTAAACAACGCACAGCAGACCTTTCCTTTGGTATGGGTTATGGAAGACCAGCAAGGATGGTACACAGGGCTATGGGGACACTGGGTCAGACCCTGTTCCCCTAATAGTACATGAACTTTGTGTCGCTTTAGGGATGTCCTGCTAAGGATTTAAGAGTATTTCATGCATGAAAGCTATGAGAATGCATGTACTGCAGAAAAGAACAGTCGCATAGTTTGATTTTTCAGTGGCGGAAACCACTCGAAGCAGCCCCAGGCTCCAGAAAGCTGGAAGCAGCTCTTGGAGGTCCTGCAGACTCAGCAACACATCTGGGAGCAGGCCCAGATCCCTTAGTGCTACCAGGCCCGTGCTGCCCACCAGGTTATACGACCTTGTTTATAAATCTTTTATTTTGTACACAACTGTCAGCAGCTAGTCCACACGAATGTATAGCGTGGTGTGGCTGAGCACGCTGATCAATCATGACTTGTCATGCTTTCTCACAGCACGCCTAAACAGGGGATCTCATGGCAATGAGGGAGATGACACATGCCACCAGTGTTCCCTCATCGGGCTGCGTAAGTGAGAACAGCACATTTTGCTGTCAGGCCGAAGGGAATGTATTTTCATAGGCATCCCTCCAACTTGTGTATAATTGCTTGAAAGCGGGAATTGCAAGAGAGGCCTCTATTTGGAGAAGTCTGAAGAGTGAAAGAAACTACTTCAGGAGCAAATCCAAGTCAGTAAAAATCAGTGTAAATATGTTGCATTTGTTGTAATATATTAAACACTGGAAAACTTTTAATTTATTTTGCTACTGTACGTAATACTTCTGAGATACCGACTTAGACTGTGCCTCTTCTGCTTCAGTAACTCCCCTGTTAAAAGCTGAAAAGGGCTAAAGTGGAAAATACCCTTTTAATGTTAGCAGTTTTCTAAGAACAAACAAGTTTAACAATCAGCCTATGGTAATTAGGAACATTACTGGCTTCACGTGAAAGAGCAGAATGGTTTTAAATCTGTTATCTTAACTGCACTTGTTCAGTACTCACTGGCACAAATTTCTTGGAGAAAAGTCTGCTGAACTAATTAAGATAGCCAATCCCAAGCACAGCCAAAAATATTTATTCAAATACTTTTAATTCTTACATGCCATTCCAGTATTGTTTATTTTTATTGGTGTCTTTACGTCAAAACCTACTTCAACTGTGCAGATGTTAGGAAGGTTCCTTCTAATATGAGTAAGATAAACAGACCAAACTCTTGATTTATTTCAGTATGACTCAATGGTTTAATCATGAAATAAATAAATATCATCATAATGAAATAAATCTCTATCCACATCTGACTTCAGGGTTATTTATTTCTCTGCCCATCATGACTGTGCAGAACTTCCGAGATGCAGCACACAGTTTTCCCTATTTTCAGAGCTCACTGGCCCAAGAGCTGCAAGAAAATCCAATTTTTGGTCTTACGTCTGGAGGATGTAAAATGAAAAGTGCCTAATTCTGATGCCATCCACTAAAAGATGCTTCCAAGTGCCCCCACGGAGTGGCCCAGGCACACGTTTTACACATACACACATGTATATCGGCATATGTATATATTTGCATATGCATGTAAGAAAGACCAGTCTTGCTTATTACAATGGAATTATGATAGTTAATTATGATGGTTAACATGATAGAGGACTTTCAAATCACTTTTTAGTCTTAGGCCCGCACCAAAAGCCAGACTTTCTGCTCAAAAGCACCACTTAACAGCACTATGTGAATATTTCTATTCCTGAGGGATGACTTAAAATCAGTCTATAGCATTAAGTGTGAGTCAGAACCTCCCTGCTGGCAAAATGGTTCATTTTGTACAACTGTGCAGATGCTGCCTGCTGAAGCCGAGCAGCACCCTGCCAAAGCAAATAAAATAAATGCTCCCAGGGAGCGATGGCACCGCGAGGATGGGTACCTGTAATTGTGGAACCAGTTGATCACGGTGCTGGTTTTCAAGTTGAGCTGCGTGGCGAGTTCCTCAATGGTTTTTGGTGATGGGTATGGCTTTTGCTGGTAGGCTCGTTTCAGAGCTTCCTTCTCCTCCGGGGCCAGCACGACGCGGGGCTTCTTGAGCTGGTGCTGCGGCTGCGGGCTGGCTCCCTGGCTGTAGTCGATGCCGGCCGAGGAGGACTCGCAGGACTGGCTGTCGCTCACGGAGCTGTGCCGCCGCTTCATGTAGGCTGCGGGAGAAGAGCGGCACGTCAGCCCCGGCTGGGCACGGGCACCAAAAACCCACGGGGGCCAAACAAACGCGCAGGCTGCCAGCGCCGCGGTGGGCGCAATGAGAGATCAAAGCGAACGCGGGAGGGATATGACAGGCAGGGAAAGAAAAAAGAAAGGAAAGGAAAGACAGCAAATTGACTGGAAAAAAAATGTCAATTTTCTGCCTTTCCACTGAAAATGGGGCAGGAATAAAAGGGTTCAGTTAACACAGCTTATTTCAAATTCACTCTTACATGAGGAGCGGGCTTCCACACAAACACCTGATTAGGCCGGTTACACTTCAGCCCTGGTGTTTTTGCACTAAAGACCCAGGGCCTCCGTCTGCAGGGAAAACGCGGCGGCTGGAGGGAGCCGCAGCGGCGGCCGACACACGATGGCGCTTGGAGCCCACGCGATGCCGTCCGAGGAGGCCGGCGGGCGGCTGTTGCTTTTCCTTTGCTCCTGCACTGACAGGTTGTGAAAGGAAAACAGCCCACGGTGTCTTCCTCCCCTACGTGAGGCTCTTTTGAGAGCGAATACACTTTTAAGAGAGCCCGTGCTGTGCAGACGCGGCTCGGCGGGGCTGACACGGCCTTCTGCTGCCGCCGCCTCTCCTCCCTGCCAGGGCCTGGATGATCCTGGCAAATCCAGTGAGAAGAGAGTCCTGGAAAATGATGCCGTTGACTTGACTGATCTCCGCCAGGCTGAGGGCAGTGGGATTTACCGCGCCCGGTGGGCTCATGCACCGGCACCGCTAATGAGGGGGCTGCAAACAGCCAGTGCAGATGAATCTTGTCAATAAAATATTTAATGGCCTGTTAAATATCTTCTAGATATTTAAGGGTATAGGTATTCAAGAGCTGCAATTTGATAACCTCGCCTATTATGTTCCAGATTACACCAGGCTGACATCAATCAAGCAGGCACTAAATCTCCAGCAGCTCTGATCGGAGCCAGGCAGCAATGTGGAGCACGTCACCAGGGCCAGCAACCAAATCCTTCATAAAACAAATTTCTCTCTCCCTGCAGCTCTGCCTTTAGGCCCAGGGCATACAAAGAATAAAAATTCAATGCAATTCAATTAACTAAAATGCTGAAAACCCTTCTCACACGAGCCAACTTCCCCTGGCAGAGCTCCCAAAGGACTGTCTAGGTCTGCTGTCTCCAGTGGGTTTCATCATCCCGTCCTCTCCGTTCCGTGGAGGGGATGCTGCGTCATACTATTGCTGGAGTGAATTTCCAACGCGCTCTGTAACCTTTGGGGGTATCTGCATGGCCCTCATTTTGTTTTTCTTGAATATGACAGATTACCTGTGGATTGCCTACTGTGTAAGATCGCTGATACGGAACAGAATGCAAGTTGCTCATGATCCATCACTCTGCCACGGCACAGTCCTGCACACGTTTGAAATAACTAGAAAAAGGGAAGCTGTTCTATATTTTTTTCTAATAAATTCTATTAAAAAGTCATCTATTTAAGTTGTTCCACAAGATGTAGGATTGCGAAGTGATTACTGGTAAACACATTATTTCAAGGTGACCTTTTGGCCCTGTTTTTGCAGCATTCAAGGAACTGTTACAGCCTTCAACTACAGAATTAATCATTCTAGCCATATAATCTTAAATTTATACGAGGTCTTCAATCTCAAATACTCCTTGGTGTTATTTCAAACTTGCACTGACATCCCAACTATACACCCGGTACTCTCGTCTCCTTCGATAACACAGACACCACGCCTGAAAAATGGCATCTATCACTTTAGCAACGTCCAGCAATTTAGAAAAGGACATGAGACAAAACAGAACATCGCACGGAAGAGGGAAGAGGTGTTTAGGCTATCTCGGAATGGAGTTTCTGGAATTTGGTAAGGCGGCGGAGTTAAGAGCACCCTCCCGTGCGTGGGGACGCTCAGCAGCTCTGTGCTCGCTGCCCTCCAAGGGAAGGTCTTGGTGTCAGCACAGTTCCCCTCTCCACACTCACACAGGCAGCTCAGGCCAGCACCCAACAGCAGAGCATGGAGCCTTTAAATGTCTCCCTAAGCTAAAAATAAAGAACTCTCACTGTTATACAACCAATTATTTTTTTTCTGGATAAAATATATTATCGGAAAAAACCTTCCATTGGGCCAAAGGCATAACTCTGGCACTTGCCAATGTGCTAAGCAGTGCCTAGGCTTTATGCTTTAATGGCATTTTCCGGAAACTTTGGATGGTGTTCATAAGAGCTTTTACTTTATAGTTCTGATTTTAAACATATGTGTTGAATGTAGACAACATAAGGAGATCATTCAGCACATTTTCAGTGACAGAGAGGCTCAGACAAGAATCCAAGTTGAAAACATACTTGATTTTTGGAGCAGGTTTTTTGGTTTTGCTTGTTTTTTTTTTTTTCTTTCTTTTTTGTTTTTGGTCTATGGTTGATCTCCATGTCTCGGAAGACCAAAAGAGAAACCCAAATGTAATCTGGGGAAAGGTCTGGACCTAAGATCAACTTGACAAGGCCAGCTCTATCCTCCGAGTTTTACTTCTTCTCCTTTCTTGCTGCTGCAGACCTGGCATCCCCAGTCCCCCTGGAAAGACTCCCCAGCATGTGTTCAGCCACAGATGATGCAGATGCTATTGCAGAACTAGTGCTGCCCACTGAGGTAAATCAGAGCCCCTTTTAATACGATTTTTGTCTCATGCAGTATTGAACAAGATTATTAAAAAGTGAAATAATGGGGAAATAAAGGGAATTAAATTTTCTCCTGACAGCAGGCTTCAGTACAGTGCGGTGAGGAGTGCGATGTTACCAGCAGCACGCGTGGTGGGAGACTGTAAGAAATAGGAATGAAGTCTTCCCAAGCAGGAAAGATGGGGCAAAACGTCTCAGCCTAGTGAGTGTGAACCTCCATCTTCCCCCAAAGAGGTTACTTAACGTATATTGCAAATTTTCAGAACCTTTTAAAATGGACATTTACAGCATAAACTTCAGACTGGGAGAAGAGCAAAAAAGATATATGCAGCTCACCTTTATCATAATTATCAATTTACTCCCTTAATAAAATGTGGCAGAGAAGTAATTGGTAATAATGTTTCACTGGTAAGAGATACAGTTGCATTGTTCTTTAACTGACATTAGCTGAAGGGAAAGTTAAATTCTTAATGTGGCTCTAGAGCAATTTAAAAGGTTAAATCACAGAATCCTTACCTGCATGAAAGGATTCTGCAGAAAATACAGGCTTAAACTCACTTTAGGGCGCGCTGCTCGAGGACTGCACTTACACAGCTCAGGAGCTCGGAGAGTCTCAAATGATTTATAGCCTTATCTCTATTCAGGTGCCATCTATACAGCATATGTATTGCACAGTATTTGATAAGAATCCAGTTTAGAAAATAGTTCTGAAAGGATATTGTCGGTACTCCTTTTAAATTATTTTTATTTTATTTCCCTACATTATGAGGGATATTCTCTTAGAGGCTATAAAAATCCAGCTAGTTGACAATTTTATTTCTGCCGTATTTCTAATACGGAAAAAAATACCAAGGCTCCCTTTGGTTTACAGTTGTAAGTGAGAAACCCAAGCGGATTTTACTCCCAGTGGAAGCTCGCACACAATTTGCAATAATATTCTGCACTGCACTGTATTGCAGACATTTAATGCAACAAGGATTCGAATTTCTTCTTTTTCTGCTGTTTTCCCCAGCAGCAACCTAACTACAGCTTTTAATATAATCACGAAATTCTTGATCAAATGCGTTAATGCTTTCAGGACATCAGTCAACAGCAGTTCTTTCAGTGCACACGATTAATACTGTCTGTACTAATATCATTAAGGAATAGCTCTTGAGAGATGTATATATCATTAATTAGTTAACTGCTGATAATGACAGCCTACGAGTCTCTCTTTGTTGTAAAAATCACATGGACATAGTAAAAACAGGGCTCTGAATAACCTCTGTTTTTTAGGGATGAATTACATATAGAGTAGGCTGAATTCTCAGGACACACTCTCTAGCTGATACTCACACTTGAGATCCAGCCCCTTTAGGCAAGTCTCTCTCAGCACAGTCACCTTTCCCCAGCCCTACAATGGCTACAAATTAAATTAAGCAAATGATTCTCAAGTAGTGTTTTATAAAGGCTGCATTTTCCCTTCCTCCTTGTGACCATCAGTGCTGGATGGCAAGAAGCTCTCTCTGGAATTGGCGCTCGGCAACTCCAGCCCAACATCTGTGACCAGCTGCAGCAGCATTAACTAATAACCCAAAGCCAGCTCCCAAACTCACATTTCTCATTTGGTAAGGCAAGTTATCAGTGATACACCAGGGCCTCAGTAATTAATCTATAGGAGAATCTAGCCATGATTTCCTGACAGCTGGCGAGTACTCAGGGTTTGAGTTTTTTTCTGAGATGTATCTCCTGAAGCTAGCATCAAATTAGGCTATGAAAAAGCTGTCGCAAAGCCCCTTGCATCGCCTTTATAATCCTGGATACTGCCTGTAGTATCTGCCTATACAGTACTGGATACTGCCTGTATACTATTTATAGAGTATTTTAAAAGAAGATGGTGTTTTTGAACTACAGGAAATCCGCAGTCTGCTCCAGGTTACCTTTTTTCTCCATTCGCTTCATATCCATCAGCTTCTCCACATTGTTGGGATCATTGAGCCACAGCTGCATGCGGACAAAGGGTTCCCGGCCCTTCAAACTCAGCTTGTGCCAGGGCTTAGGGCGAGCCAGAAGGTCTGAGACGGAGCCTTGTGTTAGCCCCAGGATTGTCTCCCCAAACAAACGTTGACCTAATATGAAATTGAAAATTGACATTAAAAATCCAACTGATTTTGAAAATCACATGTAATCACTCAGACTGAGACAAGACTAAGCAAAAAAATACCCCCAAAAACCAAAAGCAAAACATGACTATAAGATCATTTGCCAATTATTCTTACTTCAGAATTGCTTGAAAACCCAAGAGAAACACTTAGAAGAATAAAAACTCTCCCCTCACTAAAGGTCTACATATTAAGCTTTAGTTTAATCCTTGGGCTCTGACTGTGGCAAGGAGGGGAGCTCAACACCTTTGGGGGTCAGGACCTTACAGTGGAAACAGGGCACAAAAAATAAAATTAATGAGACGATTAAAAGTGAACCAAACTTTTGGTTAAGCAGGCAACTTCAGGGACAGCAGTGAGGCTACTTAGTTCTTATGAGGGAAGGTACTGTAACAGCTTCAATGCAACCCAACAGACAAACATCTCAAATAATCCGTGAATCAAAACCAACATAAACCCCTGTTCAGCAACAGTTTTATTAGTGTCCTCAACGACACTAACAAGACACTAGCAAATATTTTCTGTGTTGTTATGTGATTGCTGGCTTTCTAATAGTTTTTTAGCAACTGTACATAATCCCATTTTACAAAACCAACTTTTTAATATTCTTAAATAACCTCTATAGTACTTCTAGTTAAGAATACTTTATCTATCTCAGTTGTCTTTCAAAACACTATAGTCTACTATGGTATGAACTACATATGATTTCTACATATACCATTCCTATGTGCGTTAATAATTTTTTATAGTTAGGATCTAAGTTATTAGGACTATGGAAAAATTCTGTGGAGCTTCAACCCAACCATGCAGCTGGTTCCCTAAAAGCCTCACTTCGATGTTCCTCCTAGGCTAAACTGCCTTGATAAGTAACAGCTTCTGTTACAAGACTGAGCCTGGAGTCATCAGAGCCATAACGGGTGATTTCTGAGGGAATTGCAGCTATTGTGCATTTTCCAGGTAACCCAAAGATTGCTCTGTCCTGTGTGTGCCCCTCAGCTGCGTGAGCACCCTCACGGACACGCGGTGCGTAAAGCCCTTCGCTGCTTCCCACGCACACGGGTGTGTGATTTCGTACGGGGTGAACAAGAGAGTCTAGCGACCTCTAAAACTAACCCTGTCCTTGGCTGCTGGAGATGAAAGAGAAAAATAAATGCAGAATTTTCTTAAGTTCCAAAACAATAAATGATTTTCAGCTTAATGGCTTAAATACAGGCTTTCTTTTCTTTCAAACCCTCAGTATCAGGAAAATCTGGAAAAAAAATTGCAATTTGGGGTCAATTTTGGATCATCATTATTCTAAAGTTAACCTATTTCCTCTTTGTCCGTTTACCTTGAAAGGGGCCAGCTAGTTGCAACTAAATGCTAGTACTGAGATAGCTACCTTAAAAATCTCCCTTTTTTTTTTTTTTTTCCTCTGTAACGAACTTTTCCCGCTGTTTTGCATCCCCTGGGGTACCCAAGCTGCCCCGTGAGCAGCTTTGCTCTCAGTGGCCACGAGGGCCCCTACGGCCGCTGTGCTGTCCCCTTCGGGCTGCCACGATCGCCCGCATGGCTCTGCCGTAAATCAGAGCAGGGAACTGACCTAAGTCACACTAATCTATCAAAAATAGAGTGGTCCCTTTCACTGAGACCAGCTGCCTGCTCTGGTTTATCGTGTGAACACACAAACAGAAATACCATTGTGAATTAGCAATTCTGGGGCAGGAATAAATGGCCCGGAGCAGGTATGAGCAATGCTGCCGAAGGAAATAAACTGCAAACTACAGCCTAAATATTTTAAATCCAGAAGTGGAAGGAGGTAATATCATGTTCAGTGGGTACTATGGGCAAAGCTAAAGATGTTTGTGCTATTTAATCTATTCCAGGATACAGCAGGACAGGTTCAAACACCCGAAAGACTCCCAAGCTGATGAGGAATTAAAAATCATTCTCAGGAGGTAGTAGGTGTATCACAGTCAATCTTCACCAGAGAGCTGTTCATGACTCCAATATTTTTAGGAACAGTTTTCATAAAGTTACCTTTAGTTCCCCCTCTTTTTGCCTATTATCCTTTGTGCATGTTCCCACTGATGCAGCTCCTAAAGGACCAAATTTTCTGTAAATTATGATAGGTTCATGGCCAGGCCCGGCCTATACTGCAAAATCCCCCCAACACTGCAATTTCTCAATAGCTCTCTGCATTTTCCTCCCTCTGTATCTAAATGACACGTTGTCCTGACATACATATAACGATGACATTCAGGGCTAGGAATACTAAAAGCTATGGGAGGAGAGACCCGCCAAACATGTTCTGGTTTGCCAAGTCACCTTAAATAGTTTCACACAATTGTGGTCTTTAGTGGCTGATGTTATTTGAATGACCGAGAGCCACCAAGACTTGGCCTAGGGCAGGTTCACAAGGCCCTGTGGTCTGAGGCAGAGAAACCTGAGCACCAAGTCAGCCTGGGGCACTAGCACACTGAGGGCGCAAAAGGAGACATTGAAACTGGTTCCACACCTAATGCAGAGTTTGGGGCACATTTCCTGGCTCTTCTGCTGCTTTTTAGGCTTGTCAGCCACACTGTAGGAAAACAAAAATCATGGGAAATAAAAAAGACTAAGTAAAAATGGCATCAAAGCAAATGTAAACAAAAAAACTTTTCAAGCCTCTCTGGAACACCAGAGCAGGTACAGCACTCAACAGCATTTTGCCCAAAAACTAGGGGCTGGAACCTGCTAACCCTTGCCATGGCTTGTGGCTTTATTTCTACACCAACTCCACTGAACAAGCAATCACGGGCTGCTCACACCAACGCACACGACTGGGCAGTTCTGATGGGCTCGGTGCGACACACTCTCATGCATGAGTACGTCCAGAATGCGCTCATTCTCTTTCCTTTTTTGTTTTCCCCCCAAGTTTTGCTGTATGAGACCTTGCCACCTCCCTTCCCTCCATGCCCAATAATCTTCCCATTTTTAAAAATCTAAGCCATATTTCACCTCTGGAGAGTGATTCGTCCAATCATCTCAGGCATCTGCTTTGAACGTCTACATGCAGATGAGATGAACCCCACGCTAAACACCAGAAGAGGATATAGGTAACACTGAAGCACCTTTACTACCTTCCAGCTGGAGATGTCAAAAAACTCCAAAGGGCTTCCCAACGCCTTGGGAGGGACGGACGTGTTAAGCGGACAAGAACCTAGTGACTTATTCAGAGGCACTGTGGAAATATTAAGTGTGGATTTCCCAAACCTGCCGTCCTCACATCAAGTTATCCCCTTGGCCTACTCCAAACGTAGTCAGTTGTATCAACATTACACTTAATTTGGCACCCAAAAGCTCATCTGCAGACAAAAGTAGCCTCAGCTCTGTAGGTGTTTAAGCAAAATAACTAAATGGCCCCAAAGATTTACCTACAGGTTCATATAAACCTTGATGGAGTCTCAATTCACCTTCTAGCTCTGCAGGCACACCATGCTTCTGCCTCTGATGCCCTTTGCTTTCCAGCCATGCGGGGACTCCTCTGCTTCACCTGTGCCTGAATGCTGGGGCCCTAATGGAGCACTGGGGAATCAGCAGGTCTCAGGAGGGCACTTCACTGCCTTTGGGATTTTGGTGGCCTTTACAGCCCGCTGGGCTGTATTTAGGGAGCTGGGAGCACTATCTGGCTGGTGAGCCAGAAGCAAAGCTTAAGAAAAGCAAGGTTGTGATGACATTTTGTTATGACGTAGAGCACTACGGTCTGAAAGAATTTTCCTACTGGGTTACGAAAAATTCTTCTTAACCGATTACAGTTTAGGCCACAGCCCAAAGCAGGTATCCTTGTCTATGGAAACATAACTTAAAAATCATCGCACGAACACGTCCTCTTTATTTCAGCAAAGATGAGAATAAAGCAATTTACCAAGATTGTTGTCCGTTAGCACTTCTTTGACCCTTTTTGTAATGCCATACGTATCCAATTCGGGTGACATAGCAACCAGTTCTTGAATGCTGAGGGCTGAGTGGCCAGACAGAGGCAAAGGTGTTGTAGATTGGGATTCGGAGGCGGGTGGCTCACTAGATTCTTGTGATTTGCCATCCTTACTTGTCTCTATCGCAGGACAGGGTTGCTGTACCAATTCCGTCAGGCTCTTCACGGATTCGCTGGAGCTCATAGGAGATTCAGGAGCAGGGCTGCAACTGGCAGAAGTCTTTGGAGTGCTTTCTGGAATTTAAAAGAAAAGAAAAAAAAGCATGATTGTAGTGTTTTGATTGCAGGATATTTAACTTTCCTTCCCATTTAAATTCTACCTAGTTAAAGAAATGCCTAAGAATGCAAAATGCTACTTGTTATGCCTGGGTTACTGAAAGACTTCTTCTTAAAAACAGAGTTATTTTGTAATTCTACCCTGGGTCATCTCTGCTTTCTCGTAAAGGCAAGATGTACAAATATGAATAAATAAATAAAATTAGGGAGATATGAAGTGCAATACTTTGTAAGGTTACAAGAAATGTCCTTGGGCAGGAAATCTCATGGTCTAGCTTTTCTTACATTCCTATAAGAATTCTCTTACATCTACTACTACAGACTAGGTCAAATATCTTTTTGTGCCTAATAAGAAACTCAGTTAACCACGACGCTGTAGTATCAGTGAAGGCTTTTCTAGAGATGACACAACTTATCTTGAGAACGTTGCTGATTCCATATTTTGTTTCATATAATTTGCATCACATTTTCACACTTCCCTTTGCCCAGAAACAAGCATGAATTATATTTTAATCTTATGTTGTAACAAAACAAAGTATTAAAGAATCCAACAGGGAGACAGCGTATCTGGAGACAACAAAATGTTACTTGTTTTGTTCGAAAGAAAGCTTTCTGAATCTGTTAATTTTTCCAATGGCAACTTATATGCAAAATACTGTTTCCCTCAATAAGGTCACATTTCTCTTTAAATGGAAGTTGCTAACTGCTTCTTGCAGAGAATCCAAACATCTAAGGCAGAGCACAGGCCGAACTTTTCTTTTCAAGCAACAACACAGTGAGAACATATCGAGAAGCACAATCCCCTACAAATGATAAAGAATGCATTAGATTTCTCCATCCACTTTTCCCTTTCTGGGGCATCGCTTCCTTCTGGCAGTCCCCGTGTCGTTGATTTACACAGTTCTTGCACCTATCTCGGGTTCATCTCCAGATCTCTGGAGGACACTTAGGAGTCCAGCCCACAGCAAACCCTTGCTCTGTGTGACAGCAGTGGCTGTTTTGCTGAGCACTGCTGCACCCCTGCAACAGCAATTCACTCGGTGGCGCCAGGTCCTATCACTAGCAAAGCAAAGGCTAACACCAAATTCCACCTTTTTTTCCCTACGTTTGTTCATTTTCCAGAACACTATCAGATAATTGCAAAATATGCAGATCATGCAGCATGGAAAGCACAGCGCAAATACTACGGCAAAGTGCTTTAGTAAAAGCAGGGTTCAAAAGAAGCAGGGCTCATGGTAAAATGCTGTTTTTCAAGCTAACAGAAGCTTTTACGATGTCTTGTTTAAGAAAGGTTCCCTGACACACTTACATAAAGTTATTCTCTCAAACCAAGCAATTGGGAATCTTTCCTCAGTGCTTTATGAAAGATGTAAAAGAGGCAGATAAAAAAAGAAAAGCTAGGTTCCTATAAATCTTTAAAGCAATATGGATCCTACAAATCTTATTTCTTTTCTCTGCTTCACCCTAGGTCATCATACAACTGAATACCAAACCCAGCAAATGTTATTTTTGTATCAGGAGCAGCAAAGGAATTGTACTGTAAATTTGCCCTGATTCACCCATGCGAGGGACCAATTTGGCAGATCATCCATCTTGCTCACTGTACACTGTCAGGGATGGCATGAATTCCCTACATGATAAACAGATTTCTTCGCAGGTCTGTGTCCTTTAACCCACAGCAAGGTCAAAATTATGGCTGCCGAGCTAATAAACCGCACGGCGCTGGTTCAAGTTCCCTCTAATTTTGTCCCTTGTGCCAGCTTATACAAATCTTACGGAATAACTAGAGCAGCTGCAAATTTCCTATACAATTCCTCATCCGTGCGCCGGGAGTGCCGGAGCGTCGCCGCTCCCCGACGCACCCGGGGCTGAACAAAAGCCCCCCCGAACGCGGCTCCTTCCCTCTCCCTTCCCTGCCCCGTCTAATTATGTAAACAACAAAGGTAATCTATATTATCATCTATCATCAAAATGCTCCACGTTGCTCACATAGCAGCTTATTTATTTTTTATATCGCGTATCAAGAGCTCGCTGGAATTTCATTTTTAAGACCAATCTGCTGCTTATTTACTTAAAAAGGTGGGATTATGTGAATCTAATTTTGGAAGGCGGTGCAGATGACAAACTGTTTTTTCCTCCAACAAAATGCAAGTGTACAGTGATTTCCAATGAGGCGTGCGCTTCAGATCTCTCCAGATATGCTCCCTGTTCATCTTTAGCACTTTCTCCTTATGGAAAAACATTTCTGAGAACACATAAATATTTGAGGAAAAAAATCCATTATTTGGAAAACTCAATTCAATAATCAAATACTGCAAACATTTCCCGTTAATCTATTTAAAAAATTAAACAGACATCTTGAGTACAAGTGACTGCCGACAGAACAAAGGGGAAAATTGAATGTATTCACTATTACAGATTTAACTGTCAATCTGCAGTCATTTTGTATGTTTTATGAAATAATTCGTCCGTATTCATTTCTCCCAAGCTCTCACAGAACAAAGAAACAAATTCAGGATATCTGAAAAACACATATTAAGATTTCAAAAGTAGCAACTGAATATTTTCAGTGAAAATAATACAGTGAGAGTGTATTTCTTTACATGCTCTCCTTTATTAACCCCAGTCTTCACTTAAAAGCAGCACTGAGTTAACAGTAATGCAGTTTTTAAGGGTGTGTAACTGATGCTCACTGAAAGCTTACATATGTTTGCATTTAGGGAGAAAATCATTTTGTCAATATGAGCCTAAAATTGCATTATGACAGGCTATGTGTGTCCCATCATGCACAACTGGCCTACCCCAATGTCACCAGTTAGTGAGAAAGTCAGCTTGATAAATTTCAGATAAACTTCACTTATACCAAAGGGATGTTGCATTTTATTTAAAATATTTCCCTGGGGACTTTCCTAGAAAATTTCCTTTTCAAGTAGCTAGGAGAAAACAACTATTTCAGCTGGAATATTTACAAACACGGATTACTTGACTTTCAAAATGACTCTTGGCTGTGGTTTTAAAAAGGCTTTCCTGTCATTTTGTTAAATATTTGCTCATAAATACAGGATTTCAAAGAGGCGCTTGTGGCCCGGAGTCCGGCCCGTCCGGTAAGTGCTCAGGTCGGAGCTTCCAGGGAACTCTGTGTCACCGAGGGCTTTCCAAGCCCCTGCAGCAGCAAAAGCCCCAGAGCTGCAGTAATAAGGTGCTAAAATTAAACAGCTGGTGAGATCGAGAGCATCTCCAGCGCTCTGGCTCACCCAAGCAGCTGGGAGGGCTACTTTATTTTATTAAAAATAATCTCAGCCACAAAAGTGAGCCTTATGGTGCAATTTGTAGCGCGGGGCAGAGAGGGCTCCAGCAGGTAACTGCCCCTGGTCTCAGTACCCAAGGCCTGAGAAAACCATGGAGAGGAGTCCAAGGAGGCAACGTACAACGAGGCCAGGACGCTGGTGTGACAGAACCTCTTGGTAAATCACCACGAGCTGATACTGAGCAGCAGTGAAAGACTCAAGCACAGTGTGAAGGCATTAAAGTGACCCAAATACTCCAAAGCTGCAAATATACCTGAGTCATAAAAGCTGTGAAGACTCTTCCATGCACCTCCTCCATGCACCATCACCAATGGGATGGGGCACAATCCCATTATTTAACCAGGATATACGTGTTTAGGGGTTGGAAAAGTTAGGTACTTCCAATCCGTTTTTAGAAAGCGTATTCAAATATGCAGTGTAGAAAATAATAATCAAATGTAAATGAAATACGAGGAAGCGGCATCTGCACAAACGTGCCACCATCTGAAACGTTTGAAAAGTGTGATTGGCCCCCGTTCCTATCTAAAAAAATAAAGATAACCGAAATATCAACCCTGACTATTTCACAGCTTAAGAAAACAGCTAAGAATACGGAATTATGACCACAGAGTGAGGGCCAGCATTCAAATCTCTGACGGCAAATATGTCTTCAGTGAGACAAACATAGCCGAGGCAGCTTGGGAATATCAGAGCGCCCCACACGTGAAATATCCCGACTGTCAGAACATATGGCCCTTGCTCCTAAGTGAGGAAATTCGGCTTTCTTCTACTACAGTCCTAGAGAGGAAAGTGGCAGCTAAAATGAAGATATAAATGAATGTAGGCAAAGACAACATTTTACAAGTATCTTCCAGTTCTAATTTCCCTTTAAATGCTACTCTTCCAATATAAAACTGCTCCTTGAACGACCACCAACAAAAAATAACACAGTCATTACAGCTTGCCCATTTTGCCCCCATTTAGTACCTATCGGTTAAGACAGAAAGCAAACATTGCAATTTAGAGTCTATGCCTAGGGTCTGTTTGAGCACATAATGACACTAGCTGAGAATGGTAACAATTTGGCTCTGTTTTAATTATATGACCACAGAAAATCTTTTGTGGTCTTGCATTCCCTATTGCAATGGAAGAAGCCAAATGATGCTTTGGTCCCTTGCATCCTCCCTCTATGCCTTCCTCGTAGTTTCTAGCATGACACAGTCTAAAAACAGAATTATAGGCTCGCTTCAGTGGCTATGGTGGTTTTCCTGAATCTAACATTAGATTTTCTTATTCCTCCGCAACAACATTTGCTGCCCATGCTGAGGCTCCTATTCCCAAACTGGATGCTATGTCCTGAATTGCTTGAACACTGCTTATTCCCCTGGTGTCCCGGGAATTACCTGAAAACATTTCCCTTAGCACAGTGTCAGCCTGTCAGATGCTCTATAAGGTCTGATCACGCTCTCCCATCGTAACTTGACAAAATTCCTACAGGGTTTAATGAAGCTCCCGCTGAGCGGGAACCAGCTGCCACTTGCCGGAGCCAGGCTGCACCGGGCTCCCCTCGCGCGCCAGCCGTTCCTGAGGATCATCCGCTCGGCTCGCAGCGTCTCGGAGAGCAGCAATGTTTCATTACACCCTGCAAAGCTGCAGGACACTGTTCCGGAGAGATCATTTTTGAGATGGACAGTGACTCCTCTGACCGTAGGCAGCAACGTTTGCCAACAGCCTGTGTACGAAAGCAGCAGGATAGCTCAGACCCAGGGCACAATCCCAGGCAACCTCCTACTGAAGCTCAGGACACCACCGATGCAAGGACTTGCAGGTGACGCCAGTGACAGTCCCCTGGAAAATCACAGATGTCTACATGACCTGACACCAGTCCCCGATGCATCGCCCTCCGCAGGGATATCAGGACGAGCGTGCGATGTTGAGACACAGATACTGTTTCTCCGGCCCCAGAAGCATCACGCTGCGGATCGTCGGTGTGAGGGGAGGTTCTGGGATTTTTTACCGGCATTTGGAGACCTTGGCAGATGTGACATTTCCGTTCAGACCCCGTTCCCATTGGTGCAGCCAAGGCGGCACACTTACTTTTTACCCCCTTGTAAATCAAAGCCACACTCGGGGCAAAGCTGAGGTGCAAAAGCAGCCAATTCTCCAGGAGAAAATCCAAGCTCGGGGCATGAAGCAGCTTCTCCGAGCACGTTCCCTGCCTGTGCACGGGCGCCCTTCCCCGCTGCTCGTCACCTGCCCGGCCTCTGCCACTAGCGCTAGCCCAGCTAATAAGCTGCAAAAGGGACTCCTGGGGAACAAGGTACCAAACAGGGAGAAGTTGGGAGAGGCCTATGCAAAACACAGAAGGTATTCAGGGGCCTCTAAAAGGATTATGAAAAATATTATATTCTAAAGACAGCAGGCAGACAACAGCTGCCTTAACTTTCAGACAGAAGTGGATTGAAAAAGCAGACCCACTATAATTTTCAGAGACAAATCTCTGTAGTTTATCTGATCCACTATTTAAATTTCCATATACAGCTCCTCTATCTGCAGTAATAATAACCTAAATTCCATTTAGTGTTCATTTGAGCAGTCAGGATAAAGTCATTTCTTATTATCTCCCCACTGTGTAAAAAACAGCTTGAAGGTAGGAAGTCAGCATGCATTTTCACCAAAAAGTAATTATTGTAAGTGACATTTTTACTGCTGGCATGCCATAAGGCGAACTGCGCGTTTGGAAGGACAAGTTGCTAAAGCAAAATGACAGGGTACTCTGTGACATTCCGACAAGAACCCAAACATGAGTTAACCGGCGCTTGGGTTGATGCGCCGCTTCGCGCAATGTCCAAAAGCGCCGGCCCCAGCTCTGCGCCGAGGGACCCGTCCGGGAGCGGCCGCGCGGGGTGCGCGACGACCGCCGCGCGCTCCCGGGACGGCAAATTAGCGGAGAAGATGAAAGCACGCGAATGTGGAGGGGGGATTCCTCTGCAACCTCTTAAAAGAGCATTTGATACTGCAGGGCCTGCGTTTACCTGCTCTTACAGATGAGCTAATGGACAGCAACAAACCTGGCAGGTTGCCGGAGATCAAAGTGTCTCATACTGGGACTGGATTAGTTTCTGTTCTCCCCTAATTATTAGGCTGCAGAGTCTGGCCAATTTCTAGGCCGAAAAACAAGATAACGGCAAAAACACGCAACGGCAACATGTTCAGGACAACAGAGTTACTCTATTTCAGGCCCCTCAGCCTCCTGCTTAATTTTATGTCTGCTAACACCAGATCTCCTAAAGCATCACAACTTTCCAGGTAGCAGTGGTGGAGTGCAAGCTGGAGCTATGCAATAAATCGGCTAAACATTTGTGGCACAACACAGCAATAAAAACCTCTTACGACTAATTAATAGAACACATCTATGCACGCTGAACACTTTCTCACAGGTATGAGGTGTTTTTAGTGGATTTACTTTGAGTGAGTGATCCTTGCCTACTCACAATTTGCAAATTAATATGGCTTATAAATATACAAATCTCCTTAGAGTCATAAATTTGTGTGCACATCTAATGATATATAGCATGTAGGCACGCGCGTCCAGGGTTGCGAGTGCTTGCTACAGCTGCAATTATAGATTTCCACCATGACCGTGGGGATTTTGTTTGTTTCACAAATGTTAACTTTGGGGAAAACGTTATTTTGGGTTTTGCTCAGAGGGAAATTTTGTGTGTGTGTGTTGGGGGGATGGAAATCAAAAGAAAAACCCTTTAGGAAAGCACACAGATGTATGGTTAGCTGCGCTGAAAGGGGAGGAATCCAGCTTTGGTTCACTCCGAAATTACGAGGGGAATATTAAAAATAAAAGTCCCCATTCTGTATATGAGAATAGGAGCACGTAACACTATCTGCACAATCAGGATAAAGGTTAAAAGTACCTGGAAGAAAAAATTGCTTCTGAGTATTGTTGAGAGATTACAGGATATTACAATTTTATGTAGCATTTTCAACAGCTATATGATAGCACCAAGACTGAGTAAGAATAATAATAATAAAGAAGTAATAATGTTTTCAGCCTAGGGTTTAGAAACGAGGAAAATCAGATGAAATTCAGAGAAAGATAGGAGCTGGAGTTAGTCTCACGAAGAAAGATTGATGGTTGGACATTCAGAAGTACAGAAGTTAGGTGCCTAAATCTTGTTTTAATGAATATGTAACCACAAAAACCTTGTAGGCATTCTTGAAAATCCCACTGCCAAGTTCCAAACTGCTGTGGAGACTGCAGAGTCTCCCAACCAAGAGCTGCCATCACTATCTAAGCTAAACCCACCCTGGCTCCATCCTTCACCTTCCTGTCTCTCCGTGAACCACAACTGGGCTGTCCCAAGGGTCTGGGGGGCCAAAGCTGTGAACCTCATGTTAAAAAGTAACCAACACAACATACAAACCCCAGCTGCAAAACATGGAGAAGCGACTAGGAATATTAGTCTGGATCTCCTTCCTCATCTCCTCAGTGCAGGCCCACGCACCGCTGGGCCAGCACAGCCCAGGGGCAAGCGGGTTAGGGCACCATTTGTTACGTGGTGGGAGGTAACGAGGAACCGGCTCTGCTGCCGTCAGCGGCGCTGGACAAAGACGTTGCTGAAGGCATCGCTGTGGGAGCTGCGTGCAGCCCTGCGCTCACACCTTGCAGACCACAACGCCCCAAGCAGCCCAGGTTACAGCTTGTACCAGCCACAGTTTAATAGCTGCTTTGTGCCCCATCAGTGCGAAACATCTAAAGAACTGGAAAAAGCCCCGTTCTGCGCAGCCTATGCACACAGGGATGTGTGGAGGGAAATCCAGGTACTCCATCCAGGAGGAAAAGGGAAGTCTTGTGCAAAGAGATGTAACTTGATTTAATCCATTAAGAAGCTGCACTGAGTTCTCTCCAACTTTAGAATAGAGATACCAGCCAGAAACATTGGATAAAACTCTAAAATATATTGTCTTAAGGAACACTTCTGAATAGCCTATAGGGAAGTTGGGGGTCATTATCCAGCCACAATTTTAAATGCTCCTTTACAGTGAAGGGGAATAAAGGGAACTAAATATCTCTTTTAGCTCAACATGGCATTGACTCAGAACCATCAGAAAACACCCAGACTGGAACAACAGCCCCCGTATCCTTCCCCAGTCACAGCCGCCAAAACAGACTGACTGTGGAAGAAGTCAACAACACATCAAGCATGGAGTGTTTTCCAAACACACAGCTCCTCCTGCTTTCTTGTGCCAAAAGTACACAACAATATGTAAGAGAATATATAACAAAGTCGAATGATTTTTTTTTTTACATCTCACCTTTAAACAATTAAAAACACCGTCTTTATAAAATGAAAGCAGATTTTAATTTAGATGATTAATGGCAAAATCATGGCCGCTTTAAAATGCATCACTCTGCACTGCTAATCTTTATTTAATATTCTGATTTTTCTGTGTTTCCATAACTTAGCGAGAAGTCAATATTTAGAAATAACTGTTGGGAAAGACTTTTAATAACCTTCTTATTAAAACAGCTTGTGTGCAGAAGTCTTCTTAAGGATTTTCTGAATATTAAAACAAATATGTCACAAAGGCAATCAATCAAGATGCCACAACTCCACATATTTATATTTTCAGTATAATCAAAACAAATGAGTGCACGATACCCTTCAGAAAACAGACTCGGTGCTTTCAGGGGGTTCTGCTTTGCTCTGTGGCGCCTCTCTTGACTTGTGATCAGGCACTGCATTTTGCCATGTGCCATCGCTGTGACTGTTTGTTGTCTTCCACTATTGCAAGCCTGAGCATGGAGGTATTTCTACATCCCCCTTTCAGGTTTTTAACCTCTTGCTTGCTCTGGACACAGGGTGAAGCAGAGCACATATCATGCTGTGCATCCACCTCCACCATCAAACATATTTCCCCCTCTACAACGTGGATATTCATCTGCTATATAGACAAAATCCTCAAGGGATGGATCAGAGGCTAATGACCACATTCTTTCCCTCTCAGGAAAGTCCTATCTCACACCCGTGGCACAACAGATCAGTCTTCACCTTAAAGAATGCACTTGAGGAAGGGTGACCCTGCACATTGCTACACTCAACGTGCTCCTCTTTGGGAGGAGTACTGGCTAAAGTACTAAAACAAAATGACATTTACATTGCACGCAACAATATTATAAAAGCTATTAAGGTACATTATTTTACACATCCTCATAATCTCGCCATACTGCTTTACTTAATTTGTGATAAAATTGTTGAGAAAGGGTACTTAATGTAGGACAGTCAGTAAAAGTAATTTATCATCTTCCCGCTTCGGTGCTCACGTTATCAGGGAACTCATTTTCTGCATTCATCATGCAATCAGCCTATTATTTGCATATTAATCAGGCAGTGGACCATGAAAGAGCCGCATCCCAGCCAAATGCTGCACTATCTCAGGAGGAACACTCAGTAATTATCATACATCAGTGTTATGATGTGGTAATTGATTATAACATCTTTCTGTTGCCCCTGGGGAGTCCCACTGCTAACCCAGCTTCAGGCATTCTGTGCAGATTTTTCCCTGAAAATTAGAGAAAGCATTGCTGTCCTTCTATTAAGTTTTTTTTTTCTTTTTTACCTTTACAATAGGCATCTCTCTGAGCATTTCCAAGTTACTTTTTTTTTTTTTTTTTGCTAATGAAACCTTTGTTAGAAAAAATAATCTGTCTCAGATCAGAAAATTAAAACAAAAAACAGAAACAAAACAGTTGGGCTTGTTTTTGTTCGTCCTCTCTCTTTCAAGGTCTGGTAGCTTTTTAGGTGCTGGTGTGGCTTACATAATACCCTTCCCCATCAAACAAAACAAAATGTTGCAACTTCAATAGACAGTAATTGCAAAGTTCCTATAAAGGCAGTTAAGCTGCTTTATTTAGGTGCCAAATGAGAGGCTAATTTTGGTCCTCTCGGAAAGGACAAATGAAACATCTGCCAGTTCAAACTGGCACTATTTTTAGGATCCCAGTTCCAAAGGGGTGAAAGGGAAGCACGTCCGTAACACAAGCGGAGCCACACCGCAGGCTTGGGCAAACCTCTCCTTTGGAAAGCAAAACTGAAAGGGGCGACTGCCTGGGAAAAGACACCTGCGGATGAGTCCAAGGCCATGCGGGAATGAGCTTTGTCCAGGCCCTGCAGCCAGGCTGGCCCTGCTGGGGAGAGCTGGCAAGCAACATGATGGGGCAGAATTCCTGGGCAAAGGGTGTGCAGCTTTGTCCGAGAAGCTCCCAGCACCGACAGCAACATGGGGATATTTTGTAGACTTAAGGATTTGCCAATAAAACGGTGCTCGAATCATTCCAGAGAATGATCATTCCTGTCAATCACACTACAAGAAAAAATACATTGATAGATCTATAACCTATCCATCTCTACATACAAGGAAATAAGAATCTTTCAAGTTACTCTTGGCAAGACCTTTGAGAACTATAAATGTGGGATGTTTACGTTTCAGCCTTCTTTCTAACTTCCTTCGGCTTAATTAATCGGACAGTCTTCTGCTCCCATTTTTTATTCAAATTCTATTTCCATTTCATTTTGGCTTTGTTTTTAATGCAAGCAAATAATCTCTGGGTTCTTTAATGTACAGTTTTTCTGGACGGCTCTCAGCAAATTTAGAAACCTCCAATAGCTATCAAATTAGGTGAGACAAATCTCTCAGTCCTCCTTTCCTGCTGCACTCAAACACAAGGGACAGCCTGGAAGGCACCACAGAAGACAGTAATTTTCTGGCAATTTTCTGTTTTGTGTTTTTTTCTGCTTCTCAGGAATGATTTGCTATCAACTAATACAGAGCCTGGAATAACCGAAGGAGGATTTGTTTGGTAGCACCAAGCAGGATGCTCATTTTTCCATTTCAGAACTACTTTGTGGAGAGCACAGCTGCCGTGCAACAACAGCCCTGCGCCACAAGGAAAGTAACAACACATGCGTTTGGCGCTAGAAGACCTTTTGGCAGCATTTCGGGAGGAAAACAACTCGTGTGTTGCTCGCCTCGAAGGGCAGGGATTCTCCCCCACCTCCGGAACGCTGCTCCGTGGGTTGGGCAGCTCCAGGGCATCGTGCCCTGTGGCCTCCTCTGCGCACATGCATCTCCCGTCCCCGCCAGCGGCCAGAAGACGAGCAGAAGCCTTTGCCAGCTGCCAACGCTCCTCTGACCAGCGGGGACAGGGACGGTCCCTTCGGAGAGGGGCCCTCCTGGCCTCCCGCGCAGCTGCGGCCTTTGCGGCCTTGCCGCCGCCTCAGCTCCTCGCCGCCGACCGCCCTGCGGCCACCCGGCCCCCGAGGCCGCCCTGGCGCTTCAGGGCTGCTCCCGTCATTCTTTTGGCTTTCTAACGGCTCGGCTCATCGTTTTCCACCCGCGTCCTCGGCAGGGATCGGCCAGCAGAGGAGCGCCCGGCCTGCCCGGGAGGGGGGACTCGTGGATAGCGCCCCAAAGGGGGTGATGAGCTCCAATGGGGCAAGTAGAGGGGAAGAAAACGCTGGTAAGCACTGAAATGAAGGAATAAATAACAAAATGATAGAAATGCAACTTCCAGAGCTAGAATAATACACTACAGCAGTATTTTTTGTTAAATAACTCCTGACCATTTCATGCACAACATCTACTTCTAGCAACTACAACACTGGTGGCCAGCTGAACCGCCTGTGGAGCTGGCAGTGACAATGGCCTCCAAAAGTTTGTTCTTACACGACTTTCAAGAAATATTCACTAATTACTTCTATTCAGGTAAGCAAGAGTTTGAGGCAGAGGCATTAAGGTGTCTTGCTCAATGCTACTAAACAGCCACACATGAGTTCTCTTCATGGAGACCCCTTCACGCTCCCTTTCCTCCATTGCAAATGAAAGACCCAGAGTCCCAAATTAACCAAAGGCATAAAACGTAGCTGCAACCTGACGGGGTCACTTCTCCCAAACGAAGGCTGTGAACTCCTAACCACACTTCAGAGCAAATTAAACTCGTCTCCAGAATACAGCAGGAGTCTCCTCTTTGCCTTTTTAATGTGAAAAGTGTGTTGGTGCTTTGTCATTATAATTTAGCCACAAGGAACATCTGCCTAGACAATCGTGCTCATTTTGTGATTATGTATTTTATTTTAGCACTCTTGTAGCAGGAAAGCTATGACCATGGTGAGGGTGGAATCATCTTATGCAAGTTTAATCACTGTGTGGTTCAACGGGCAAAAAAACACATGTAGGACAAGAGTTTATCCTCAAATAGAGACTGAAGGGCAAAGGACTGCGGCCATGTGAGCCAGCTTGTGCAGGACAGCCATAGGCAACAGGCAGAAACGAGGAGACGGTATCTAGCAATACTATCCAACGTTATAATAAGAACTAAGTGGAAACACTGACTTCACTCTGCATTCCCAGGCTCCAGTAAGGTGCCTGGGCAGTGATTCCCCTGCTTTATTGATACCATAAAGGCTGCCAGGAAGGTTTTCATGGTCCAAATGTCAGGGAAATGGCACAGAATATAATTGCACACGTTACAGACAGACTACAACAGCTGCCCTTATGAGGAGCCAACTGATACCCTATGGTTTGAAATCATGACAGCTTGGGCCAACTGCTGCAGAATTGCAATCGCAAGCACACCCAAAGAATGCACAAACTTAACCAAGACTCCTCATTATATATGAGGGTCCATGTGAAGATAACTGTTTTGCAGAATTAGTTGTTCAGTTCAAAACAAACTTCTAAAAAGTATTTGATATCCAGTGCATAAAGCCAAATTTTTGAAAAACTCAAAAATTGTCCATCAAATGTGACCTAGCCACACAAGGAGCTCTTGCAATTCTACAACTCAGCTATTAAAACGTCAAGTGATCTCCCTTCTCCTTCATTTTATGGACAACCTTTCCCAGAGCCATTTCAAATCACACAGAACTTATACTAACCTAGAGTTGCCAACAAATTACTGCAGAACACGCTCTTTCTTCTTTTGGATTCAAAAATAACCCCAAATTGGGCTGATCCAGCAACCATTTGTGTGATCTCTAAGTACTGTGCGTTTAGCACTCCTTGTGCTAACCTGGATCGTGTTCTGGAGCACCACTTCAGACAAACGTACTCTTCCAAAACAAAATGAATACAATGAAGGAAATAATCACGGAACATGGAGGGGAGGGAAGGTCAGAGCTTTCTCCACTGCCACCACGTGACTAGTGAGATCTTCTCCTAAGGATAACAGGAGGATAATCCTGAATATGAATTGCAGTGGATCCAACAGTGAGAGCATCCTCTCTCTCTCATTATTTTTCTCAGAGTGATAAATATGGCACCATCCTTCTCTTATTAGATAAGCAGGAAGATCTATCCAGTAGTTTCTGTATTGAAAGGTATTACTGGAGTAAGTACTATAGAAATAAAAATATAATAGATATCTGGGTTTGTCATCATTCTACAACATATCTGCTAAAATCATAGCTTCCCTAAACCATAGATTGCACTGTTTTTTTTTCCAGATTTCTTTCCCAAGAGATGATAAGAGGTAATCTCCCTGCTGTTACAAATGTTTTATTTTGAAAATAGAGCTTTTATGCATATTTTAGTTGATCTAAATACAGTAGATCTTGGGTTTTTAAATCACCAGATAATATGCAATTATCTCAGGCTAGATTCTGATTTTGAAACAAGCTCTAATTAGCTCCCCATTTTATGCTGCTATAATCCTTTCTTCAACTCCCATGAGCGTTACTATTGCTAAGCAGCATGAGGTTAGGAATGATGGATGATACCCAGAAAGGAAGACAAACAAAAGGGAAATTCAAAATCCCCAGAGATCACCCGCAGCTGTATCGGCAAATGAAGATTTCCACATTAGGTCATAAGGCGACCCTTACAGAAACACATACCAAAAAGGCATGTCTCTTTCCCACTGAGTATTTGCAATTCTTTAATGTAGTATATAGAGAGTGTGTGTCCTTCACAAAGGATAAATACAAAAGTGAATAAAAATTCAGCTTGCCTGGGAGTAGCTTTGAAATCAACAGCACCAAGAGAGAAACTGTCTTAATGCGATACAGATGCTCGATAAAGATGTAAGTCCCCAAAACGAAACAAACTACCAAGAGCTATATACAAGTATTTAAAAAACACCCAAGCACAGAAACCTCCTCCTGACACATGGCTGCTATCCAAACGCAACCCAGCTCTGCCCATCAGTAATGCAACTAAGTATGGGCCAAATTCAGCAAGAGAAAATGCTGATGCAGTTGGGTGACACTAATTCAACTTTTTTTTTTTTCCATGTGATTTGGTCCATGCTTTTGACACATAAATCATTAAAAAGGCAGATTTACCCAAGGGCATTAGAGCATTTAGGTGGAAAGGAACACAGGAAAAATGATAGTAAAGGCACAGTGATATTATTTTTGATCACCTAGGTTACAGACACCACTTTTTGTGTGAAGTACATTCACTGGGCCATGTGCAAAGCTCTTCTAATCACTAAAACTATGACTAAAGCTCACAGAAAACACAGATAAATATCTGGGTATAATTTTGGTATCGACCGTGTATTTCAAAAATTCCTAAATACATCTCGAGAAGAAAACAAGCTTGGATTCTCTTTGCTTTCTCAAATTATATATGCATATATATATAAATATATATCTATATGCTTATCCATTCATCCTTATATTATATGAAAGGCTGATATGCCCAACTGTCCATGTGTGATGACAGAAAACTACTGGATCAAAGAACAGATTCCCATGAACGAGGTGCTAATCAAAACCTTGTGATCTAGAAGCGAAACTAACTGGGTCAAAAAGCCAGAAAATCCTGCTAGTTTGACATAATAATACCAAACAGTAATGAAAATACTCACAGCTAATAAAAGTTGGAGACGTTACTATGCGTGTTGACACTCTATACACTGAAGACCTTCTTGGCAAAGCACTCAGGAGCCACTGCATGTATTAGTTTAATTTCACTTCTTTCCCTTCATGCATTCAACAAGTTCCTAGCCTTAATTTTATTAAACAGAAATGGCTCCAGACCTTTTTTTTGTTTTGTTTTAAAGCTGTTCTGATTAATTTCTATTTTAAAATTACAAGTATGTAACCTTTTCTGCCTTGATTTTCCTGGGAAATGTTCTTAGAAGACTTGAAAGTTGGAGCTGGTTTTTTTTTTTATTGCCCTGGAGTGGAGGATCTTTCACAAATGCATAATTATTTTTTTACCTTTTCCAAGCTGTTTGCTGCACTTTTAATTACAGAACTGCTGCTACTAAAAGCAAATTACCAAATTTCCCTTCCTTATTCAAATAATATGGTTTTGCTCTTTTATTCTGAGTAACGCCACAACCCTATTTATTCCTCTGCAGTGAAAAAGGTATCAAGAAAAGAATTATTTTTAATCATGAGAAAGCAGGGAGAAAAGGGCGCCAACCCATTTTCTCATTTGTAAGTTAGCTTTAAGGGGAGAAGGACAGTGGTCATCAATAACAAGATTTTAGTAGCTGATAGGAACGTGTCACATCGCCAAATATTAGCTCAAGGGTAGGAACTAAGGAAGGAGATGGGAGTGTGGGAGTGGAACAAAATATTGCAGTAGCAAAACTGAAGGAAATCACTTTTAGCTGCTGGTGACTGTCATGGGAATAACATAAGGTGGTCAGACCATAATATTATGGCTTGTCTTTCAACCTTTTTGTAATTACAGTTAGAAATAAATATGATGATTAGCAATAACAATGCAGCCTTTCCCAGCTCCTCTAATTTCAAATTCCTCTTAAAATGGCTTTAATTAATTACTCATATTTTCCATGCGGTCTTAGGCATTTATAACTGTAGCAGTTACTATTGCATAGCATTAATGCTACAAAAAGAACGTCAATGCATGCTTTTAATGAAGAGCAGCATATAAAATGTCTCAGAAAAATTCCATGTTCTCTAACTGCCTGTCTATAAGTAACAATAGCCCTGTGATTGTAAATAATTTTCTCCAATTTTGGTTGTAGTTCCATGTTTTTTTTTTCCAGAGGCATTTTTGCTTTTATCTATTTATTTCCAACTGTTCTTCTTGAGAAAGAACGTGGATTGAAAATCATAATGGATTTTTTTTTCCATAAAATCTTTGAGAATGCAAAACAGTTTCCCACCAGAGTGAGGAAAAACAGTTCAGCTGGGATATGCAGAATAAACCCAAGGAGCTGCACAAAAGACCAATGTTTCAGAGCGGCAGGACGGTGGGAAGAGCATAATCCGTCCTCCTCTTTATCTGGAACTGCTGTAAGCCTCATCTAAAGGGCACTGGCTACAAGCACAGAGCAGGGCACAAGTATTTTTCTAGAGGACAAAACAGCCTGAGTGGCTGACGTCAGCTGAGCGTATCAGTGGTAAAAAGACTGTGTGTGGGTAGAGCTTGGTATCTAACAGCAGGAACACAGCTGTTCTGTTCCAGTCTCCTCACTGCACTGGGGCCGTCTTCGCACAATCCTTAGCAATTTGCTTTTCTTTGACATTCATCTCTGCTGCAGCTGCTTTTCTTATTTTTTTTTTTTTTGCAAATGGAAAGGGTTGTGGGGGAGAGAAACGATGAGCGTGAAATATTTACTGAAGTTTGCAAAAGAAACACGTAACGTGGTCTCTTCCCCACCTTCAAGTTAACAAAGTGTATTTTGTGCAAAAGAAAGCGGGGAAAAAAAAATCCAGCAAATAAGGCTGTTGGAGCATGCGGATCACATTACAAGCACAGCGCTTGTTTTAGAGCCATTGTCACATGTCAAGTTGATAAGCTGAACTATGGTAAAAAAAAAAAAATGCAGAGCCAATGATCTCCGAGATCAGACAGACTCTCTTTGCTTAATATATGCGGCTAAATATGTGTACTTCCTAGATCTGCCATAGCAACAAGGAGAGAATGAGGAATTAACTGTGTTAATGAAAAAAAAAAAAAAGGCAAAAATTGAAGGTTCTCCAGTATGATGCAACAAAACACAAGAAACCTCCTGGCGTCAAAGCAAAAGCAACTTAACAAAAAGCACAACGCATTATTTCCGAGGAAATCATCGAAAGCGGCTGATTACCTGAGCTTGCACATCCCTGCTGTAGGGAATCCTGCAATGATGTCACTGAGTGAAGGACTAGATAAGAGAGGAGAGGAAAATCAGGGAACAGTAAAAGGCGATGCCAAACCACAAACTAAACAGTCAGCAGGCTCAACAAATAGCAAAGGGCCATCAATAGATACTCAGATAAGCAAGGGCCACGGTAAAAGCGCTGTGGCTGCTCTGCAAGCCCCCTTAATGCTTAACCCTGCTCGTTCGCCTCCTGAGAAAACAAGGGATATCTCCTGGGGATGCAGATACCCCCCAGGCGACTCTAGGAAACCGCACACAAGACTTTCCAGCACATCAGCCAAAATTTTTGGAATTGCATATGGTATTTATGCCTCAATAATATTGCGCTAATTAGGGACGTGATAGCTCCTGCTTATCAATTACGCACAAACGAGCGCTTCTTTTGTAAACATTCCCAGCGAGTCCCCTTCGGAACAGGCTACGATGCGAGGGTGGACACTTCCACTTATAGAAATGCCTCTGCTACCATGGGGTCAAAGTCTTGCTTACTGCAACTTTAAAATGAATTCCTCCTCCTCAACTCAAACAACATAGTGGAATTTTAATTACCTTGTCCTTGTTGCTGCCCTTGCGCGGGCAGGACACACTGTCCCAGCTCACCATTCAACCAGAGCTGCATACGAATAAATGGTTCTCGGCCTTTTTGGGTCAATTTGCTCCATGGCTTTGGCCTGGAGAGCATGTCACTGACACTTCCTTGGGACAGCCCCAACACCTGAAGCGAAGCAACCAAGAACGGCAACGTTAACACATTTGATTTGGAAGGGGGGAGCTAAAGTAACTTTGCTTTTCTTTACTGGCATCCTGCTCATGTCAGCTTTATCTTGACAAGGAGTAAAACTTTCAAGTGACATATATAGGGGCTTCGCCTGAGCTTGCTGTTCTCCTGCCGTGATTTTGTTCTGGAGCATGTGTTTTTTTTGTCATTTTGTTCTTGCAGGAGCACAGCGGCAGTACGAACACCAAAAGGACGGGGAGCAATTTGCATGCTTTTCATATTTTGTGTCAAATTGGATCAAGTCTAAAGGAAAAGCACGGAGTCCAGGCTCTGAAAGGTAGATAAAACAGGAGATGATTGTCATGTATTTTGTTCTCAAACAAAAATAATTGGGACTTTTGAGACTAGTCCTATATTTGGTTGATTTTTTTTTTGGTATGAATTAGAACGATGTGTGTTTTCACCTGTAGCAGTGCCAGCTTCACAAAAGTAAATATATAAGAACACACACAACCAAAGCTGAGCTGGAAATGGAGCCAGGCAGAACGTAATTACTTGCCTGGAATTCAGGACAGGTACAGGGGGTAAAATTCATACTTAAATGAAAGCTGCCATGGGATCTTTAATGACCCCGAGAGGTCAGGCTTTTCATTTTACATCTTACTGAAAAGATAATAGTGCAATGCTAGCTCCTATTATGCTCTTACATTGATTTAATTCTTTATCAGAAGGAGAAATAGCAGCCATCCAGCACCTGCCCAGCCTGGAAGGTGTTTGCTGTGCTCTTCCATCTAACCATCACCTCCCCAGGCTCCCACGTATTTAATGCTCAGAGCCCAGAATGCAACAACTGCAGGGAGACTCATGTTAAGTGGAGTATCTGTAATTCAATACTGCTTAAAACGCCTGGAAACACACTAAGATCCTGAACAACAGGCAAAGGCATGGATTGAATTCTGGAGTTAAGACTGAGGAGAGGCTAGGGGATTTTTGTGTGTGTTTTTTTAATACCCTTGTGCATATTTCCAAATATTAAAGAAGGGAAAATGCCCTCGTGTCCATAATCTTCACATATAACAAATTTAAGACTTCCCAGTCGTGACAATGGCATTACTCAAATATTCCATGAATGCAGTACATTAATCATGAAATACTGAGTCTTGATAATATTTGCGCCAACTTTCAAAGGTTCTAAGCTCAGGGGCCCCACTTCTAATCACAAGCAACTGAAGCCAGTCCTTGTAATAAAATCCATGCAATTCACAAAACACAAGAAAACTAAGACTTTGCCTTGTGAGCTTATTTTGAAAACACTTAACATACTAAGCAAAAACATTTTGCTAAGATTTATGTTTCTTATCGATACAAGGAGCCTAGCGCACATTCAAAATACTGGTGTAACAAGAGAGAACCAGTGCTTTACCTTTTCCCCAAAGATCCTTTGGCAGATGCCATTCTTTGCTAGCTTTTCTTTGACCTGACGCGTTAGTTCTATCGTATCCACCTCCTGGTACATATAAATCTCATACTGCTCGGGTGTCAGTGGAGGAACCGAAGGTTTGGATGGCTTTGACAAAGACACGATAGGGGATGAAGGGAGGGGGCTATTCTGTGGCGTCTCGCTGCGACTTGCCCCAGTCATGCTCAACTCAGAACTCTGGGAGTACGGAGATTCAGCGTTTGGCCACTCTTTCCAATACTCCGAAGAAGATGGTCCTTGAAGCTGGCTACGATCTGGCCTAGTCTGATTGCTGACCTTTTCTTTTCCAACACTGGCTTCCTCAACTTTGGGGTCTTCGGGAAGAGCTGTGTTTCTTCTCTCATGCTGAACAGTATTCCACCAATGGTCCTTCCAAACACCACCACGTCCCAACTCATTCTTAACATGCCTCAACATACCCTGGGCAGAATCACTTATTCCATGAAGCTCTAAACCAGGTGCCTCCTGAGGCTCCTTTTTGAGCCCAGAGAGGTTCTGCAATGCAGAGATACTGGAATCAGTGACAGATGAATGTTTCTTCAGGGACATGGCCAAAGGAGAAAAGCTGGAAACCGAAGACATTGCAGGTGTAGATACTAGTTTGGGGGACAGGATAGAAATGTCAGCTTGAGATAAAGGTGGTGTTTTTAAGGCAGGTTCAAGGGCAGCCTGCTGTGCCTCCATTTCACGTCGGGCTTGTTGCAGAATGGATCGAATAGCATCATCAGAATTGCCACTGCTAGATGCAGAAGGCGGCTGAGCCGGCTCAGCTATGAAAAACAACCAAAAGACTAAATGCAACACAGGAATATGCTTTATATTCAACAAGTGATACTGTAAATACTTCCCCGTAAGAAAAGGGGCTGCAATACATTTCTGAATGGGACAGAGACAGTTTCACTAAGCAAAGATGTATGCTTTTTAAAATAGGGTAAGAATTGCAAAGTTCTGCCCTGGGAAATTTTCACAGTGGCCAAAGGACTAGACATTCGCACACACACACTCAACTGCACAAGTCTATCACTACTTGCACGTTTTCCACCATGGCAATAATTTTCAAATAAATGCCTTTGAAAAAAATCAAGCTCTTCGTCCCACACCCCCAGGAGCTCAACAGCTTTTTATGGTTTTGTTTACAAAATTATTTAACCTTTCACTTCTCATCCCCACAAACAAATGATAACATGCACTCCAAGCTAAATACAGCTACATCCACCTGGACAGCCCATCGGTACCCTTTGACAACATAAATACAGTGAATCCTTTTAAATCCAAAAACATAATACAAAAACTACAACAAATGAAGAAATTTAGTAAAAGACTTCATTATTTAATTTGACAAAGCAAAGCTGCTCCTGCTTCCTGTTTTCTCGTTCCATGATCCTCATTGCTGAATTAAACAGCTTGAGAAAAATCAGGTTGACGCCTGGCTGCCTCTCCCGGCCTTATCAAGGGAAGGTCCCAGAATGGAGCCATGGGCCTTTCCAGAACAGATAACACCTATCTCAAGTATTTCATGGGTGCCTTTGGTTTGTAGGGCTGTTTTCCAACAGTTGGTGGGTGAGACAAAACTGGGATGTGGGTGCAAAATTCTCTCTGCAGGGTTGGAAGATTTTGGCAGCGTGGCTTCTGTTTCAATTCATATTCGTCTCCACTGAGGTCTCTAGCACTTGCAAACCAATTTCTCTGAGAGCTACTCACTGAGGATTGGGAAGAGTGAAGCCCTAGATAAGTGTGGGACCCTCAGACCATGAGAAGTTGCCTCACAGTAAAATAAGGTTTCAAATATTGTATGTTGTTTTAGTAATATGATGCTTCCCCCCACCCACAGTTTTCTTCTTGTTACACACTATAAAAATAGATGAAAACCTAAAAATTTGAAGAAAAAAAAAAAGGCAAGGCAGTGGGACTGTCATTTTTGCTTTATCCACTGGCCTCATGGTGGGGTTGAGGCTGAACTAATATTTGAAAAAAAAAATCTGAGCTTCTCAAAGGACATATGCCACTGAGCAGTTTGCACTTTCCTGCATAAAGACCATATATCATTACTGTATAAAGTTGTATTATTTATTTAAATGGTACATTGACTAGCCTTTTACAGTTTGCTGTGAGATTAGCTTCATTTCAGAGAGATGGCTACCTAAAACTGCAAATCAGCATTTACTTAAAAAAAACAAAACAAAACGAAATAACAGAAAGGACTTTCTAAGCACAGAGCAGCATTAGCTTCTTGGAAAGCTAACATGGAAAATGTTTTCAAGTCGTGAGGGCTATGGAGTAGGTTGAAACGTTAGCTACCTGACAGCATAAAATAGGAAATTAAACTTATCTCAGGCCAAGCTGTTAAACATTTATGATGTTCTTCCGAAAGGAAATGCTATCTGAATTTGCCTGCCCATTCACAGAAAAATAATTACTTCCCTGTGTTCCATAACCAAAATACAGCCATGCAGAAGTCAGGATGGAGTTTGTCTCTGCTATAATTTCAGTGCCTGATGTACGGCATGAGCTGGTAATATATGACCGATACTGCTGGCTCGGTTGTGACCTTCAGATAGCAGTGAAGGAGAGGAGCCTGTCCCTCTCCCAGGCTGCTGTCCCTGGGGCTGGAATTAGCCCGGGGAGCTGGGAAAGCAGGAGCTGCTCGCTGTGCACGGGGCACTGCTGGAAGATGCATGCTCCAGTGCAGTGTCCAGCAGCGTTGGGGATGGAAGAGCTCTGCACCCTCTGGAAAGGGGGCTCAGAAACGTGCGTTTCCCTCTCGCCACGTGTGAGGACAGGCTGAGCAGCGCACGCAGCAAAGCTCCCCTTGCACTGCGAGCGCGTGGGCTGCGCTGGGAGCACAAACATCTCCACTAAAAAAGAAGCACCTCCTCAGGCCTACACTCAAGGTTTTAAGATTATAATTAACTGACCAGAAAGCTCATGATAATTGTTTTAATTAAACTCTGAAATAAAAGGAACAGGAAGCAAAATGAGGCTGTACCTGTTTTCTGTACTTGCAGCTCCCTTTTGGCTTGTTCTAGAATGGATTTGATGGCTTCATCAGAGCCCGTCTCTGTGGTTCGGATCCTTGTGGTTATATTACCTGGGGAGGAAAACAAAACTAATGACACTGGGAAAAGCTTTTTTTTTCTTTTTTTCCTTTTACTTTCTTCTGTTTTGTTTTAATGGAAAGACAACACATACTGATGTACTGCTAGAACCACCTGACAACACTTTGCATCGGGCATTTACCAGCATTTGCCTAACACCAAGACAGAACTTCACATAATCAAGCAAAAATACCCTCTTTACACAAAAGCCTGCTCACTAGCTGCACTGGGACAATGAAAACACTAACATTACCAGTAAAAGAACTATGTGGTCATATATTTATTATCCAGTAAAACATATATAGGTCTATTTTATTTTTTAACTTTTCCTTTGTATGGAGGAGGAGAGGAAACAAAGGGGTTAGGAACTGGAGGGGAAAAGAAGAAAGCTTAGATCGGGAACCATCCTTCAAAATTGCATTAGCTTGTAGGGAAACTAGGTTGAGTATATATTCAGCCCCAAACAAATTAAAAATAATTTTTACTTTTCTAGAGGTTAATACATTAAGAGAAACATTCATTTAAGTACTGATACTATCTGAAGTGCTCTCCAGCTAATAGCTATTTCTTATTTGGTTTTTTACCACTAACAGAAAAATGGAGGGAAAATTCCTGTGATTTTGAAACCTACTGCACTTAAACGAACTGTTCATTATGCAATTATCATTTGTAAGTGATCGAGATGGCTTCTGACTGGAATCAAAATAACTACAGATTTTTGGGGAGGGATTTGTTTTTTCTTCTTGTCTTGCTAAAAGAAAAATTCTGCAATTAATCTATTATGAAGAAAAATGCTTAAACTTCCTGTTTACTGATACTTTATGGATCCAACCTTCACTTATGTTTGCTCAGACTGTTCCATATACCATACTAAAGCAAGCCTCCCGCTAATCTAACAGCATCTTAAAGTGCATTTGCCAACAAAAGCCCCAAGAGGAGAAAGATAGATAATGTATAGCAGAAGCAGTATGCTGTTTAGGTTGGAATTACACCGAATTGTGCACCTCTCTTGCTCTAAAAATCACAAAAACGGCAAAGACAGCATTTCAGGAGACTTGCTGGTAGAGATTTTATAAAGCCTCTTCTACCACTTCTCTTTTTTTATCTGCATCCATACTGAGTTTGGGAGTGCAAAAAAAAGTCTCCAAACAGGGTTAAGTTAGTACAGCGGCAGTGGAATTAGAAAAAGCAAAGTGTTCTTCTAACCCATGGTTTGTTTTATACTTACTGTCTGTTTTTCTATCAGATTCCAGGCCAGAATCAAACTGCACCATTTTAAGGAAACACACAGCTAAAAGCACACTCCACTCCCTAGGTATGGACTGCAAAGAAAAACACCTGCCTGTGACGTACCTTCAGACCCATTTCTTCGTTTCGGTACTTCCTGAAATAGTCTGTTCAGGTTCTGGCCTGGATTCTCTGTTGAAAAACAAGTTTGGTAAGAACAAAACAATCAGGGGATGGTTGCTGGGACATGGGCTACGCGACATGGAGAGACGGCAGCGGGTCCCTCCGCGCGAGCGCGGGGCTCGTCCAGGCCTGAGCGCCCGGGAGCTGCCTACTTGGGGAGAAGCAAGGCCGGCTGATTTGTTAATAAAGATTACAGCTACGTTCGGAAAGGAGATTAGACAGATATAAATAAATGCCTAGAGATACCAAAAATGAAGAGGTTAAAGATGGGCAGATAATCCCCTCAAGTGCAATCATCAAAAGGAAGAGCAGATTATAAATCTAACAGTGTTCGCTTCCAATTAAACAAACTCTAGGAAAATCCTGCCTGTCCTTTCCAATATTTCTCGGCTGTAAACAACTCACTTTTCGGTTTCTCTAAATGTAAATCTCAGTGTTGCTTAAGATGAATCACAATGAAATGCATATGTTATTTCTTAAAATCACTGACTTAAATACGCAAAGCTGCTTTAAATTAGGATTTTTTCTTAATTAGTCATCATGCTTCACCTATGCTCCTCTATCAACGCTCTCTGGAAAAGACGCAGAAGTCAAAACAAAAGTCTGTTCTCAGCAAACAATCCCAAATACAAATTTTCAGGTAATTCAGAGGGCTGATACTGTTAGTAGCTGCTGACCCTTGATATTTCACTCCGACACGTGGCTACCTTGATGTCAGATTTGGTGTCCCTGAGGCTCCCTCTGCCTCACCAACACAAGCAGCTACACAAAGCATAAGCCAACAAACATACGAACCTGCATCAGTCCTGAAAATGAGGCCTAGAAAGCTACTTTTTGCACCTTAAGTCTGATGGTGGTGAAAACAACGGCAAGGCATGAACGGCCTCGTATGCAGAACCTCACACTGGTTTTCATATTTGGAACTAATCGGAAAAAATAACAAACCCCCTTAGTCAAGGAGAGCTTACCTCTTTGTCTGCCCTGGATGCTGCGGAGCGCCAAGATGTTCTGCTCGTCTGAGAGGAACTGCTTCATCTTATGAAATGGCTCCTTGCCTCTCACAGTCAGTTTATTCCATGGCTTTGGCCGGGCTAGTATCTCACTCACAGACCCTTGAGACAGTCCCAACACATAATGTCCAAATATCCGCTGTCCAATATTGTGCTTGATCAACTGCTCTTTCACCTGACGTGCAATTTCGGCCGTGTCTATCTCCTCGCCTTCAGAGATGCTCCCAGCACTTTCTGACTGGCTGGGAGACGGGGCCATGCCATTTACATCCGGACTTTGTTGTAATGGACTTTGGGAAGATATGGAGTTTGTGCTGTAAGGACCTGTTGAAAAAATCATGCTTGTGCTTCCTGCTTCCTGCATTGCCTTGGAGTAGAAGGACTGCATTAGCTGTCGCTGGAGGAGAGAGTTTAGTGCAAATTTTCCTGTGGAGGCCAGGGGTAAGCTGGGGCTTGCCAGGGATGAGCTGAAAAAGTCTTGACTTAAACCCGTTGGTGAGAACTGGTGTGTACCATTAGTATTGGAAGCCTGCTCCCCCGCGTTGCGGAGCAACTGAGAAGGAGGGGAGGCCGGCAAGGTTGCAGGACGCTGACTCTCAGGCTGGTCTTTCCCTTTTCTCCTGGCTGACCCTACAAGGAAGGTCAAACATAATGCATTATGGGGGATTAAAGAGGGAAAAACCAAGATAAAAAATGCAAAGTTTGCCCCGCAAAGGGAAAAAAGTGCAGATTTACAAGGGCCAATGAGGTGGCGATGGGACTTTTGCTTTTTTGGTTTTGTTTTGTTTTTCTTTTTGGTTTGTTTTGTTGCATTTTTTTTTAATAATTGAAATTTTAATAAGCCAAACAAGGCCCCCAAAACAAACAACATGCATTTCATGTTTGCACCTTTCTTGTATGTTGCAGCCTGGAGAATCCCCCTTACAAACATTAAAACTAGAACAATTACATGAAGTGCAGTCATACATTTAATATAAATTCAGTTACAGACAGTAAGTCTCTTTGATGTCTCTCATTCAAGACATTACTCATCGGACCTGACTGAACCCAAATGCAGCAAACATTTACATTTTGGAACAAACCAATTTGATTAAAGAAATCACCGTTAGGTGGATGCACCAAGATCACTCAGTTTAAAGCCATAAACACTTCTGAATTCAGTAATCCCAGTGCCAGTGGCAACTTTTAACTTTCTTCCAGCTGCAAAAACCATAAGCATTAAAGTATCTGGAAATTCCATGACTTGCCATTTAAAAAATGTGCACACAAAATGTAAAAAGCCCACATTAGGAAAACTAAACGGCAAACACACTTCCCTAAAAAGAAAGTATTTTGTTTTTCCAAAACTGACCTGCGGGTAGTGTATCTAAGTGTATCAGACAGGAAGATTATTGTGTTCTACACGCAAACATTTTGCATAACATTGTGTGTGGGGGAAGAGACTTCTGGTGCCACGCATGAATTTGTTCCCAAAACAGAAGACAACCTCAAACGCTACCACTTGGTACGTCTTGTAATGCCTCCCTCTTCTAACCTTTAAGAGTCTCTGAGGTCTCCAAGTTTTATTTTGACTATCCGGTCTATAAAACAGCAGAAATCAAACCTTATTCAGTGCTCTTGTCGCCTGTTAGTCTTTCTGCCATGCATTAGCTCAGGCTCTCATCTCCCATTCAGCCCTCCCTCCCTCTACAAGGTACCAAATAAACGATAATAGCGGAAAATTGTGTCAACCTACCACTCAGGTCACTATTAGTGATACGCAGCGTGGCGTTCTCAGACTGCAAGGAGCGGTTCTTCTCCAGCAGCAGCACCTCCAGGGGCTTAGATGCATCCTAAAGAAAATCAAAGTGGGAGGTTTATTTCCAAAAGCATTAAGAAACTCACTCAGTCACTAAAAAGGATCTCAGAATAGGGGAAAAAAAGGGCTCATTTTTGCTACAAATGAGGCTGGGGAATTCATCATACATATATTTGGAGGACTCACTCAGTGAGCACAGATATACTGTTTAATTTTCATTGTTAATCATTCATCAATTTTGCATTATTTTGAGATGTGTAATGGAATATTTTCATAATGCTACACCTTTTAAAATGGCACCGGTATGCTTTCAAGTTAAAAGCTGCAGACTTCTTTTAATCTGATTAAAATAAGAGTTAAGATTATATTATTTCTTCTACGTCAACAGACGAAAGTTAAGCATTTTCTTGAAATGCTGTGTTTCAGTATAAGCGGTTTGTTGAAAAATAAAGTCAGCCACGGAAACATGCCATTTACCTTCCACTAAATATCTAACCCTTGACTATTAAAGAGCACACTGAAAATTAATCCTACTATATTGATATTCAGTTCACATTTCAGAAGCAGGAATTTAATTCACAACCTTCGATCTTAAATGAGATTAACTCACTGGAATATCAGAGATTTTTACTGCTCAGTACTCTGAGGTTTGTTTATTTTCTTTTGTGAACATTATATTCAAAGCTAACAAAGATTTAAAAATGCTAAAATCCTTGCTCAGTGTCCTGTCAGTTCAAGAAACATGCACATTTCAGCATAGCTCTAAACCAACACTAGTATCTTTTAAAAGACTCAGCTTCACAGCATTACGGTTATACACCCAAACACCAGCTGAAACATCATTCTTTGTCCTTGACCACTTAAAAAAATAACAGGCAAAAATGTTCAGCTCAGCTTTTTACATAGGAAAATCAGGAAAACATAGATCCAGCCATATATCTCAATATCTTATGGACATGTAGGAGCTCACAGCTTACACAGATCAACAGGAAATTGCCCAAGCTTACACAAATGAATCGTAGCACAAAAAATAACCACACTACTGAAATAAGTAAGAAAACAAAAGTAGATTCAGTACCTGTGCACCAGAGCTTTCAGATGGTGCAAACTCCATGGATTTCAATATACTGTGGAAGGTAGAAAAACAATTATTGTCTGTTTCTTCTTTTCATAATAAATCCACTAATGAGCATTAACAGTACAATTCCTACTCTCCAGCAACACTCTAAGTGATACCTTAACAACTTTCCTTGCAGTAATGCAATCTGATAATGAATATAGAATAACTATTCAAACTCCTTATTGGAGAAGAAAATTTTCTCAAGCGTCATCTAAATCATTCCATATGCAATCCCACCAGGCCAGTTTAAAGCGTAAATTTAAAGGTTAATAAGGATATAACATTTTAAGCTGTCAGAGACAATATAAATTTATCTGTGAAGCTTGAAGGGAATGAAAAAGTTGTAACAAAGCAACAAAACAGGGGAATCACCATTGCAGTTGCAGTACTTTATATAAAATACACCAGCTCACACATCAAGGAAAATATGCACAAATAATCTTCCCGACCAAGACACTACAGGCTAAAAGGCAGTTTTTCATTTTAATAACCTTCTAGCTCTATGGCAAAGGGAAGACACAATGGCACAGTATTTCTTAAGAAATATGACAGATCCAAATATTTATAAATACATTATGAAAAGAATCCAATAGTCTCATTGTCAATATTTATTTAAATAGTGAGTGGTCAAAGGATGTCTCCCTTCAAAGTCTTCAAGCTAGCCTAGTATTCTCTGGTAAAGGAGAATCTTTCAGGAATCCAACCTTATTACTTTGCTTTGTCTTACCATATATATATATTTATTATAATAGGCCTGCTGCAGGCAGGATGTTAAATTCCTAAGACTGAAGGCAGAAATGATTTCAGCTTCTCACTGTACAGTGAAGATGTTCATTTGTTGAAGAAAAATGCATAAGCAGACACAGTGCTTATAGAGCGTTTTTCATATGTAAAGTACCAGGCACTTTGTGAGGCAGGGGAGAATGAGTTCAATTCTGTAACAAATGTGGAAATTGAGTCACAAAAAGCAGCAGGCCCGTATTAACATGTGTAAAGTGGCTTTGGATGCTGCTAGGAGTCAATGGGGAACCCAGTGCTCATGAGCTGCCTCAGACCGCCTGGCGTCCAGCACTTCTATAAATCTATCTGTGCATTAATCCAGAATTAGATGTACCATCAATTGCCCCTCTGGAAATCATTCATCTCAGTGACTCATTCGAGATCACAAAGTCACAGCAAATCCAAGAGGGAGGAAAAAAAAAAAAAAAAAAAAGGAATCCTGAGGCAGAACCTCATCTGTTTTGCATCTGTGCATTACCCATTGCACACAGTGTTAATTCTGACAGGCATTCTTAGAAATGTAATAATTAATAAAACAGAATTCAGGCCACTGGTTTCATAATATAACTGTTGGACAGCACTTTTTGCCAGCAGAAATCCCTGCAGAATGAGCTTTGCATAAGAGGCAAGCAACAACATCCCCCTGTTAGGACCTCTCTGCTTTGCCCGGGCAGAGCAGTTCACCTACCTGCAGAAGTGCCTCTGCTCTGCCATTAACGGCCAAACTGCCCAGCAGAGCCATTCCTTACTAATGGCTTTGGTTATTAAGGACAGTGACATTACAGTGACACCATGGGCACGTTTACCCAGGCTGCCACCCATTCCTGGGGTTGTTGCTTGGGGCACCTATTGAGAGGCAGAGTTCTGCCCACCAGGACTAGAAGGTGTCGGGGAGGACAAATGCACAGACACATACCTGGGAAAAACCCACGTACTGAAAAGTAACGTAATGTTCACCCTGCCATGGACTCTGCAGAATGTCCACTGCTGAGAGGTTAGCAAAAGGCCACGAACTGCCTCATGATGGCCAAATGAGGAGACTCATCTCCATTAAAGAAAAAAGCAACCCGTAACGGCAGCGTGGCAAACTTTCCGTGGAAAATCCCTGGTGTTTCTACTTCATCCCCGTATTCGGATCAGCCGTACACGTCCAAAGCCAACCTCCCAGTCACCCCCACTTACCACGCTTGGGTTTGCCATGCAGAGCAGTCTCGGAGCACAGAACTGGGCTCCCCTCTGGACGGAACTAAACCGACAGAAGCTGCGGACTGTCCGAGGAGCGCGCGATGAGCTCCGACCGCTCACGTGCGCCCTACAGAACCAGGCTAAAACTAGCCCGAACTACAAGCTCATCCTAAGCGTATTGGGTGTGAACATTGGGTTTTCAGCACCACTGGTTTGGCTGTAAAAACCTGGCCTTGCTGCTTGCACGGGCCCTTCTACCAAATCTGTTCAGTTACTGTCCCCTGGGACCAAGTGAGAGCTTGAACTGTGCTGCTTGGAGCACCCTGAACCCAAATTCAAACCTCTGCTGCAAACTTGGTGAACTTTGCCTATTTCAAGGCACCTGAAATAGCCTTCTAGCAATTACAGAGGTAATTTCATATACTTCTGCCACGCAAAATATATTAAAAAGCAGGTTAATGGCATCTTGAATTGCCCTTGGAGGACTACTCAGTACAACAGGCTTGTTTTTCAATTCCTGTGAAGTTTAAACAACACAAAGCCAGAAATGACTCTCCAAATGAGAGAGTAAGATGTGTCCCCTTTGGATTCCAAAAGAATCTTTGCCCATGAGACCTTGGCTCAATCTGCTGCTCATAAAGATCAGTTACCTGCTTTGTAGAAGAATGAACATGTGACTAAAACCTGCATGTCTAAGATGACTTGGAAGTCCTTGTTCTAAATCAAAACGTGCATTGAACGTTTCAATATTCTCCTCCCACGATGCCAGCTGCAACGCCAGGAGGGTCAGCCCTGCCACACTCCTCAAGAGAGGCCTGAAAGGACAATCAGGGCTTTCTGATCTCAGAGCCAGGTTTCAAACCCATTTGGAACAAAAGTCAACCCAGAGAGCTGGGCAATCTTCTGGCCTAGTGCTCAATATAGACCTCGTGAAGCTCTTCCAAGGATAAAAGTTGGCTGCTATTAATAATCCCTCACTCTGGAGTATCTGTAACACCTTTGCGAAGCCTAAGGAAAATAGAGGTCTTAGGTGTTTTACGAGTGATTCTTCCACTTTTGGATTGCACCAGAACATAAGGCCCTTTGGAATGGCTTCTTTTAGCAATGCGTGTCTCAAATTTGTTACAAGCTCTATGAGAAGGCTACAATTGATAGTCAGCAACAGTCAGCTAGAGGCTGTATTTACCGTGGCTTTAGGAAACATGCATCGCTGCTGGCTGTGCTGTAGCTGCTCTGGAATTAAATGAGGGTTTTGAAAATTACTCCTTTTCATACAGAGTCCAGGAACAGCCAAACTAAACCCTGTGATGTTCATGATGCTAAGATTTCATATGAATTGGAATATTGTTAAGGTGATGCAATTCCTCCTGATTGATTTTGTATAAGAATATGCTAAATTACCTCTGTGCTGTAGCTCCAAGTAACCAGTTGCTTGTAAAAAGGACCATGCACTGTCTGGTAAATCAGAAGGTAAGAGGAAACTGCTCCTACTCCCTCCCTGCCTTCTCCTTGGACAGCGTGGAGCCTTTTTGGGGATCTTTCAGGCTCCATCCAAGAGTATCCTCTGAGTAACACATGGAGCCTGGAGCCCCCAGCAGCCAGCAGGACAGTGCAGAGACTCCAGAGCCCCATCCAAGTGCACTGGCTGGGCCTCCAAATCCACCCTGCTTGGAAAGCCGCCTTCCCAGGTGAGAAATGCTACCCGCAAATCAGGAAATATAAAAGCGGGAACAAGAACAATCTGAATTTTCACAAATCCAGGAAAAATTTGTCAGTTCCTGCAATAAAGAGATGTCCAAGAGGACGGGCAGGATTCTGCTTTCCCAAAATGCAGAGCCATATTAACACTATTACAGCATAACTTCACATGGCTTTCCATCCATCCCTTCCCTTGTGTATGTTAGTCTACATATATATATACATATATATATATATATATATAAGGCAGTATTGCCAGGAATACAGAGCTTCAAATGAGTTTCATACCTAAAGCAGAAGCAATAAACCGGGCAGGATTTAAAACTCATTTGCTGTTTCAGTACATTCCCATACACACTCACGACATGAATTTGATGGCTGCAGCCTAATTCACATACATTACTTAAATACGAGGGCAAAAACTGGCTGAAATCTGAAGCTGCATTTACTTAAGTCAGGAGAGAAAACAGATATAATTTAGCTGGGCCACTGGAATGTATTAGCTTTTATTAAGACCAGTCAAATTAAGGTACAGTAACCAATTAAGAAAATGGACAAGTCATTTTGTTTTATTGCCAGATACACCTACACTGCCATGCGGTGCAGCTGGCAGTGAAGCAGGACTGCACCACTGGGGCTGGAAGGGTCCCTGGGCCTGCAAAACCAAACTGCCTTTGCTGATTCTCCAGTGACTTGTCAACTAAAGCACAGGACGCCAGGCTCATCTGAAATGCCTCATTAAGGCAGGTAACATTGTCTCAATCTTCTTAAAAGACACACGAAAATGGCAGAATGAGGAAAGAAGAGATGCAGTTATTTAAAAATCGACAACAAACATATTTCTACTCAAAAATCATCTCTTCCGAACCTGACAGTTTATCTTGTTATGGTTTCAAATGAGGCTCTTTCAAGTCTCTTAAGAAAACCTTGGATCAGGAACAGGCTGCAACATTAGTTTGAAACCACCATAAATTAGCAAAAATATACCACAAAATAAGCCGTAAAACAGTAAATGCAGGACAACAGCTGGCAGAAGTAGAGGAATGGGTAATGTGGCCAAAGGTCCATATTAGAAAACCCCAACCAACAGTTTCATGTAAAGAGTTCTCAGTCTAAAATACCAGAGATTTTCAAGCTTTTCACTCTGGTGAACCATAATTTTAGAGCCCATTCTTCATGGCCATTGCCATTATTGCCTATTGCAATAGCGGCTTGCAACAAAACAGGAGGGCCCTCAGATACAGCAGTTGCACTGGTTCTGCATGCAGTTTCAGCCAAGACTCCTTATTTCCCTGTCTTTGTGGTTTTGACTGAATTCTTTATTGTTCCAAGAACACAGATTTGTGGCTTTATTTAACAAGCATTGTTAAACTAAAGTTTGTGAAAAAATTATGTAAGCATTTAACACTTACTTTAATTCTTTCTTAACCTCTTCATAATCAGCCTGTCCTTTCAGTTTTTCTTCCAGTTGCTTTAAAAGAAAGAACATGGATTTAATTATTTAGATTTCTTTTCTGCAGGCTCTCAAAATCATCTTTAAATTATTCCATATATACAGCAGTGCACAAGTGAGGGTTAATGACTCATACGTAATTTACATATATTAGAAAACAAACTATAACCAATTCAACACAAACACAATTAGACCTCACTCCTTCTACAGAGTGCCAAGCACTAGAGAATTCAGAAGGTCACAGTCTGGCTGTTTGCAACGTCGCTATCAGGCATCCAATGAAGAGATTGTGGTGGGGGAAAAAAGGCATTAAAAAGGGGCGGTTCGAATTTTTCCAAAACCAATAAATGGAGGTGATAAAAAGGATGCTTTAACATATACTGTATTCTCAGTAGGGCAGTTCTTGATAAGCTTATCTACACAAAAAATGAAAAAAAATGGAAGAAGCTGTTGTAGCCTGGACTGTGTAAGACTTGGACAACAACTCAGGCCCGAGCAAAACAGCTGGACCAGATCGTTTTCAAATGTTGCTTATTGCACAGCCACGTAGGGCAGTAGCAGGAGGCCTCAAACACAGCGACGCACCAGGGTTGAGGGCTACGGTGCTGGCCGGGGCCGGGCTGGTTTGCGCCGGGGGTTTCTCTGCTCGGGCAGGAAGGCCCTGTTGGAGCCAGGACGACCACGCGACTTGGTGGAGCGTCAGGAGAGGCGACCTCGCGGCTGCTACCTGTCCTGAAGGCAGTCACAGGGTGGTCTCTCTGCTATGTGGCCCTTCTGAAGCCCCCGTTCCTGCTTTCCGAGTGTCATGCGCAGGCTGGAGGTGCTGCTGTCAAGAGGCCTCCTCGGGTTTTCCCTCCCGGCCAGGCCTAGGGCAGAGCCGCTCCAGGCCTTTATGCTGTGGAGCAGTGCACTAGGGTGAATTAAAAAATCCCTACACCCCTTGGTTTAATGTACTAGCTGCTTATGCAAAGATACGTTAATAAGAAAGCCTTTTGTAGGGCCGGATATAAAATAGAGAAGAAAAAAAATGATTTTCCTTTTTAAGTCAATGTAAAATAAATGTAACTATGGAGGCAGATGCGATGCCCAATTTTCAGAAAATTTTAACTACAAAAAACTCCACTGTTTAAAAAAAGAAGATACTGATGGAATGAAGCTCGGGATACAAAATCACTTTGTTGCTGCTGTAACAGTATGGCAACCTCCAGCATTTTACTGTGAACAGTATTTAAAAAAAAAAAAAAAAAAAAAACTACACACGCATCCATCATTGCCAAGTAGCTAATATAGAAATTGTTGCCATGGAAAATCTGCGTTAACATATACTCTTAATAAACAACCCAAACTAACATCTGAGAAGGCAGTGCCTGTATATATGCAGATCATTTAGGCCCTTGGCATCTTCCCAGTCAATGGCTGCTTTAAAATGTATTAGTATGGTAATTGCCTCAAAGAACCCCGTAAAATGCACAGAACAGAGTAAAACAAAAGTTCAAGCTGTGAGACAATCTGGAGGAACTAATCTCTTGCACTAAATATCAACCTGGTTAATTCAGACAAAACACAGTGTATTCAGATGTCCTCCAGAACACAAAAACGCACAGAGGTTGCGGGCAGAAGGAACGGACCCAGGGTTTTTCTACATAATAAATTTGGAAATATCCCACGTTAAGGAATCATCTTGCACTCACTGACCCAGGGAACAACAGTTTTTAAGCACAGACAGACTGGGCCCCCCCTTATTTTTAAAAATCAAATAATCATTACCCTATCAATAAAAAATTAAAATGCATTTCCTTAGTTAAAGTAGCATGGGTTGTATTAAGGGGTTTAATATGTCAAAACACTCAACGAGAGTAACATTTTAGGTTAGTTCTCAGTGATAAAGCCCATAAAAATTAAAAGTGTCTTAATTAACCAAGTACGTCTTGGCTAACCAGCACTAGCAGCTCTAACTTCCAGCAGCAAAGGGTTAACAGAATTACAATTAGAAAAGTCTTGTTACTAGAGGACATATCTTGATTATCAGATCAGATGAAGATAAAGAAGCAATAATTTTTGAAGTATTTCTGCATTGTTTCATTAAGTCATGGAGTATTAAAGAATTCCCCCAAGATATGGTCTGAGAACATTGCTTTAATTTGTGAAACCATGATTCATTTTTTGTGGAGGCAACCATTACAGTCTTAGTTATTTTGGAAGCAATTCCTCTATAATCAAACATGGGGTTGACACATCATCACTGAGATTTTTTTTTTTTGTGCAACACATCTCAGGCGCAGGTTTTCCCAGCACTCTGGCGAAAAAAAATGTATTTTAAGTATTTTTTTGTAGTGCAGCAAATAAGGTGAAACAGGGTAGAAATGACCAAAACTTTTATCAATAGAGTCACTGCATCAGACCCTATCAACAAGAACCTAAATACAGAGCATTAGCCAGACAAGTCTATGAGAAAATGGAAGGAGATTACCGAAATGAAAATCAAAGAGTTGCTCTGTCATTTCTATGATCCTACTCCCTTTGAAGTTAATGGCTAAACTAATACTGACCTCAACAGGAACATGCTTTATTCCAAGAAAATCTGTCAAGTGCAAGGACTCAAGATATTTTCTATCAGGCTTTATGGGGAAAAAAAAAAGAAAAAATAGAGAAACCCAAAACAAACAAACCATAACATGGGGGTAGCCAGAAAAATCTGTCCCTCCAAATGAGGCCAGCTCCTTCTCCCTCATTAAGAGTAGTGCACACATGGTGACAGATGGGCAGAGACTGATACCATCAATATGGGAACTGAATAGATTTTCTTTGCTCTGCTGAATTTTCATGAAAATTCTGCAAGGTTGTCCTAAAACATGCAAAAAATGCACGCAACACTTTGAATTTCATCCCCACCAGACATTTGTCCACATAAAGTACACTACAGCAGAGCAAAACGAGTATCCTCGAGAAGATGGCAGAATCGGGACAATTTGTAAGGGTTTTGGCTCAACATTAAATCATTCTGATAGAGAACAGCTACCCACGCCACAGTTAGCTAAGTGGGTACTACCAGCCTCCTGCTTTCAAAAACTCTCAGGCTATAAAAACCTAAAAAATGGTAAAGCCTTTAATGGAATAGATAAATTTATCGTGTTTTTCCATGTGAAGCTCATAGACGGTAGAACAAGGAAGGAGACAGGAGTTGCAGGAAGCGGATTCAGAACAGATGTCAGGAAGCATTTCTCAGGCTTACTGATAGATCAAAACCATGGGGAAGAGCGCACGGAGAATGTAAAGCCAGAGGTAAAGGGGTCACTGGGGAAGCAGTTAGATGATTCTGCTCCTGTGGTTTTAGGAACGTGACACTGGGATGCAAAGGAGCACGCTAAATATCAATGGCAATGACTGTTCTGCAAATAAACAGCTGAAAAAAACACAAAATTCTTATTAAGGCTAAAAAGGCTGCCTTCTGTGTCTTAACATTTATTTGTTTCCGTGCACTAAGTGATCCACTTCTCTCTTCTAATGTAAGGAGGGCTGGGGGTGCAGTGGGTAACTTCACAGGGCGCTGTAAGTGTCCCTGGCAAACCAGCCATACCAAACACTGGAAGGAGAATTAAAGGTTTTAAAACTAAACAGGATTTTCTGTGCCTTTTCCACTTCTGCCACTTCACTGCATATCCATGGTAAATATGTTTTGGTTTTTGTTACTGGCTTTAATTCTAATGGTGGCCACGCTCTGCATAAATGAATCTCACAACAATGAGAGTGAGAAAAAGGTAAATTACATTTCAGCAAAACTGTGATCAACTAGACTAAAATGTCCCAGAGACTGGAATTCAATGGCATTCTGAAGAAGTAAATAGCTTTTATGGTGCCTCTCAGAACCACAGAAAGCTTATATTAGTAAAACCCAATATTGGTGTGTCAGTCATCTGCTTGAAAAAGTGCTGAGCACACAGCTGCTCCTTACTTTGAGTGTGCTGTTCTTGGCAGTGAGCTGCTGCTCCAGCTGGGAGATTTGGCTGCTGGAGTTCTCCCGCAGTTTGGTGAGGCTGCCCTGGAGTCTCTGGACGTCTTCTACGAGCTGGGCAATTTCCCGCTCCTTCGCAGCCAGTTCCACTTCCAAGCTGGACCGTGTTAGCACCTCGATGGCCTGCTCCTGATGGGAAAAAATTTAATATCAAGCCACACAAACAAAGGCAACGAGCTGGAAGGAGGGGCGGTTAGGAAAGGACTGAGCATGGCACGGGGGACAGAAACCACTTCTAAATCTGGGAATCTCTGGATGCGGCCCTGGAAAAAATCAACCCCTTCACTCCTCGCGGTTACTCTTTGGCAAAATGGGGATAAGGGAGGGAATAAATTTCCCTCTTTTGTAAGCGTACTGGGAAGGCACCGCAGCAAAAGTCAAAGGGCTCTATTTAGCCCTATTCATTATTCATAGTCCAAGTGCGTTGACAACTATGAAAATCTGTGCTTACAAAATATTAATCTGATAAAATATTCTGAAGTAATGGAGCAGAATTTCTTAATCATGAACAAAAGAGACATGTGCCTTTGGCTCTTCATATATATGCCACTTATTTCAGGCAAAATTGTCAAAAATTGCCACGAACTGCTATGAGGAACTTGCTCCTTGCATGAAAATTGCTCACTGTTACATTATTGCTAGCAACTAAAGCATCTCCTCCATGGGGAAGGGGCACACGTGACAACTGTAAGATGAGGGCATTCTCCCCTAGGCCTCCACTTCTTGAAACTTCCTTCCCTAAATCAGGATCTTTCTTCTACTTTCCACAAAGAAGGCTGTGAAATCTGTCCTCAGGACTGAAACATTCCCACCAGACTGACCTTCCAGAAGGGCACAAAATAAGGGGGAAATAAATAGAAAGGTGGTGGTAAATTCAGGAAAGATAATATAGACTAATTGCACTATCTCTTTTGTATGCATTTTGGATTAGGAGATCAATAGCTATAATGCATTGGAGGTTTGTGAACCTTTCTTCCACGAAGAGGGTAAGGAAATTCTTGCGTGGATCTAGGGAGCACCAGCTAGTCCAATATTTAACACATAATCCATTAAAAACTCTAAAAAGCTCCTTACAGAGGTTAATGGCTTGTCCTCTCAAACCACCAGGGAAGTAGGAAAGAATCCCTTTACCCCACGGGAGATGCTGATAGCAAATACAGCTTTACACCAAAGGTGAAAGAGCTGAAAACTTAACCCACTGATGCTGTCACCCAGGCAATTTCCATACAATTCAACACAACACTGCAGCAGATTGAAACACAGCACATCCCCTCCTTTCTGGGGAATACAGGCACAACTAAACACCTTTTTCCCCTATCCTGTAAACAGTTAGCTTGATTCCCGGTGACTACGTAGCATTGTGCCTCTCGGAAACGGCATGTACGAACAGCAGTTAACAACCCTCTCCTATTACCCTGAATTATACTTTTAACTTGAAAAAACCTCTAATTTGCTTGCATGAAACATCACAAGTTGTATAATCATCTGCTGCTTATGCCTATTGAGAACAGAACATAGAGTCTGAAATAAGATAGATAATGATCATTTTCATCCTGCAGAAGTTGTCATATTAAATATAAATGAAGTGCAGAAGTACTATTAAATACAAGACAGACCTAATGTTAAAATAATGATAAGACTAGGACACAAGATAGGAAGAGGCAGGTAATTCAGAGTTACAAGTGATATTCAGGCTTTTTATTACGGACTTTTTTCTTCTTTACAGCCTATGTCTATAGCTTTTGACTTCTCTGAGAAAACACTGGGTCATATTAAAAGCAGACAGAACAGATCTAGAGGATTTATGGCTTGTTACTCCTCTGCAAATATATTTTAAAGGCAACTGTGTGTGTCCCTGATACCAGTGTCAAGACTGCACACAGCTCACAGGAAAACCCAAGGATCACAATATTTTTTGGTTAAATTCACTGCTTAGAAGTAGACCTAGTTTTATTTGACTGCATATTTTCATTTGAATATTCCCATTTCTCCTTTGGCAAACAAAAACCAGCATAATCTGTATGCTCATCTGTGATACCTGCTAACGGAGACCCGCTGGAGCCCTCGAGAGCGCTGGGTGCCCGGCAGCTCCCCCCGGCCCAGAGGCTGTGCTGCCCATTCCCAAACTTCCAGAGGTTTCATTTAGAAACCTTTAGAAGGCAGCAACCAAGCAAACCTTTGGGAGGAAAGGCTATCTTCCCAGTTCTCTGAGTTTCTTCTATTAGATTTATTGTTGTATTTCACAGGAGAGAAATATTCATGGAAAAATAGAACAGCAGAGAATTTCCTCTCCAGCTCCCTTGGAAGCCACATGCTGGGAACAGCATGTGCTAGCAATGGGCTTGGGCTAAACTATCTGGGGGGAGGTTAATGAACACCCTCATCCCAAAGCGTCAGCCCTTCACCCCACGCTCATGGCTGGTGCAGTGGCTGTTCAAGGCACACATGCTATAGGGTATTGCTCTTATTTCTCCTCTGTTGAAGCTCTTAGCAAGCCAAAATAATTTCTGGGAGTTGCTGCCATCTGCCTGCACCCTGGCAGCTGAGGATGACCGTGCACCACCGTGGTGACTAAGGCGCAGGGTGATTCCTGTCCCTTGTGTGGTCTTTTGCAGCCTCAACCATCTCAGTAAGTTTAAAACAGCAAGGCACAGCAACACCATCCCAGTTCAGTTTATTCTTCCAAACCCCTCTTTTTAGAGCTGTGAGTGTGCATCGGAAGAGCTGTACTGCGGGAATGCCAGAAACCTGTAAGAGTCAGTAAATATTTTCTCTCACCACATCAGGTGCCTTCTGGATCTGCGTCGCGAGTTGGAGAGATTTGTTGGCTGACGAGAGCTGCTCCCTTAAGGTCTCTGCCTCTCTCTGAGCCACCTCTGCCCTCTGAAGGAAATGAAAAGGGGTGAAAAGAGAAAGTACATTCAGTTTAACAACTGACAATTATTACAAGAACATTCATCAATTCATGCCTGACTGAATATAATTGATTTCCTAAACACTCAACCTAATAAATGTTAGAAAAAAAACATAGAATGTGATGGATTTTTATTTTAAACAGTACAAGGAAGAAATAATTGAGCGATTATGACAGTAATTTAACGCTAGGAGCAAGGAATCCCCTGCTGATACTAATGCTGCGGCCCACTGAATTTCCCAGACTGAATAAATACAAGTGGAAATGGAGTCTTTTTATTCAATTTCTTTCCATTCTCATAGACCAAGCAGATTTTATTGCAAGGTTCCTCATGGGAGTAATTCTCAGGGGTAAATGCTGAATTAAAAGATATTCTGACCATTCTCTCTAACACACATACAATGTTGTGGATTGTCTTTCTTCAGTAATTATTTCCCCAAACATGAATTGGTAGACTCTGTTCTTTCAGCAGGTCTATTTATTCAGCAATATTTAACCCTGAACTGACAATTTTGCGGATCGGTTACTGACTGCTGAGGTTTTTATACAGTATCTGATAAGCCCGTGACTTGGCCACTAGACAAAATTGCCATACAAATATCAAATGATAACAGGAAGGTAGAATTCTGCGGAAAAATTTTCCATGCAGGAGCTTGGGTGGAGACAGGTGGCTAGTAACTCCAGGCAATTAATAGAAGCTAAGTGTTTTCCATTACTGCTTAGTAGTTTTCACTAGGAAAAGCGGAACAAAACCTGGTTATTTATACCCATATATACGCCATAGGGTCTAAAGGCTTTTTTTTTTTGAACACACGGTTTATCTCCTGGAGTAATTACTAGTTCTCACCTGGGCTGCTCCATGCAGCCTTTTCACGTTTGGCAGGAAAAAATAAAGAAAAACCAAAAAGCTAAAAACAACCTTCTATTTCCACTTCCGTGACGTGCCAGCTCTTCCAAACCCATGAGCTACTACTCATGAAGGCCAAAACTTTTATTCACTATCACCTATCCTTTACACCGATGTCTTCTTCCTTCCATTATCGGATAATAAATTCACACTTCTGTCTTTAAGGCACCAAAACCTCCCATATTCTGTGTGTCAAACTCCTCTCTCTTTCAGTGAATATAAAGCCCTATATCCCTTAGTATGTGCATGGTCTCTGACTTCTGCACTAGTCAGGCATAGGCTCTGCCTGCATGTTTAATCAATCAGTAAACTAAAGGTAATCAAATCCTAAATGCATCATCTGCGCTATTTGCTCACAACATTATATTAAGTGATTTTGCAGAGGTTCTACAGCATTAATTAAAACGCAATTGTAAAAAGTCGAGCGACGGGGCTCTCACAATGAGAACACAGGACGCAACCTACTGTGCGCACAAACAAATGGCAGCAGCATTAAAAAGGCAGACCAAAATGAGAGAAAGCAATAAAAAATAACAACAACTCCCCCCAAAAAAACTAAGCCAGCATTTCATAGCGAGAGGAATTATTTCCTCTCATTTCATTTGCTATGTATGTGAATATATTGATCTCATAAGTGCTAAGGAACTACTGCAAAGCAGGACAAGTTACTACACTGCGGTACTTGCTCTTGCATCTCGTGTTGTGTAAGTAATGGCTTTTGCAGCCCTGAGCGATTCTGCGGATGGCTTCCATTCACAGCAGCCCTGTTTGGAGAACCTATTCCGTTTGCATGCAAGGAAACCACAGAGGATATTTCTAATAGATGTTACATCTGCATATACAGTAAGCTGTCAGCTGCCCTTTCTACACAGGCTCCCTAGCCAATTCCCAACACCTGTTACAATCCTGTGAATAATATTCAGCAAGATTTCAGAGTATGTTTTTTTAAGAATAAATCAGCAGAAACTTTGGACAATTCTGCTTGGAAAATACTGGTCAGTTTTTCTTTTTTTCCCCAGAACATAAGCTTTCTAGAGTCAGAATTATATACATTTTCAGACCTTCGTGTGTGTCTTCAGTGAATGCCTTTGGTTTCAGAAAGCATTTTTAGGTACTATTGCAAGATTAATTATAAATTACACACAAAACCTGTTAAAAGAATGTTTTGGTTTCAAAACACTGTGCTTTGAAGTTTTGAAAGCCAAGCCAGTCCTGCCCGCAGGTCCAGTCACCCCCTCGTGCACTCTGCTTTATGAACTGCGTAGGAACACGCTGCTTGCTTTTTTCCAGCGAACCTCTCACTCCGTCCAGCCCCGCGGATGAGCATTTGGCAGTGACTGACATTTTGCTTTATCCTCTCGTTCAGCGTGCGGCCTCCGCGGCTTACGCGCTGCAGCCTAAGCCCGTCCTCCTGTGACGCCAGGACCGAGCGCTTCCTGGGCTTGGCTTTGCCCCTCTGCTACCCTGGTGCTTTGGCATAAAAACCGCGCGGAGGAACCAGCAAGGAATAACCCCCCCAGCTCGGGAATGCCAAGAGGGGGCTCTTCTTGGAGACCCCCCCAACAGCCTCCTCCGGCCGCTCTCACCTCTTGCTGCCCTTGTCCCTGCGCGCGTTTCGGTCGCTGCTCCTTCCTGAAAGCTTCGCAGCCGCTACCTCTCCTTCGAGCAGCACCTGGAGCAGCCTCACAACACCCACCGGCTGCCAGGGCTTGTCTTATCCCGCTGCTTCCCTCCTTCCTCTTTTGCCTCGCTGGTTTCCTCAAAATCCCCTTCCCTGCTCCCTGCCCACCTCACTGCTCCTCCTCGCGCTCCATCTCCACACACGGGATCTGGTTCCTGCACTTCCACGTGGCCCTTGCCCCCGGCATCCTGCCCTCCTGGGCCATGGTGGGACGATGTCCTCTGCGCCAAAACAGCGTCGCACGGAAAAGCGAGAAGCCCGGCTGGCTCCTGCGCCGCCGGCCAGCGCCGCGGCGGCCCGCGGAGCGCTCCGGACAGACGCCGACATCAAAGCCAACAAATTCAAACCACATTTCTCCTCATTTTTTTTCAGACGTTTCCACGACAGCCAAACTTGGGGCTTTTTTTTTTCGCTACTCGAAGTGACAGAAGACGCAGTCCGGAGAGAAGGGCCCATCCTGCCTCATCCGGCGCCAGGGCACTATGGCACAGCAGGCCGCTCGTCCGAATGGCAACTGGCTCTTAACATGTGGCAAAAAGCAGATTTTTTCCCCTAATCTTGTTCTTAGAAACGGCTGAACAATTTTTCTTGAAACAACAAAGAGTGTTCAGCCAGGCAGCCAATGTGGAAAACAGCTAAAAACTAGCAAACTCACCCAACTTGGAGCCACTGGAAAGGTCAAACGGCCTTTACTTCCTATGATCCCATCCACTTTATTTAAGAAACACATATTTCATGTTAGAGTTGCCTTTGATCATTCAGTGCTAAAACATTTGGTTTGTTCCTACTCAGCCTCCTACAAACTGCCTAGCAGACGGGTGATGAGCACTGCCCGTGTCTCTGCTTGCCTCTATCTTGAATCCTCTGTTAACACCTAATGCTGCTATCGTGCCTCGGTCACCATTCCTCCTACTGTTCTATAGCACCAGTAATCCAGCCGAGAGTCCCTCCCTGCTAAAATAAATATTCCAAAATACTTCCATTCTCCTTAATGTCCTATGTAAATATTATACAGCTAATAGTGAAGCCAGTAGGTCATGATCATAACGTTGCCATGTGCTTACCAATTAAAAAAAAAAAAAAAAAAAAGGAAAGCTTTACACAATAGATCCAGGAAAATTATTCTCATTGTTTCCTGACAAGATAATGAATAATGTGAACCGAGTGCTCCGCTTCTTACTGTAAAATGTTAATTTGATCAAAGACCAGCCATGTGAATAGAGAAATGAGATGCTTACAAGCAAAACCTAGGACCTTTCCCTTGAAAATCCAAAAGTCAAACTATACTTTCCTATTACATCCTATCTACCACACAATACACGGCAAAATCTTCCTATGGGCTATCAAAGTGTATATTATCACAATAAGTTTTTTGAAATTAATGAGTTCAATTATGGTAGTAATTACGACACTTGGTTTTAAGCATGTTTAGCTTGCACTGCTATGCATAGGGCTCCTGCACAAGCTATGATTTTCAGAGTATAAGATCAATTAAACCCCTCTGGTTCTATGTGTTTTACAAAAATTTTATCATTGGAGATATAAACATTTATTTTAAAACTTTCGCTCTCCCTAGTTTCACATCACAACAGTACAGTAGCAGAAAATCTGTGACATGAAAGACTCTCCAAGGCTCTGGCACCTATTCTTTCCAGCAATGGAGAATTACGTAAAAAAAGAGGGGAGGAAAGAAAACCCAACAAACAGAAGAGGTTGGGCTGTCTTCATTCCTGTCTTCAGGCTATTGTGCTTTCCTTTCCACATTGAAAGGCTGCCAGCTAAATATATTCCCAATTGAAAGCCTGGTATTTATAGGAAACTCCTGTGTTTGCATGAAAATATTAACCATGTTTTGTCTTTTCCACGCAAGGATCCCAATGCCTTTTATAAAAGTAAATGTTATTATTCCTATTTCACAGATAGGGAAATTAAATCACAGGATTAAGCGAATGACCTCACCAGCAGATAAACAGCAGTCAGGGGAGCTATGGCACAAGGCTCATTGCAAAGGCAGTCAGAAATAAAGCCCAGTAACAGGTTATGTGTTAGCCTTGGTGCAGGTGAAGGCAACATACCCAAATGAATACCTTTCATCACAGAAACCTGCAAACAAGGGCTGCTCTGTCACTTGTTTTGTTAACGTTGGAGGGTCTGGGCAAAACCTGCTTCTGAATTGCTCTTTTGCTGCCGACATCCCACTGCGCTTGTGTAGCAAAGAAGTGAATTTATTCCATCTGTTGCTCAAAACGTATTTTAAAGCAATCTCACTTAGTGGGAATATATTTTCAAAAAAAATTCCAGCGTGATTAGTTAAAGATAGAAAGGGACTATAGCCAATGAAATGAAAAAAGTCTTGAGAAGAAGATTACAATTAAGAGGACCTCATTAGTCTTTGTTTCTACTTCTGCAGCAGACACTGCTTTATTTATAATTATTATGCATTATATTATGTATATTTATGTTTTCCAGTGGCGGTTTGGTTCAAAAATGGTTAAAATCATTAGGTCTTTCTCTACAAAGCTGAAAATCTGTAACACGACCTTTCTTTGGAGGATATGGTATTGACCCAGCCTAGATTCTCTATGAAACTCCTAAGCTGCACAACTGGGCAACTCAAGACAAAATGTAAAAAGAGAAGGACAATGCATTGAACAAATTTATGTCAACTGTGTGTGACTGTTTACTGCCATAAACATTTATAAAAAAGTGCAAACTTTCAAAGGTACAGAAAATAGCCAATTATATATATTTATATAAAATATATCTTCACACACCCACGCTAACTGTTGTACATGCTGCAAAGTACACTGGCGCTTCATTAACAACACTGATTGGAAATGATAATATTCTGGGAATCAAACGATAAAAAATTCAAAGATGCTGTATCCCAAACTATGATAAATCATTTATTTTGACAAGTAAGGGTAGTTTAGTTTTAATTATTTATTATTATACTTCATAGCATATCAGAAAATATGCAGTGATTTATTGTGCAAAATGAAATCTTAATAAAACAAGTCCCTTCCCCAAACTACCGGATGATTAAATCTTCATGGAAACGTGAGCGTAAACTCTTAGGTATTTCTGGTAGTTAGCTTGCAGGTTATTAAAGTGAAAATAAACAGCTCCCTTATTTTAACTTCAGTCCTCTACTGCTACCAAGCCACCCAAGGAACCCAGCTTTGGGGATTAAGAGAGAAACAGGGAGTTTGCAGCTGACACGCAGAGCATTTGGCTGCTAAACAAGCGGGGCTACGGGAGCAAAACCCGTTGGGCTGCCCACCCCACTGAAGCCCCATGCTATGGAGCTGTTGAGGACATCTCTCTCTTGCAGGGGATGTTAGTACGCCAGTCATTACTACTCCCCCCTGTCTGTCTGTACCTCTCAAGTCTTCAAAATTTGAAGTCTGGAGTCTTTAAGGTCTTAAGTCTTTACAATTTTCTCTCATTTTCCACTCTCACTCGCTCTGACCATGATTCCAGCTCTGGTTTTCCTGGCGTGGGGCGCCCCACTGGCCAGCTCGACCCCTTCGTTCCCATTAGTCATTTATAGCTCTTTGGCCAAGATTATAGTTTGGGGAAAATTCCCATTATACTTCGAGTTAATGATACAATGAAGAGAAATCCTAACTTTGTTGTCACTGCCCCTTTTTCTCTCTGAGCAGAAAATCACAGTGCTCCCTGATATTTAGAAGTAATTATGCCCAAGAGTCAATAATCCCTTTTAGGGATGACAGTGCAGGGGCAGCACACAAACAAGCCCTGAGTGCTCCCGCATGAAACGACTTGAGGAACAGAATGAAGAAAAAGCAGCAGGACAAGAGTGGTGGTGGAGCTGGGAGCTGAAAGGATGATCCATGGAGCTGCCACGTGCCACCCGGCTGGACATGACTGGGGGAATCACCTCCTGCTTGGCCGCCCTGCCCAGAAAACTCGATGAAAGTCAAGAAGATATTCACCCTCTTGTCACTGCACTGACCTCAAACCAGAGAAGGAAATGGTATTTCCCACCTGCCCTTAAGAATCTGAAGTGTGTCATCACATAAAGCAAAGAAAGTTCAGAAATCTCAACTATGGGTTTAAGAGTCGCAGGAAGGGAGAAGAGGGTTTTCAGGAAATACCAGTTATTTAAAAATTTCAAGCAAATATAGCTCATATCCTCAGCAGAAGCATGTTTGCTGTTCCATGGATTTCTCCTCTGAAATACAGTGCATTTTGGGCCAGTGATAATTTTGGAACAGCAAAACATCACATCAAAATCAGCAAGTTAACTTATTTATCCTCCAAGGAGGAATCATGCTGAGCATTACTTTTGAAAGGTAGCCTTAATAACAGGGAAAAAGTACTTACTGAAACGGTAAAAGGAAATGATAATCTATTAGATACACAATTATGTTAAGTACTTGTTTCTGCAATTGTTACACTTAACTCTGATGCAAACTCACTTTCTGACCAATGCAACGGATTTGATTTCTTCCAATTTCTTCCATAAAGTGAGGCAAACTGTAAGAAATGCTGCTTATCTTTTGTAAAGTGTTTTATAAAGGGAAAACATCAAACAAGGCCAGTACTATGGCACAGCTCAGCACGCAGCGGAGCTAACCCACCTGCCTTGCTGCTGCTAGAAAGAGGCAGTCTGGTTCTTCCACAACCGATTTTTCTCTTTCTTTTCTTTTTTTGCCAAGAATAGAAAAAAATGCACAAAAAATTAACGTCTGCCCCCAAACCAATGTGTTTTGGCAGTGCCAGGAGCAGCACTGTTGCTGGGAAAGGTCCCTTGATTGCCAAAGTTGGCACGAAAGCGAGGGAAGGCCAGGAGCAGGCCAGGATATTGGAGACACGGGGAAGGGCAGGTAGGGACACTTCTCCCATAAGCCATGAGCTGCAGGGGCACTCCAGTGCATGTTGAATACAAAATGCCTGGTTGAGGTTTCTCTACGACACGATCTCCAGTTTCCCCATGAAGCAATCCATATATCACGGGGCAGTTCTGCATGTCTGACACATCCCCATCACCTCAAACAGTCACTCGATGTGCAGAATGGACCAAAAGAGCTGCTTGGTTGGGTGGTATTTTTTAAAATCTTTTGCTTTTAAAGTTTCACATGATGCCTTGCTTTCTTGGGAATGTGTGCCCTGTTAGGGAACGCAGCAGAGGGCTTTCAGGGACAACTTCCCAAATTAGTAACCACCAGAGCAAATTAGAATTCTTTGTGACACAGTCTGATTCAGCCTGATCCAGTCTGATCTCCTGTGTGACACAGTCTGATCCAGCCTGAACTAAAATGTCAAGAAAACATATTAGAAAAATCACCAGTGGTTTTGACTTGAGTCAAATCAGAGCAGAATTTCCAGGTGACGAGAGAGTCCCAAAGGCGAGCTCTGCCACCAGGTCAGGGACCTTCTCACCTCCTGCAAATCCGCCAGCTCCAGCACTAGGGCAAATCTCCCTGGTCAGCATGAATCTCCTAGCACTGCTGCTACAACTTCACTAGCAAAGAGGAGGAGAGAAAAGGGAAGAGCAGCAGCAAGAGCCAGAACCATGGATTCCCCATGGTCCTTGCCCCCAGGAACCACCTCATCGCACCCACTGCCCGTGCGCGGCTCTCCGTGGTGTGAGGACACGCTTAACCCCATATAAACCTTGCAATGTGATGTTCAGCTGCTGACATCAGCTTAGTTTGAGTGGACCTGGCTGAAATAATAGACCTCAAAATAGAGTGTTTTTGAGCAAGCCACTTCAGATCCTCCAAAAAAGGCCCCCCAAAAAGTGTGCGAATCCTTGAGATGCAATTTGAGTATGCCAGTTATGTGCATATTCTGATAGGGGTCAACAAAGAGCATTTAGAAAAATAAAAAGAAGAAAAACTGTAATGGGGAACTTAAATTATTAGAGAGTAAATATCTAACAAGAACTACTCTACTGTGCACGCAGTGCTTGAGGAATATCCCTGGAGATCTGTACTTTCACTAAATTTGCATATTTTCTTACTCTTCACAGTAAAGACTGCTAAGTACATATAAACAAATTCATGAAATCCAAAAGACAAGGGAAAAAAAACGGTACTTAGAATTTTTTTGAGAAACTCTTGTAAAATCCTACCTGATTTGCTCTTTCGAGGTCTGTCATGATCATCTCAATTTCATCAGCCCTGGGAAAACAAGAGAGCACAGATACTGTTAGCACGTGGTGAACAACGTCTGCTACAGAAGTCCAAAGCATTGTGCAGCCGTAACATTCGTACTCAAACCAAGCAACTTCCAACACCATTTTAAGGGGACACAGTAAAGACTGATCGACTTTGCTGAAATCCTCATGGGTTTCAGAAGTGCTGACCGGTTGGTAAGTCTCCAGTTCCTTTGCCCATTCCCTTTCTGCAACGCAGCAGGCACATCGGTAACTCAGAATATTTAACAGGTCTTTGAAGACCTTAATCCCAGACCTTCTGCAGAAGGACTGTCTTCATCTTTCCTAAATGTAAAGCAATAATTCTGAAGAAGTCGAAGACTATAACTCTTCAATCAACCACTTGCATATGTGAATACAAAAGTAGTCTATTATTCTTCTTTTTCAGTGTAGCTAGACATTTGGTTCTTAATTCTACTAAAAGAAACCATGAGGTCAAAGATATAGAGAAATTTAAATTATGCAGAAGGGTTTTTTTTGGACACTGGGTACACTCTACAGAGCTGAAGAGGAAAGTCAAAGCGTTGAAAACTATATAAACGGTAAAAGAAAGGTAGCTCCATCATATATGTGTGCTAGGAGCCAGCTACTAGCCATGACCCTGCAAGAAACCCTGCATTTCTAAGACGTTCCTCACACAAACAGATCAGATCTTTAAGCAGCCTCTTTCATCACCATGTTAATTACAGGCAAATATTGCACAACTGTATTTTCACCTATGAAAGACACCAGAAAAAGGGCCTACATACCAAAAATGTATGTTCTGTATCAGTACAGTAAGCCATATTACTTCTCCCTAGACGCTTGCCTGTGTTACATCTCTAGACCATATGGATGCAATAAACACCATCCTCATCTCCCATGAACAGCAGCTTTAACCAGCAAGTCCTTTTGCAACCTGCCAACACCATAATGTGTGCTTTTGGTTTTTAATCTGTAGCAGATCATTATCAGGAAAAGCTGTGAAATATTGGAATTCCCTTCTTCTGCTGATGCACAAAAGTCCACTTTTATTTGCCATCCCATGGAAGATCCATTTTTCTACGCAGGTGTTTGCGGGGAAAGGTGGCTAATTGAAGCACACTGGGGGCAGGCACTCTCGATATCGGATTATTGCATGGGATACTGACTGCCTCTTCAACAGCATTTTAGGTTTTTGCACGCACACTTAGGGAAATGCAATAAAAGATCATAATAAGTAAATGTGCATATATATAAATTAATGGAAAATTATTTTTAATTATAGCCTTTAATGTTGTCGGGGCAACATGAATTGCCTTTTGAAAAATCCTTTGGACAATAATGGAAAACAGATTAACATGTGTTTTCTTGTGTAGAAGAAGCTAATGTGCTCTTATACTGGAAAGAAATCATGCGCAAGATGTTTTCAATTAATAATAAATAATACGCATTAGTTACCGAATCAAACGATTGCTCTTCAGGCAAATAAGGACTCCAAGCGTGCAGGGACTAATCAGGAGACTAACCTGGCCAGGTTCTCAGGAGCCCACGCTAACTTTTTAGATCTGTCCAGCCTAGTTTTGAAACAACGCCTTTTGTTTTAGGCTCCAGCCCTAAAATTCCATTCCGTCTTGTTAAGCCGCAAATGGAAACTGAAGCATTTCACATGGAAAAGTTGTCCATGAGAACATCAAACAACCCCATTACGCTTCTGTAACGGAGTCCGACAGAAAAGAACATGCTAAAACACTGCCACATATTTCCCAGCGCTTTACAAATATTTTTAGGCATGATGGTTTAAGGATCCTCTTTATATAAGCTCCTGTATTCAGGTTGAATTTATATGTGGATGCCTCAGGTTATATGGAGCCACTGCACGACGTCTGGATTATGTCACATGCCGCTCGGGCTGGAGCTGGGAACGTCCCATTCCAACGTGACGGTTACAGCTTAAATGAATCCAGTTTTCCTCAGCTCCTTTGTGGAGCAGGGTTTGGGGAATAGGAACAGCCCTGCCTTTCGTTCCCAACAGCAGCACACCAGGGTCGGAGATCAGTCAAAGGCCTTAGAAACTGCATGACCTGAGAAGACTGATGGGCTCAGGAGCACAAAATCAGGACACAGAGAGAGGGGAAATAAAAGCTATGCTTTTTGGAGCAGAAGAGCCATTTTTCAGTCTTTTGTTCAAGGAAAAAGCCAGGGTGTAAGCAAAGCAACAGACTCCACGATGCAGAAGAGAGGTGGGCAGAAGTATGAGGGGGTCGGTGGTCACTGAAGGACCCTCAGCTACCTCTTAAGGTCACAGGGGCAAGTTAAGGAAGCCAAGAATAGGGAAACAGATGAGCGCAGCTCATTTAAGTCTAATCTGCAAACACCTTAGCAACTTCTAGACCTTACAAAAGTCTATTTAGCATAAACACCTGCACATGGGAACGGTGAGCTGAGAGGGGCTACAAGCAGGACAGCAGAGGAGCACTTGGCCAGGGAGAAGGTGCAATGCTGCTAGCAGGACAGGAAAAACAGATTGAGACCAGAAGGCAGGACAGGGCCTGAAAAATTAGGTGCAAAGACTTAAAACAATTCTGCGTTTAAAATGGACACGAGTATTCGTAGCGGTATTTGTACACCATTTTTGCTGGGGTCAGAATTTAACAGATCTATCACAGCATGGCTCCGTGCAGTCTATTACAAAAGAGCCACCGAGGATACAGAACATCATGAAAATGGCCCTTCTGCCCTTCAACGTGCACAGATCATTCTGACCAAATCCAGCTGAAGTGTCAAACTGTAGCCAAAGGCAAAATCGCCCCCTCATGCACTTGGATACAGCAGCTGGCGGCTACAGAACCCCTTTTTGCTTCTTCTGCCTTGTTTTTCCCCATTTTTTCTGACACGCCCAATGAAAGGAAGGGAGATCTCCAAAACACTTCAAACAAAACATCTCCAGCCCAGCACTTCGCGCATCCAGCTAGGTTAATGCTGCACCTAGAAGTGCTACCTCAAAGTACAGTAATGAATTAAATTCCTCCACGTTCATCCTTAGCACAAGTGTCAACAGCATCCACAGGAAAATTCAAGAGGAATTCAGCTTTTTCAGCCTAACAGCTCAACCAGCACATCAGTAGCTGGCACTCGGCAGCCTGAAGTCGCTTATTTGAGAAGATCTCTAATAGTTACATTCACCACTTGCTCAGCAGAAGAGTTTATTACAAAATCAATCACAGCTCTCGTACGTCACATGCCCTTGCAGAGGCTGCACTGCTGCCTGGTTTACGAAGCAGCCAACTTGTGCTATTAGTTTTCACCTAAACTCTGACGGGGACCTTGACGAGAGCGATGGCCAAGCTGAGCGTCCTGGGGTCACCCCATGCAAACCCGTCACCTCTCAGAGCTGCCCATCTTCCAACTTCCTCAGATCCTGACTTGGCTTCCCGGGATGGCCTCGCTTGCCCCGTTCCCCAGCACTGGAGGGCAAGGCGGGCAAAAACAAAAAGGAAATTTCCGTCTTGCTTTCTATGGGCACAGAAAATCAGGGTATTCAGAAGGGACAGGACTTTTTGCTAAGTTTCTGCATTGCAACAGCCAGGATTAATGCCACTATTTTTTAGGGTTTGTCAAGGCTGCGCTTCTAGCTGCATTACCTTGAGTTCATCCTAAATTTCAGCACTTTTGGGCTAAGGAACTTGACATTCCCGTATGTATCCAAGCGTTTAGAGCTACAGCAGAAGCATCAAGAAGTCAAAAAAGGATCTAAAGCTGCTGCAACACCACAGTCACCAAGTGTGCTGCTACTGCCTTGTTTGCTGCTGTGTATTGAGTGAAAAACATATTATAAATTTAACTTTAAAAAGATATAAGGTTTTACCAGTTAAGCCTTTGATAACCACATACCAGTTTACCTTGATAATCACATGCCATCCCTTAAAATAAAAGAACTTAAGGGTTTTTCAAAAACTTGTTGAACAAAACAAGAAACACTTGTTCATTTGAACTCCAGTGGGGAATTTGAAAGCATAGACAGGCTCAGTTTTATTTTTAAGATCAAGATAACCAACTAGGTTTAAATAGTGTAACAAGCACAGCAATTCCAGAGTAGGTAAAACAGAAATATATAACTTGTTTTTTTCTAGATAGAATTAAACCAGCCGAAAAACTCCAAGCCCACCAAGCTACTGAGTTGCATGCAAGGAGAATCTGGATGTTATGACCAAAACGCAGCCGATTCGACTCCCCTGCTCAGCCCCCAGCTGAAGGCGGCAGAGCCGATTCCTTGTCATTAACACGACAAGCGAGCCGCTTGCCAAACCCTGCGGCCCCAGCCCCGGGACGTTGGGACTTGGTGGACCTTGGAGGAAACGGCTCTTGGATTCCTTGGACGTGGAAGAGGGAGAAGCTCAGACGACTCGTTCAAAACGGCACTTCACTAACGGGGCACATTCATATTTTGGCTTCACAAAAAATAAACAGTGTTTTTTTCCCATGTGGTTGTTTTCTTTAAAAACACCTATGAGTTGACTGGGCAGAGCAAAGGGTATATGGAGCCACGGGGGTTGTTAAAATCTTCTAATGACTAAAACATTTACATCCTCACTTTCAAACTAAAAACATACGTTACCGGGTAATGTGTGTTTATGCTTAAAAAAACATACTAACATGCATCTGCTGTCACCACTGGGGCAAGACTGAGCAGAATTTGGTGGGATTTGGTGAACATCCTCTTAACACCAGAGGCAGTATAATCCATCATTTTTATGCTACAGAAGAAACTTGGGGATCTTGGGAAGAGATGTATGCATAACTGGGAAAGGGGAGAATAGAAACAGAAGGGACAAAAAAATCAACAAAATGCAGAGTAAGTTTTTCTTAAAAAACGCAAAGTAAGTTTCCATCAGGAAAGCTTCCCGGGTCTGGGATCACTGAAACACCTGAGAACTGCCTGTTGCTTCACGAGCCTGGGAAATCCAGCATTTGAATCTTCTGGTTTTTCTTTAAATAGAAAAGAAGGATGACGAATTTCCTACCCATATTCAAGACTGTTTATATACTGTGCCAAGAGGATCTCTTCACTGATCCCTGTATCACAGGGACTCCAAGGGAAGGTGTAAATACTGTTAGCTTGGCTCGTTTCTAGGACGTATGTACAGATATCCAAACAGACTTTCTTGTAAACTCTCATAAAGCACTAGAAGGAAGGCAATATATTAAAAAAATCAACTCTGTTTATGTTTGTAGTGATATTTGTAATATGTATGACAATTTAGGCATTTTTAGAATTCATTATTCTAACAAACACACATATGAGATAAATTCCCATTTACTGCTAACACAACCTCCAAAGTCACAGCCACAAGGGTCGGCCAAAAAAAGAAAAAATAAGTTATTTCATAATAACAAGTATAGCCCGTCAAAGTGCAAGAACTAATACATGTTTTAGTAGTAAGTTCTCAAATCTACTTTTCAAATTGCAAGAGCTATAGGTTAATATTTTCTTTAACGGCAACCCTCTAAGGATCTTCAGATCAGATAATCCTTTTTCCAATGTCATATAAATCCAGGCCTCTTGTAAAAGAATTTCTCTGTTCAGGGATTCATAAATCCAGCAACTTTAGTAATGAATTGGGTGTTTCCTCTCCTAGGAACTCCATTGAAGAAAAAAATCCCCTCTCTGTGAAGCAGTGAAACACTGAAGGTTTTAAAGGGAGAGATCAAAGCAGCGCTGGTTTCAGGTGCTGCGGCGATTACACAATACGTCAGCTGGATTAATCTGGAGCACGGCTAAATATCCCGTGTACACTGTGCAGGACCCTTGCTGGAGTTATCCCACACTAAATCAAATGCTTCCCCTAGCAAAAAAGACAGACTCCATGCTAACTTGCCCATGTTTTTTATACATTTTGTCAGAAATAGAGTTGTTTCCCCTCCTTGGGAGTCCCGTGTCAATGCAATACACCGCATCCTGGTTCAACCTGCAAAAAGTAAACTCAGTCTCTTATGAGGATTTCTCCTCAAGCACCTCGGTTAGCATCCTAAGTCCTGGGATCAAGCAGCCCCCCGCTGCAGGTGTGATCTTCAAACAAACCATGTCTGACGTGTTTGAGAGATGGCGAGGGATTGCCAAATACTAATAAAGGTTAAAGAAACTGCTTGTAAAGCTTAAGCTATTGAGCAATACTTGGATAAAACAAGACAAGATTATCATCTTGATGGTTAGAAGGAAAAAAAAGACCCTATAGAATTAAACTGCCTTGACTTTTTTTAAAAAAATAAAATTTTAAAATTTTTGAATTTTTATTTTTCACTGCGTAAGTCAGGATTTTAAGGGTAAGAAAACCTGTTTTGAAATTATAAAGTTTTAAACACAATAGGAATTATTGTTATTCTCGCAATACACCAGGGAGGAGCGTTTCTGAAGTTCTTTTTCATGTTTAATTTTTACTCTGCTGCTGCCCGAATCCCACCCACATTAACGTCCTGCAACCAGGGCTGCCCCCGGGTTTGCAGGGAGAAGCCTCGGGGAGGTGCACAGCGCAGGGCAGCCTCTTGGCACAAAGCAGCATTTCCACGCGGCATCGTGGCCGGTGCCCGTCCGCACCGCGCGGGTTCTGAGGGTCGACATAAGACGACACAGATGCCGCAAACTCTCTTTCTCCTGGTGCTTCTTATTACAAATCGAAAGAGCTCGCTGCAATTCCCCTCTCCTGACTTCGGCTGATTCAATAACATATCAGAATTTAAACACAGACACTCCTCCCTCTCCCTCACTTAAACACAAAGCGCATCAAAAGCAGGGAATTACTCCTGACTTGGCCTTGAGCAGTCAACATGATGTCAATTTTACATGTTTTATAAAGCAACAGCATGTAGAAAGCAACTCAAATGCAGGTCATATCAAGAATGTGACCCACAGAGCAATCAAAGGCTGCCTGAAACTGTCACTCAAGGTTCAATCATCTTCTTGCAGGAAAAATGAAACATCTGTGGCCCAGAGAATTAAGTTATGTATTGCATAATTCATCTGGTGCCTGCCACAGCAGCCATTTTAATGCTCTAGTGATAAACATGTTTGATTATTTTTGTTTTGTTTCCCGTTGCCTCCATGGTACTTCTATTTATCTATCCGCATTACAATGCATATTGCAGATAACAAATATACAAAACAGCGTTCCAGTCGGCTGATAAGATGCGGGAAATCAGCAGTCTTATTAATCACATTAGGATGGCACCATCATTAAACCTTATGTTCGCTGTAATTGTGCTCATTTTGCTTCTTTGGGGTTCATTCTGCAGTTAGATTTGATGATGAAATCCTCCTTTCCTGGGCACCCAAACAGCAGCTTCTGAGGCCTTTTTATTAGAAAGCTGCCTTCTTTGAGCGCAAAGCAAGTTGCTCCCCATTTCCTAGGTAATTCCCTCCCCTCATTTTCTTTGATCCTGATGGAAGCAGCAGGAAAGAGCATCGTATGCCAGTTAACACAGGAGACCCCCTCTCTTGCCCAATTTTTCTGTTTGTGCTCCCCGCTTTGAGAAACTTTAACCTAAAGCACCCCTTGCCAGCCATTCTGAGCAAAATGTTCAATATAAAGCAGCAAATTTGCACCATTAAAAGAACAGATGAACTTTGTGGGAGCAGAGCTGTACTCTGAACCACTTTTGCAGGTTGTGTCTTGGATGGAGCACGCACCCAGCCCGCAATGCTCCGCGCGGAGCGAGCCAGCGGGGGAGACAACACGTCCTCCTGCAGGCCTGAATACAAGTGAAGCCCTGTTTCCCACAGATTGCTCCTATAAAGCTATTAGAAAGCAGATATTGCAATAAAACCAGCTCTCCCACCAGCTTTGTAACAGCCCCCATCGCTATGTCTTCCTGCAACATTCCCGGGGCATTCCCTCATCCCCTACACGTTACCTTTCCACTTCCCAGTCCACAAAGGGAAACGCTGAGCACCGACCAGCAGCTGGACAGGGAGTGCTGCTCTGGGAGCGCTCGTGGCCTCCCTCTCCTACCTGCTCCCTATTCTTACAAAATTCACCAGAAATCTCTGTCTGGGAGACCTCTAATGCCATTAATTTCCGCAGAAATAAATCCCAGCTTCCGAGTCTATTTGGGAGGGAATTGATGAGCTGCAAGCTGATCAGCAAGCGGCCGGGCAGCAGAGCAGGAGCTCCTCGAGTTTCATTCCCTTCGAAAAGCAGTGCCTGGGCTGCGTGTGAACCTGCTCCGCCGGGGCAACACAAAAACCCTGCTCCTCAACAGCAAAAGCCTTTGCTTTTGCTTGAAAAAGGGTATAATGAAGTATAAGAAGGGAAGGATTTACTCGAAGACCACCTCTTAACCTACCAATTCTGCTGCTCAACAACTCGCAAAAGCTGTTTTATGATGTTTTCTCCAAATATACAATAACAGGGGACAGCCTGGGATTTGCGAAGGTATCGTACTTGCAGCAATTCCCTTATTTTCTATGGGTGGTGTTGGAACAGATCACTTATCCAAAATTAGATACATTAATTAGAGGCATGCTAGGTATTGTTATTTTTTACTGGAATGACAGACTTTAAACCAGCAGGAAGAGTTGTCTATGTTTTGATCAACGATCCTCTAAGGATACACACAAACACTTCCATTTACTCAGTAATGCCACTGGACTTGCAAGGCGTAAAACACGCGTCCTGGCCCACTCAAGAGCATGGTTTTGCTTTGTGCTTTTCTATTTTTTAGGAGTTATCATGTCAAACTTGAAGAATTACTAAGGCTTTTATAGCAGATATATCTGTATGTTTTTTTTTCTTTAAAGAGAAAAAACCCACCACTTTTCTATCGCAATAGTTCATAACTTATTCTAGGAACATCCCAGCTTCATCATTAGGAGCTTCATTAGGGGCTTGTTCCAGAGCAGTTCAGCATCTCCTGTTGTCCTTAGCTGCAAAAAGAGCTGGGACCCGTTGCTATTTGGAAGAGAGATATATTAGCTGGCTACAAACAAAAATAAACTATATGTATTTTACTTAGAGAAAAATCATTCAAGACAATCCTCCTTGGCAAAGAGAAAAGAACAACCCTAGGTCCTAGCACAAGCCCTTGGAGGACAACGGTGCAGTACTTCTTAATTTAAGCTTCTACAATTTTATTTGCAGCAAAACTTTTCGAATTCTCTACTTCCCTTTCTACATTCATTTAGCCTTTAAAATACTGCTAAGGTAAAATAGCTTCAGGCTTGACTAATACTGTAATCTGTGGTACGGAACTATTTGATTATTCTGTTTCAACAGTTGTAATAACTGGTTTAGTATTTCTGCAGAATGGGAGTGACTGTGGAAATAGTCTTCTGTCACTAGTGATAATTCCTCCATGTTTTTCTTAAATCTAAAGATGTGCTGATGTCAGAAATCTCTTTGGTGGATGAAAATCTTTCCAAAATGTAACAACCAGCTGTAGCAGAGAAAAGAGGGAAAATAATATAGATTCACTTCTTAAATTTACTTATATTTTTAATACAATTGTAACTATTAACTAATGGGTATTATAGGCATAAGATGAGAATTTGGTCAAAGCGATGTAACAATTCACATGGTTCATTCTGAAGTTTCCCCCTTGTTACCTTTGAAGTAAGGCCACCCCACTGTCACATACACAAAAAACAGGGCAGGGGAAGAGGAATAGGACAGGATGGGATGGACAGTGTGCATTTATACACTGTAAAGGTCAGGAATTTCATCCAAGGACATTTTTCTTAAATCTATTCCCAAAAGATTCAATAATGAAGTCCTTGGCTGGCCATTAAGCTTTTTATAGGATCATCATGCAGGGTGCACCATGTAGGATCATGTAAGGTGCAGTGCCACCACTACAATACAGGCAGAAGATACAAGGAGCTGATACTGAATAGGGATACTGAATAGGAAAAAATGTGGGGAAAAAAAAGGATTAAACAAAGTTTGGGTAAAATAAGAGAGCTATCACAGAATATAATCTCCAAAAAATGGTAACAGAAAGCATTAGAAAATGAGCAGAGTGTATTTACCACTCAGAATTAGCTCACCAAGCAGTTTCTAATTACCAACCCGGGTCAAAACTCACATTTATGTAACGTTTCTCCCTGCCCGCTCGTGTGCCGCTGCCGCCGAGCGCGACAAAAATCAATCGCGCAGCCACAAAGACAAATAACTTCTCTGTATCACAGCAAAAATACGGGTTTGATCAATAAGGTAAAATCGACTCCTACCCCTTTGCCATAGGTTATTCCATCGGCAGGTAGATGGACAGAGATGTTATGTAATCCAGAGCAGCGTACGCTGCTGTATTTAGTGGGCACCGTCTTTTGGGGAAGACCTGTTCTTGGTTACAAAACCTGCGCCAAGAACGGTTTTCTCCTGATCAAAGCTGTCTCCACACACTCAATATCAAGACGTATGTTTAAAACCCCAGTAACAACGGTGCGGGTATGAAGGTGATGAATAGGGAACGGCCTAGAAAGCCACGGCTGGGTAGGGAGAGCCAAAAAAGGGAAAAGTTTTATAATACGTTACTCTGAATTGCTTGTTCAACTAAAAGGAGTTTACGTGCACAGGGTGGAATGAGCTGCAGTTCTCTTAGCGTTGGTGCAACATCAGAATTACAGATTTTTCATCTATTGCCCCATTGCCTGAAAGGATTTCAGCTGTTAGAAGGATCAAAAGGGATTGGGAAAAGAGCCCTAACAAAACTCAGGCACCAGGGAACCCACAGCAGTGATTCTGAGCCTTTCTACTTTGCAGATTACCTGTCGCTTCCCATCAGAGGATCAGATACTGCTATAGCATATTTGCACTTAATGACTGGTTGCCTTTTCACAGTTATTTTTGCGATCTCCTAGCAATAATCCATGGACTTCCAGGAATGGGCAGAACATGCTCGGAAAATCACTGATCTCGACCACGAGGGCAGAGCTCAGCCCCAGAGCCTCTGCAGCACCATCAACACTGTTGTCCTTCCTTCCCTCCACCTCGCCACCAAAATCACATTTTCTCTCTGAAAATGTAATTAATGCTGAAGTCAAACACTGCTTCTGGCTTTCACCATTGCAGATATGGAAAAGAAGTCGCAGCAGATGGAGAGAACTCTGCATCCCTGCTCTCTACCTACGATCTCCAGGATGTCCCTTGGCCAAAGAAGTCCCGCAGACTTAGTGACTGCAGTGTTTTACAATGGAAAGAAAACAGGCAGGGTAAATGGAAATCAAAGAACACCATTTTAATGTAACCCTCAAACCCTCCAATATTCCCTCAAAGGCCTGGGAAGGCTAGGGAGGAAAGGAAGCACTGTGCCTATTAAAATAATAAGAGGTAATTATATTTGGCTCCAGATGTTAATAATGTAATAGTTGCAGGATTTGAGTACTGTGAATAACGCGCACAGCAAATACATTTATTTGCAACCGCCTGCAATACAAAGCCGTAAAAGTACACGGCTGTAGGAAAGAAGGGAAAAGTTTTATAATACGCTACTCTGAATCGCATGACATGATTTTGTTCAACTAAAAGCAGTTTATGTGCACACTGTGGAATGAGCTGCAATTCTCTTAGCACTGGTGCAACATCAGAATTACAGATTTTTCATCTATTGCCCCACTGCCTGAAAGGATTTTGTAATACTTGAAGACTGGGAAGGAGAGGATGGGAAACAGAAAGGGAAAAAATACGATGGAAAAATTCCTGTAAAGTGTTTTGACTTATTTAGAGCTGCAGCCTCTTTGTGCATAGAAGGATCAGTTAACGGTGAAAGGGGTGCTACGACTGACGTCTTCAGATAAAGGAAATCAAAAGCAACAACTCTGAAATCCAGGCCGTTTATAATTAGTTGTCTACACACAATGTTAACAGGTCTAATCTTAAGTAGTCTAAGTGTTAAACCTTCGTCTGTTGTGTAGAAGTTCCCATCAGATCCGTCTGTTTGGGGAAGAACGGAACAGAGGATACAAGAGGATAAAGACTTCTTTTTTTTTTTTTTTTTTTTAAGAATAAGAGGTATCAGTTGAAAAGCAGCACAATCAGAGCTGGGTCTGCGCCTGCAAGCAGCAGTGCGGGCACCACGCTGGGTCCAGCAGGCCAAAAACCCCCCAGAACCTGGTTTGGGGTCTCCAGGCACCGGGAGATGACTGTATCTCCCATTCCACTCAGGATGAGAGCCCAAGGGCAGAAATTATGAGGCTGGGAGACACTTCTGTGTGGTGAAACACATCTGGCTATTGCAGGCTAAGGATGAGGCCTCTCCTGCCCAAGGAGCAACTGCTGCCACGCGGGCAAAGCCGAGTCCTATCGAGGCTCATACAGATACCAAAAGGGCTGCGTTACAACCAAATTTTACACATGAAATATCAGACAATGCATGAGCTGAAGGCTGAAAGAAAAACTGATGCTATTTTCAGCAAGCAAAGCACCAAAAAACCTCAGCTTGACAATTTTCTCCAGTATCACACATAGAAGCTGTTGTTTAATTAAACCTAAGCTGCTTTAAGCCATTAAACTGGCAAATGGCTCTCCCAAAGCCTTGCAGTTGTTAGTGTCCCAGCAGCAGGAGCCGTGCGCTGCCACGCTGGGGACAACTGCAGCACTAATGGTCACTGCCCGCTGGCTCCAGAAGGCTGAAGGACCCAACACCACCAAGGTGTTAACGAGCAGGGGGACCGACCCCCAGCGTGGGAAGGAGGGGAGACGGAAACTTGGAACACATCAATGCACTCATTTTGTTGATCTTTTTACTTCCTATGAGTCACGCTCCTCAACTTGACCACTCTGTGCATGGAAACCCTCTACAACTCATTAAATAAATATTTTCATTTTGGCTGAGTAATGGGAGAAGACTCCCACATTAGAGCACCAGACAGGTAAAACAGTAGAAAATGTGATAATGGTTAAAATTGTGCATTCCAGCGAGTTCTAATGGCCACGCTACGGGGTAGTCAGTGGTATTACAGCATTAATATTATGACAGATGCAGTATGCCTCTTTTTCCTTTGCTATGGTCTCCAGGAAAGAAGAATATTTCCATTCAAACAGAATGACCTAACAGAGAGCACTCTTCAAATGAATGGTCAGCAAATGCATTTTATGTGCTTCTACGTATGTGCTATTTATTTTTACGGGCTACAATGCACACATCAGAACAGCACTTCCACCTCTCTCTAAGAACTGAAAGACTTAAAGCCTTAAAAAATTAAGTCTTGCGTTACCTCTCATGCCCCTTTTTAACATATGGCAAAATCAAGTCATCAGACTTGTTCTAGGTAGCGCATTTGACAAAACAAAAAATAAGATGCAGATCTAATTACAAAGTCTCTAACCTTATTTCAAAATACACTGCTTTTCTATGGAAGTAATGCTAATAAATGCCTAGAACAACGAATGAAACCATGGGATTTCTCTGTATTTAGCAAAAAGACTTGAAAACTTAATCTCATGAGTCAGTCATAGCAGTGCAGCAAGAAAAGGAGACAATCTTGGGCCTACAATCAATAAGACAAGCTGCTTAAGAGACTTCATCTCAAGTAAATGTGTAAATGTCTCACCAAAGCAGAGATGCTGATTTATGATTAAAAAGTGTAAATGTACTTCTGTGGTATCAGTTAAGAAAAACTTGCATGTCTCGTTCACAAGGGCTTAAGGCGATGGTTTAACATCACTGGAGTATAAACTCTTTGCTAAGTCCTCAATGCCATTAGCACCTCGGCATGCTCGTTGTCCCATCTCATTCTCTGCGGCTTACACCATCCTGTGGGAATTCAGGCTCCTTTTCCATTACCCACATTAAACCTACAAATGTCATATTTTTCTTTTGACGAAAGCCTGTCACGACCAAGAGCACCCACAAGTTAGCTGGGATAGTATTCCCAAGAGAATAAAATCTTCCCAGATAGGTCAGCGTGACTCAAGGCATGAATGACTAGATGATACGATCTGGAAAAAAATGCAATGACAAATTAATCTACAATTATCCAATACAAAGTTACTTCACTTTTTGCCCTTCTTTTGGATATCTAGCATACCAGCCCAAGTGATTATCAGAGACCAGACACTTGACAGGACGATGTTGCTTTATCCAACAGAGAACCATGGAGCACAGGAAGAGTAAGTAGCCTGAAAAATTCCTATTATTAGAAAAAGAGCAAAAAGGCTAGGAACACATAATTTTTTTTTTAAAGAGTCAAATTCCATTTTTTTTCTGCTACTTTTAAAACGTAACATTATTTGGAAGCTTTCCCCACACGCCTGTATTAATCTACAGGGAAATTAACTGCTCCACGCTGGGCAACGCAGGGGTTAATTCTGAGCGATGTCGAATGCCCCAAGTCTGCGCTCTGTTCATCAGAGCATTAAATCTGAAAGCTCGGGAGAGCCGTGCAGCCCTGCTGCAAGGGCTATGTTATAAAGTTCTGCATTAAAAATTCATATCGGAGGCTTGCCACAGTACTCTGCTCTGGCTGAAAGGAGAGCTGGCGGGGAAATATTAGACACCCCACTGTCTTTCTGGCAATTGGAGACATTCCTCAGCAAACAGCACCTCAGGAAGGGAATGAAAGGGCAAACAAACCGTGAAACAAATCAATGAGTTCAATTATCTCCCTCTCTCTCAGAAAGGAAACTTTTCATTTTTAAGGCTGTTTCATGAAATCTTTTAATGATGGCCCTGAACAAGGATGCTGGGCACTCTGGCTGCAACACTGGCGGCTTGGCGCCGCTTTCCAGTTGTTTTATGCAAGGCAGAGATTCCCATCCGTAACGGGCGCTGCGCGGAGCCGGGCGCCTTGCTGCAGAGCAGCTCTACTTACCCTTTGCATTAGCGTGACCACGTGGGATAAGAGGCTGAGGAAAGTGTTCCCACTTTCCCTGAAGTGTCTCCAGCAAAGAGTGAGTTTAGATTTATTAAGGTGGTTAGTTACTCTGCAGTTAAGTTATGGGGTCCTCGTCGCCGGTTCAGGCGACATCGTGGAGAAATTTATGGCACCCCAACTGGTGGATGATTCGGAGCGGGGGGAAATGTGTGCTATATTTTTACAAAAGGCACATATGCCCCTCAGGTTACCCGCTGGATGCAACCATTGCGTTCAGGGTCGTTAATAAGCCAGATACTGTAAATAGGAAAATACACAGGAATTGCGACTACAATTTCATGGAGTTTTTTGAGGAAACCATGGAAAGAAAGTCATCTATTTCCAAATTGCCCCCAAAGACCAGCACCCTAGCAGAAAGATTCACTTTTTTCAGCACTGAATAGACTGCTTTTTCTTCTGTAAAGCAAATAAAATTTGCTTTGTTTTGAAGACTTTGGCTTCTGCATCGCTGCAAACGCAGTCACAGGCACCTGAAGACAAATAGTTACAGGTGTCTGATAAATTAGGCCTGTGCTTGTTAATATTGTGGGAAACCAGAATGACTTTGAGGCAGCAAAGCCGGTTATGGGTGGTGCAACCACTGGAGATCATCCAGAATGAGGTGTGGGAGGACAGGGTTATGGGGCTAGCAGGTGCAGTCAAGAGGCAACTGAAGAGATTTATGCCTAGTAGCCAGGAAAAAACAAATTAAGGCCAGAAAGGCCTATAAACACTAACAAACAATAACAAAAAAGCCCTGTACTTGGGCAGAAGGAGTGAGAAGAGAGGAAAAGAGATGCTAACCACTTGAAAGCTCATTAGTTTTGAGGGAAGCAATGAGGGGAGGCTGCTGGAGCCAGAGATCACAAGTCACCAAAGATCACTTATTATAAACCAGTGAAAATGGCTCTTACAGAAGTTGCATGTTCTGGTCAAGAATTATTTTCTGTTCAGTATTTTTAACTAGCAGGCACTTGAAAGCAGCAAGTGAAAGTTAAACAGCCAGGTACCTGCTGAGCATCTGGAAGCTGCAGCTAAGGGAAAACCAGGGGGAAGTCCTTTCTGCGGCCCAGGAATGGGATTTCTGCGCTTCCATCCTGCATTGCAGGTTCCTCTCCGAGGCCCTGACTCGTGACTCAGTTTCCCAGATGGCTAAACTGGCGTGAAGGGCTGCCACAGCCCCGAGGTGGCTAATGAGCCTTTGCAACGAGCTGCCTCTGGAGAAAGGCACCGAATAAACGCTAAAGGTTAATGTTATTATATTCGCACAGTTGTAAATGCATTTATTTAAGGTGATACATGAATGCTAGGGAAGTTATTAACAGGCCTGCATGATGTCCGCTGTTTTGCTTGGTTTTGGTGTCTGCACTGTTAGCCTTCTTGTTCCACGGTCTGGCAACATCTTTCTCTTCCAAATCCCCGAATTAGTCTGCAGTCCTGGTTCCTAGCTCCTTATGCTGGGATTCCTAGCTCTTTATTCAAAGACATTATTTGAAGACAACCACATCCATTAAAAAGTATTTATTTAAAAAAAAAATCAAGATAATGAGATTCAGTTTCATAATACCAGATATTTTCTGTGGCACACAAAACTGCAATCCCTCTCGGCATTATTGTCTTTTAATTGGGATCAGAGGATATGCAAATGAGGAAATATTTCTTAGGTCCCCTTGAGTGGGGGCTGCCTCCTGACCAGGCCTCGGCAGCAGATAAGGCACATTCCTCCTCAGCTCGCGCACCGGCCCCCTCCGGTCTGCAACTGCTTCTCGGAGAAGCCGTCTTACTGGAAATGACACCAATCCTGGCCCACTCTAGAAGACAATTCCCGTAACCATCCCGCGGCAAATCGCTGCCCAAATTGTCAACCCTCTCCAGACCCAAATCTGCCCTTTTTTCTTCCAAAAACTATCTTCTTTTTGCAAGGAGATTCAGAGGGGCAAGCTTGGAGGGTGACTCCTGCATGCAGTGCCCCCACAGACACTTCTACCTACTGCAATGTCAACCCAAAACATCTGATCTGATGATAATGGTTTAAGAGAGAAGACAATTTTGCAAGAGGAGTAAGAGAAAAAATGGGCAGAAGTTTAAAAGCTGTAACTAAAGCTGCAGAAGAGACCTGTACATCTGAGCAGCTACGGAATTCCCACTCTGCAGCCCTTACATTGAGCAACCTGGAGCATCCAAAGCTCGTGATGTCCACTCTACTGATGGATAATACAGTAAAAACAAAACAGAACTATCTTTATTTTTAAAATAACTGTGGAGAGGATAATGTCCCTATTTTTTTTTGCCATATGCGGCTTATTGCTGTAACATCACAGTAAAATTTTAAGGGAGCAAAGGAATCAGGCACATTTATAAATACATTTAATGAGACACTAAAAAATCTGTCTAATGAGAAAACAGCATATGGATACTTTAAGGACAACTGTGCCACTGACAGTGACTATAAACATGCTCCTATTCTTGGAAGAGCCAAACAAAACCTAGAAACAATATGAAAACATAGAACCATAAGGGCTGGAAGGGACCTCTAGAGATCATCTAGTCCAACCACGCTCCACACGCAGGGTCACCTAGAGCACGTGGCACAGAACCACATCCAAGAGGGCTTTGCAGATCTGCAGAGAAGGAGACTCCACAACCTCTCTGGGCAGCCTGTTCCAGTGCTCTGGCACCCTCACTGTTAAATTTTTTTTCCTTAAGTTCCTGTGGAACTTTTGATGCTTCAGTTTCCAGCCATTTCCTCTAGTCCTTCCTCCTTACCAGGCTGGCCAATCTTTTGGCAGACACACACGTGCCCCTCTTGCTGAGGAGGTTCTCATCGTTCCCCACTAGCTGGTGGTCTTCAAACAGAGTCCCATGGTTGTAGAAACCAAAACCCCGTTGCCAAGACCAGCGTTGCAGTCAGTTGTTAACCTGCAATATCTGCCTTTTCTTCCTCATACCCCTTCCCCTCATTGGCAGGACAGAGGAGAACACAACCTGGGCACCCAGACCTTTGACTGCCATCCCTAGGGCTCTGAAATCCTGCCTGATGTTACACAGTTTCCACATAGCACCCGCATGAAGCACTAACAGGGGATAATAGCCAGACGCTTGGACAAGCCTTGGCACTCTCTCCGTGACATCCTTCATTCGAGCCCCTGGCAGGCAACAGGCCTCTCTGGACAAGGGGCCTGGTCTACAGACTGGCACCTCCGTGCCCTGCAGCAGGAGCCACCCACGACGATCACACGTCGCTTCTTCTGGGTACTCCTTTTCTCCTTAGTGGGGCAGTCTTAAGTGCGGACTTGGCTGCCTCAGCCTAGACAACCCCCTAGACGGGCCTTGGTCCTTGATCTCACCTGTCTGGTCCTCAAGCTCCGGAGCCTCAGACCTGTTGGATGTGGTCGCTTGTGGGAGCGAGGTGGGCCAGGAAAGGGTTCTCCTGTCACCTCCAACAGGGAAATGTTTCCATTCTTGTTCAAGACTTGATTCTGTTAACTCTGCCCCCTCTGCTCTATGGCAAGGGGGTAGTGGATTATCAGACCGAACCGGGCTGTTCTCTGGGTGCACTGCCTGGGACAACTGCAGATTGGACGGATTTGAAAACTGTCTGTATGAAACAGTGCAGGACAGGGAGGGTAAGTCCTCCAACTCTCATGGCAAGCACATGGCTTTTCCAAAGGGAAAAAAGACACCAGGAGTGGAAAGCGGCTTTTCCAAACTGGAGAGGTTTGGTGTCTGGGACCCAAGAAGTTTCCTTTACCTTCATTCCCCTGCAGGCAGCTGTGTTTTTCTATTAAACATGGGAGCACAACATACGCTACGTGACTCATCTGTTTGCTCGCACCGTTACCATGTGGGAGTGGGAAAAGCAGCTGGAGAAGAGTAAGTGCTAATAAGGATAGACCTCTTTCTCAAAGGCCTAGGTGGAGAGAACTATGAGAAATTGCCAGGTTAACAACATACCTGATGGAGAACTTTGCTTTTTCGATGGAAATATGACATCCTGCATTCAGTACAGAACAAGTCTTGATCTAAAACAGAGCACCCATTTGTTTCTGTTGATTTAACTGTGCTACTACAGCTGTGCCGAGGAGCTGCGGCAGCATCACAGGCTCCCCTTGCTCTTAAGGATGAGAGCTTACAAAAAATTGATACTGTATGAAAACACATCTGCAGCTTTGTTACTTTGGACCAAAACCAACCAAGACCACCATTACTTATTGTATGTACATGTAACAAACTGTACGAAAAACCAGGGTCAGATGAGGAGGACATTAAGCCTAAGGACTCTGGCACGCTCAGAGAGATGATGTGCCTGCAAGAGGAAGATGCTGCTTTCTTGCTCCTCCTCTTCCTCACACAACTTTTCCCTCTTCAGATGTGCAACGACACTGCTAACGTAGTAGCATAACACCCGTGAACGGAATACTCCGTATTTATATAAAGATTTCCATCTTAGGATCTCGTTTCAACCCTGTTTAAAGACAATGCAACAGGCTGATGACTGGAATATGCTGGAATATCCCAAGGCTGTTTTTTTTTCTACTTTGGGCTGTTAAATAACAGTAGGTTTTAGGCTGTGCTGGAAAAAAGGAACGGAACGGTCTCAGCAAACGTTAAAAGGGGGGAAAAAAAAAAGAGAGATATCTAGGGCATTTCTGTGCTACCAAAATGTTACATTAACTGCCAGGGTTACAAGCCTAACAAAAGAGTCAACACAGCGGGCTACAACAGGAACTCATACCAACTCAAAATGTTCCATTTATTTAGAGTTCCCAAAAAATGCATCCTTAAAAAAATTCCCTTTTTTTTTTTTTTTGCCAGTTTGTGGTTTATGTTTCTCACGTCTGCACATTTCTAGACTCCAGCCAAGACCAAACTGTTCGCCTCGAGCACACCTACCCCGCATGCCTCAGTTTCCCTATCCATAAGCAAACACTAATGAAAGCATTTCAAATCAAGTTCTTTGTGCTTTGCAAAAGGAAATATTTAATGATAACACTGTAGTTAGCTCCATCCAGCAAAGCATCCTGCAATTTTTCGGGTTCGGCTCTAGGCAGAACCAGAAATTTTGGAAACAAAAAACACCTTTTAGACCCAGTTTTACAGAGATAAACAGGAGAAACATAAGAATCAAATTGCCAAAATATTTCCATTCACCTCCACAGCTATTTTTTTTTTTTAGCAAAATATTGAAGCCTGCTCAGTTTTGCATTAAGGCACAGCCAAAAGCTTGAACAAGTATCTCAATTCCTAAAACATATTTAGAGTTTTCTCTAAGTTTCAAGGCAATTCAATTTTTTCTTATTCGTTTTTTTTTTAAATTAGTTCTCTTTAGGGAACATGATCTTTACAGTAACATTTTCCCTGTTCTCTCATCTCCCCATTATCCCCACTCCTGGGGCTTTGCTGATGGCAGCAAGACTAGGAAATTTAAGAGAAAAAAGAAGCAAATTCTTTCTCTGTAAGAAACAGAGCCCACAAAGTTCTCTATCACCTGTTTTTAGGGAAATCACTTTAAATACAGGAATAATTGCAGAGACAAGCAATAGAAGTTAATGACTCATCAAAAGAACAGGAAATAGGAAACTTTAAGACCTTAAAGGCACAGCAATAAGGAACTATTTCACGTTGCACACAACACAACCAGCCTAACTACAGTATTTCATGTTCAATCAGGGGAAGCAACATTTGAGGACATCTATCACAGTAATTATGTAATGCTGGAGGGAGCAAAACTATTTTTTATTCAGTTTGACCCTGAGCACCATCAAAATGGAAAAGAACAAACATTTTAAAAGTGATATATCGGTGCAAGCTGATCCTTAAACAAGAGAGATTTGTTACCCCCACCTCCCTCAAAAAAGAAAATGGAAGTAAATAATTCATCGGGCCAATTCAGTTCTCCGTGCAGGCTGGGAATCCTTCTGCTGAACCCAGAGTTAACCGGGGTTTCCATCAGCATTGCAGAATTTCCATCAATGCTTTAACTTTAATCCCTCACACAACTTTAGGCAGCAACAGCTTGGGACTAAAACCTCTGTCCCCACGGGCAGCCCTGGGCCCCTTTCCCACCGACGGCCTCGTGTCGGTCCCGACATCATCCCGTCCATGGGCACCCCGTCCCCTGCACTGCCCATCACAGCCAGCCCTGAGGCCATAACACTCGACGGGAGGGTTATTTTCAGGCTGGGTGCAAATACAGATGTCAATAGCCTGACTTTGTCCTCCCCTGTTTGAGCTCCTGCCTATTTTATTAAAGCCTCGCACATTGTCCCTCCGTGGCACTGCCAGCCACGTGGAGCAGGGAAGGCCTTTGGAGAAGACACGTGCACGATGCCCACCCTGGGGCCTTCAGCCTCACCGACCCTGCCTTCTGCAATCACTGAAAGAGAAGGAACATTAAACAGTCACATCCAAATCCTGCGGGCCAAGCTTATGGATTCAGGCCCTCAAAACAGTGAAAACTCTCCCTTTTCCCAAATCGGGGACACCAGCTCCCGGGTTGCACTTCCATCAGCTGCACTCCAGCTCCGGATTTAGTGCTCGTTAAAAGGTAGTCTGGGATTAAAAGCCATCAGCTGCATCTCTGCAGTGGGGTAATTTGCAATACTGTGCCAGTGTATAGGCTTAATGATGCTTCACCAGCTTCTATGTATCTATAGATTTCAGGTTAATCTACAAAAGGAGAAAAAAAAAAAACTCTGCTAGATGTATTATTAGAAGACAGTATTTTTTTCCTAGAATTACTGAAAGCAATTTTTTCAGGACTATGCCTTATGTAAATATTAAAATTGCCTCCTGCCCATTGCATTTTCTAGGCATATCCTTCTTTTAATGCGATGACCACACGGGTAAGAAGAGTGGAATCCCGGTGCTTGGACTGCCAGCCGGACCCGGAGCGTTCTTTGGTCTGTGCTGCTCCGAAGGGTTTTTACTGCAGGGCCAGGTAGAGCATCTAAAATTCTCGCAAGGCTACTTAACATTTTACGGGGGAAAATATACTATTTCAGTGAAATTCGATATTTTCTGCCATCAAAGGCGCAGAGGCTCAGCCCACATGTTAGCGGCAGTGTAACAAGCTCTACTGTAGGAGCTGGGCTGGAGGAGCCTTTTCCAATTAGATTTCGTCTGCAGGGGGAGGACGGGGCAGGAGCAAAGAGGTGGCTCTGGAATTTATTTTGAACTGGAATCCCACGCGTTCGGGCCGGGAGCTTTAACAGCTCCGCCGGGAAGCTCAGGCGCTTGCTGGGGCTCTGCAGCGCAGCCGAAGCGGGAGAGAGCGGCTGAGGGGGAACAGCTTGTCCCCCAAAATGAAGGAAACGCATACGGGAACGTGTCTTTTTCCGCATTTTTTTGGGGAGGGAGGTGGCGTGGAGGTTGTTGCACTGTGGGGGGCAAAAAAGCAGTCTGTAATTTTCCTGAGAGCCAAGTCAGAGTTTGCTTTTCTGTCCCCGCTTCGATAGGATCTCCAGATCAAACTCATTAGCACTGCTTACAGCCAGGCTCGGAGAGGAACGTGTGGGACGGCAAGCGGAATCGGCATTAGGCCTCCGGAGAGGATGTGCCTCTTTAATTGAAAAAGGCAGAGTAATCATTCATTTATTTAACCCAGAGATGATTATAATCTGAAAACCTTGAAATCCTCTTACACAACAACTGTTTTGGCAAGCCCCTCTGTGTTCCAACAAATATTAAACTGTGCTTGCCATTTGTCTAAGGAATCTTGTATTAATAAACATGAAGAAGAACACTTTTACCTCCCACACTCAGTGACAGCAGAAAACAAAGACCAGCTGTATTCATCAATGGATCCTTGTTCTGCGCAGAAAGGCTAATTACATTTTACTTCAAGCCTACACATGGAAAACTTTGCTGCTGCCATCTTGTCAAAGGCAGCTCCTCGTGGCGCGGCTGACAGCGCGCGCTGCCGGCACGGCGCCCGCGACACGGCGCCCGCCACACGGCACAGCACGCGCGACACGGCGCCCGTGACACCGAACCCGCGACACGGTGCCCGTGACAGCGAACCCGCGACATGGTGCCCGTGACACCGAACCTGCGACACGGCGCCTGCGACACAGGGCAAGCGGCACGGAGCCCGCGACAGGGCATGGCACACGCGACACAGAACCCCTAACATGGCGCCCGCAACAGGGCACGCGCAACAGGGCGCCCATGACACGGCGCCCGCGACACAGAACCCGTGACACGGCGTCCGTGACAGGGCACACGTGACACGGCACACGCGACAGCTCCGCCGCTGAGGCCTTCGGCGCCCAGCCCACGAGGGACGCCGGGGACAGACCCCGTGTCCCACTGTGACCCGTGGGTGGGCAGAACCAAGCGGCACCCTGCTCTAATGTGGCCAAACGTGGCTCATCCGAGCCCAGCCTGGAGCACCGGGAAAGCGGCACCGTTTGAGGACCGGGATCAAGCGCTGGCACTGCGGGACGGTGGCAGCTCGCTTGGCACCAGCCTCTTTGGACCAGGGGAGGCTGGAAAAGCCACCACGGCTAATCCCTGTGCCAGAGCAACCCCTCCTGCAGCTGCAGGGACCTGCCCTGGCCATCCCCGGCTCATTCCCCAGGGACGCGGTTCGCACTGTTACAAACGTCGAGGAGGCAACTCTGCTCAAAGCCAGGAGGCTGAAGTGCCGTGAGCTTGAAAAAAATTGACAATTATCTATTTTTTTTCCTCTCTCTCTCTCTTTTTTTTTTTTTCCTGCAGGCTTTCCAATTCATCTGCATCAAATAAGCGTCTGTAAAACTAACAATTCTGGCCTGAGATAAAAATCACATGTTCTTAAAACACGAAATTAAAACTGGCAATACAAGTAGCTTTTCAGAGTCAGATCAAAAGAGGGTTTCCTTTTAAAAAAAGAATCAAACTGTCTCTCACCATTTTTATGGGTGTTTTTTTTTTCTCCTCAACATTTCTCCCAGCTTTTACCATTAAAGCAGATGACTCAATTTCACTGTCTAAATCCAGTTGCCTTTTCATGTTTTTCTAGATTTCCACATTGCAAAATTTGAGCTGCAAACGCCACTGAGGACTGCTATTATGCAAGGCCTATGCCTGCCATAAATACCCCAAACAACGATAAAGTGTTTCTGCTGTTATTAGCTTCCACAAGTTTGCTTTCACAGAACAGCAGGGATTTAAAGCTCTGTCAGACGCATCGTTAGTACGTGTCCCTTAAAAAAGAACTATTTGGGCTTAATGGTGGGATTACTGCAGATCATAAGAATTCCTGCTCCTGACTAACTTTCCCTAAGGATGAAGGGTTCACAGAAAACAAGGTGGAAGTCTCTCAACCTTGTTTCCAGCCCTGATTCTTAATAAAACCATGGGATAACTGAAAACAACAACGACAAGGACATATATCTTTGAGAGTACCGTCATGTTCTACTCTAAAATAGGGAAAACCTGCAGAAAATGCCACTCTCTGTAACCTGGAGTGAACTTGGCAAAGTGGTGGCTGCTACCCCAAACCAGAGGAAACCGAAGCACCTAGCTATGCCATAAAAATCCTTTACTTAACTAAATCTTCTGTACCAGGAAAAATGTCTTGTTGGCTGGTAGAAATTATAAAAGCTAATAATCTCTCCACTGGAGACAATATTATGCCAATGGCTTCCAACACATTTAGACTCCAGAACCTCTTCCATCTCGCCTGCCTCCAACAGACAGATGCAATAATGCAATACATAAAGGGTGACATCTTGAAGGAAAATATAAGAAAAAAAAAGTGAAATCTTACTTTGCAGTAGTTTCTTCATCATATTTTGTTTTCAGATCAAATAGTTCTGTTCTGGTTTTCTCCAAGGCTAAAAGACATAAACATGAAGCATTACAGCATTGTAACAGCTAGGAAAAGCAAAACCAAGGACTACTCCATTCTTTTTACTCAGCCACAAACAAAGCAGTACATTTCTTGATGAAAAATCTTTGCTCTACCTTTCTACCTACACAATTAAGACTTACAAAAACATAATTTTTTATTCTGCTTAACAAAGCTAGACATCATCAATTTCTTATTAAACCAGCTAAACTGCTCATTCCACTGAAATAATCATTACACTAATATAGGGACTAAAATTTCTTGTGTTCTCAGAGTAAGCAAAACGAAATGTGTCCAGACCTGGAATATGGAAGTGTGAAAAGATGGGCAGAAATCATAGTTCAGAAATGTGTGAAACCAGAACAAAACACAACATGGATGACAAGCTCCAGGGACTGCTCTAATTGCAGTCGTGTCCTAATGACGAGTGTGCTTTGTGCTCGGCCTTGTCCACTGCATTTACCATCAGACTGGCTGCAGTGCAAGTGCTCATCACTTAAGGTGGGAAGCCCAAAAGCAGCTCTGATTCTCAAAGTATTTCCACGTTCTGTTGGATCTCTCTGCACTTGCAGGAGCTGGTTCACACACAGTCCTACTTTGTTTCATGACCTCTGTCCTCTCGCCTCCGGCCTGATCATCGGTATAGGTGAGAATAGCGATGCCAAACCTGTTTGCAAAGCTTGAACTTTGTGTTCAGCTTCTTCCAGCTTTGAGGCTGTCGACATCTGTGTCTCCTGCAATTTTCTAGAAAGGGGAAAGAAGAGGTGAGAATAGAGCTCGTAATCATGTTAAACAACTTATCTATATTTTTCAAATTTGGAAGGCAGAGTGTTTAACTGTCTTAACTGTAATCAGACAACTGACAACACCACACAGACTACAAGGTGTTTCAATGGGACCCATAAATCATGCCACATTGCAATACTGTTCAGATTTCTAGTCCCACTTATTAAAATTTTAGCAGCGTAGCCACCTCATAACGTAAGCTGTGAACATTATACAAGAGTTGACTGCTATATAAATGACAACTTTAGTGCAAGGTTTTCCTGAGCATAATTTGTTTTGGAAATGTCACACACATTAAGAAAATTGTCACCAAGCACCCTCTGTTGTACAAAGTTAGCACAAGAAGAATGATAGATTTCCATTTCACTGTCATAATGAAGAAATTTGTTGCCATAAGTGATATACTGAATAGATGCGACAGCTGTTTCATCATCACTGTAATGGATTCCAAATGTAGTAATATTATTAGCCACTCTTCTTCAAAAATGCATATTTCAAAACAAATCTCACACTGATATTTGCTACATAACATGATCAGGCCTTCCAAGATGCTCAAACTGCATATGTCCATTGGCAATACTGTCTCACTGGTGTCAGTTATACACATTTCAGCATCGTCTGGTCATATAGTCACCATGCTGTTTGCTGAAGGGTAGACTAAAGGAGTTATAAAACTCATCTTCAGAAGGGAGTTGCTCCAGTGCTTCCCGGGAGGCACTGCTTTTTATGACACTGCTTTTAAGATATTCTGCAGATTCCAGAATTGTGAAATGGCTCATAAAACAACCATTATCCTACTTGTCCTATATAGAGTGCATAATTCATTCGCCACCACTGTTGACCACATTGATACGTGTTTATAGTGAGAAATATGCATCAGTTTCCTTCACACCAAACTATATACTTTGAAAATTCAAAGTCTCTCTCATACACAGTTTGTTATTTGTGTTTCATGACCTGGTATTTCATTTTATGTTTATGCATTTCTAAATTGCACACCTGAATGATGCAGCTTACATATTCCTTATCAAAGAGCAACTACAGACAGCAAGGAAGAAAAATACCTTTGAGTTCACAAGTAGATTCATCCCACTGAATTTAAACAGCTCACCCACCAACTTCCAAAAGTCAGTAATGAAAACTAAAATTAATTTGACATCCACAACATGCAAACTATATTCAAGGTTAAGTAGTAATGGAGGGATGCAGCATGCCTTAGATATCACCAGGCAAGCAGGGCTGATGCATCTTTTAGCCCCATTCCAGGGCACTTTTTTTTTTTTGCATCCATCTGAAAATCACACCCTCTACAACACTAGGGCAAAGCAAGAGCCTGCCCTTGTTTAACTTCTGTGCTTTCACAATTGTCTTTCTGAGCAAAGCTGAGTATCAAACGGTTCTGTGCTGAGCACATAAATCACTTGGATCACTCAATATATGAGCTGTCTCTGCAGGCTGACGAAAGAATCCTGGCGAGGAAGATTAAACAGAAAAATATGTCTCTCCTCCTCTCCAAACCCGCGCCGCGCATGCACACTCACCTCTCCTTCTCCGCAAAATCATTTTGTAACTTTTGTTCTTTCTCAAGCGCTATGTTCTCAGCTTGGTTCTTCAGGGTCTGTTCATATTCTCGGATCTTCTCTTTAAGTGCTTTTATTGTAACCTCTACAGGAAAATAAGAGGCAAACAATGAGTGTACACAGCTCCACGTAGCTCCAGAACATAAGGCTTGCTCTGCCCTGTAGGCTCAGTGTGTTTTAAACTTTAGCTCTTCAACTCTGACACAAAATCAATGGATACGAGTCCCTTTGGAGACCTTTTACTCCCTAAATGTTCAATTGAACTTTAAACGTTTAGGTTGAGAAGGATCAATGGAGTTTGCTGGAAAGCATGGTGAAGGTTTCTCTAACATGACTAGGAAAAAAAAATCAATTGTAAAATATAATATCACCTTATTGACTAGTCTCAAATTAGCTCGCTGCCTAGTGGAGATTAATAAAGTCCCAGTGTGGGTTTAAGTATGCATTTACACATAGAGCAGTTAATTCACACAACCATGCTCATGTAAAAAGCGGCAGTTTTACTATGGTCCATGCACAGATGCAACCTAGAACTAATTGAACACATAGCTGGGCCACAGCTACGTTCTGCTTCACGACGGATGAAAAACACGGCAGTTAAATCTTAACCGCTGCATTAACAGTAGATTGGATTCAACAGACACGGTGGAGCCCTGCGTATTCGCTTACTCTAACAGCCATCGCCATCGATGCCAGGCTTTACATACAAGTATTCATGAGCGTAACTTTCTGCGCGCATTTTCAGTCTTCCATGAGAATTCAAGGAGACCTTTCCCTCGGAGGGAGCAGGTTTTTGCATTTCCCGTGCACCGTCACGGATGGCAGAAGCAGCACAGAGTGGGCTGGCTGCTGCGGAGCTCTCACGGGCGGCATCTCGTAACGTGCCTTCATCTGCCTGCACACGAGAGCCCTCCAACTCCAGCCGCAGCAAAGGGCAGAATCCTTCCAGGGCTTGTGAGAGGAAAAGCAAGACACTCACCAGAGCTTGCTTTGTAACAATAATGGAATTTGGAAAAAGCATCAGACTGCCAGAAGACTCGCAGCTAGCAACGCATTTCAATGGCCTTGCACAGGGATGCACTGTTTTAAAAGCAGCAGCTTATTAGCGGATGCTATTAACAATACTTCAGGGGAAAAGCAAAATGTTTCTGCAGAAATGCAGGAGAAAGACAAACTCTACTAGGAAAATTAAAGCCTGCAGAGCTAAAAAAAATCAATAAATCCATGCAACCTTAGAATAATCCGTTAAAAGTCAAGGGGGCTAGAGAAGTACAAAACCAGACAGCTAATACTTGGGGACAAGGTCCATTGCCTGGGAACTACACAAACAGCAGCTGGGTCCACAGGTACTACAGGAAGGGAGAACAGCTGGAACCATGATAAAACATGATTGCCAGCAAACCCCTGAGTTTGAATGAATGAACAGGGTTTTGCTAGCCAGATGCCTGATGAAGCTCGTTACTGATCAACAAGTCCTGTAAGGGACACGTCACCAGATTTTTATTTCCTTTAAAGGAAGGAAAAATTCTTCTCTGAGGTGTGCGAAGTAAAGTGAATTTTGATCTTTTCCTGAATGAGCAAAGGATGATGAACTATTTATACTGAAGCAACTTTTGCTCCAGATACTTCTAGACATAAATCTGCAAAACTATTCAGGTATTTGAAGAAGGTGCATATGCCACTTCTGATGAAAATGAGATGCAGCAAATCCAACTTAGAGGCTTTTGCCAAATGTCTAAAATTGTACTCAGAACCGAGCCTTGAACATGGGAACGAGCGCTGTGCATAGGGAAGCAGGTGCATGACTGAGCAATGTTTCCTGGTGCAGGAAACATTCTTCTGAAACATAAGAAAACTCCAACAGTTTCAAAGACAGCAGGCTCGTTTCTCATTGAGGTTTTCATGTATTTTCATGTATTTTCATGTACTCTAGTTTCACTAAAGCTTACTTAAAGCTTACTTAAATAATTAAACAGTCTTTGGATAGTCTCTGGAGTAAATACGAAGTCTGCTAAGCGTACTCTGTTTATAGACCTGTACATGGAAAAATAGTGCAGAAAGACTCACTTTTTACAGCGTTTTGTGTTCGTATAAAATACTAGACATTTTGTGTGTGCACATGTGTGTCTGTGTGAGATGTACACGTTACATGCATGCACACACATTTAGCTTGCTGTCTGCAGAACAACAGTTTTTCATAAAATGTCTGCATGTAACTTCACCGTGCCGGTGGTCTAACTCTCAGGTAGTGCTCCAGGGAACAGCCAAAAAGAATAACTCAGAAGAATAACTTCAATACTTTTTGAAACGTACCCTGATTTTTCACCTCAGCAAACTCCTTATTGTATTCTTCTAGAGTTTCCCTAAGTTTCTGGTTCTCTGTTTCAATATCGTGCATACGCTGAACCTTCAGCTGAAGCTGCTGTCCTAAATCCAAGGCCGGAACCGGATCTGAAAAAGAAACAATAAATAAATTGTAAAATAACTGCTACACCTCTGCAACACAAGCAGTTCAGAGCATGTGTCCTTTTTTCTCTATTAATACCCACTTTCGGTCACAGCAAGGCGCCACTTCAATTTACTTTTCCTGTATGTTCCACACCTCATATCCTACATAATTCCAAAAAAAAATAGATTATACCTACATTTACTATACCTACGTTACTCCTTAAATTGGGGAGCAACCACTGGAGCCAAGCCTGGGGGAAATTTCCAGCTTGCTGCAGAGGCTAAAGCAGGCTGCTAGTTGAGGAAGAGCCTGAGATTAGCCTTCATTAGCTCAGCTTTGGGGACACGCACCATTGATATAAAATCAGCTCTCTGTTCTCCTAAGCACACCAGTGCCTCGCATGGACTTGCAGGCTCAGAGGGAAACATGATGTCTTCACATATAGGATTTGGCTCCCCTTTAGCCAAATGCTGAAAAGCATCTTGAAAGCAACAGCAGAGTTTGAGAGCGTCATAAAAACGATGCTAAGGCACATGGCATGTTTCATGTTGCAAATTTTTACTTTCAAAACAAGAACTGCTGAGGAAAAAAAGCAATCCAACCTGTACCTCTGACGGGTAGCTGGCATCTCTGAAATACCTCCACTCCTGCAGAAGCGAATGGCTCAGGGAAATTGCAGCCTTCTGCACAACTGAGCACTAGCAGGTTATCTGATTATGGAGAACTGCTGTATTTTTTTCAAATTGAGAGATCAGCAATAATAGAAAGTACTGGGTGAACTTAATCGATTCCACGAACCTGAGATTTCATTGCTCTTATTTGCTATTTTTCTTATAATATTTATTTCATAAAAAAATAGAAGTTACTGTGTATGTTTGCAGTATTAACTCTACTATGTTCCCTTTTGCTAAAGGGAGTCCTTAGAATATACCTGACACGTATTCACGCATAATTTATCCTGGGATTTCTTCCCAGTCAGAACAGGAAAATGTTGGAGTGCAACGGACTTAGAAAAGATTATTGAATACATTTCTGTTATGGGCGCCAGCATCTCTTGTGAAACGGCTGCAAAGATTTAGTCTCCTGGGGAGGAATGCTAAACACCAAACTCAGTGGATCAACAACAGTATATATTAGGGAGTTCACTTAATTTTCAACCACGACAGTCATTAATTTTTCAGACCACCCTCAGTCTCTGGAAACACATAATAAGTCTATTGTACCTCTGTTAACACATTAAGCATGAGCCTGTGTGTTTTTTCAATATGCCAGCGTTGTTTCATAGTTTATAAAAGAATAGTGCTGGGTTATGTTGAACTCGGAGACGTTATAAGTAGCAGTCTGCTGCATTTTGTTACTTGGTTTCTTCAACAACTTATGGCATTACCCTGTTCATAATACAAAATCTAGGTTGCTTGTCATCTGTTCTCTGTACATACATAGTTTATGACTACATAGCTTTTTCATTTATGCTTTTTAGGCCAAATACTTTTCGTTATTATTATCTGTATTAAAATATTTATAATAAATCAAACTTAAAATGTTATTGTGGCAGAGACAGGGGGTACAGGTAAGGAATTAAATATAAAGTTTAAGTCACAGCGGTAGCAGGAGTTAAAAGTCCCTACAATATTTATGCATGGTCCAATTAAGGTACAGGCTGTCACAACATCAGCCTTCTCCCACGGAGGTCTGCCAGCCGCTATCTGAAATGACCATCCTGCAGCTCAGCATTTCTCCAAAGGAGCTCGCCCAGAATATTCATCTGCTGAGGGTGAAAAAAGGCTGGACTGTCTCAATCCATCTGCCTTAAATTGCCATAGGAACTTCCAAGTACAGCCAGCGAGCACCTAAAGCTTCAGCCATGATACCTCTATAAAGGAGGGTCAAAATGCCACAACGAAGGAAATTGTATTCTGCAAAACTGTGGTTGCGCTTCTCTTTCCCTGCCCTTTTTTTTTAATGCATCCACTGCAAAAAGTCAGGACATGCCGAAGACTTATTTTCCTCTAAATATACAAGATTTTTAACATTTAAATTACCAGGAATTGTAAGTCAAAAATAACATAGACATTATAAAGTGAATAATGACTAAACCTTTAACTGAATTTGCAATCCCTGAGAAGCTTTATGTTCAAAATGAAAATGCTTGCAATCTCATAATTATTCATCAGGACATGTATATTTAATTTAGCTCTATTAAAGGTTAATGTTCAAGTAGCAAAACAGTGGCAGAACAACCAAAATGTAAAAACAGTCTCTGCCTATTAAACTTCAAACTTTGCTAGAGCCTATTTGAAGGACTAATGGCCTGCAGCCACTAAATAGCGCTTGAGGACATGTAAGAAAAATGTGGCAGAAGCACCTCTTAGACTTAATTTTTATAAACTGCATCAAAGAAAACTAATCACTGCATGACAATAAAGCGACCAAGACAGTTAAGCTAGAGACATAAATGATTCATTTTTGGATGCCCAAGAATGAACCCCAACAAGCTCTTTAATCTCAAGAAGGAAAAAGCAATGATTTTTGTATTTACAAACTCCAATAATGTGAGGCCAGTATAAACCCTACAGTCGAGGTGATTTCCTCTTACCTGAGTGGGGAAGATTTAAAAAGAAAGCAGAACTGCTCTGTCCCCTTGCACACATGCATGCATGGAAAAGCACACCTTTTTATATTAACCAGGTTTACAAAGTGTGTTTCATGTCATTTAACAGGAGGTCACTGCATTTTTAAATATGCAGTGGACCAAAACTTTCAATTCATTACACAAACAACAGGCATACACATTGGAAAAAAAAAAAGGAAAAAAAAGTCTTTTTTTGGTAATTTCTAGAGAAAAATCATCCTAATTAACGCTAAAATGCGGAAGAATTTCTGCAAATTATTCTCGGGGTTTGCATCTTCCCTAGTTTGCAGAAGTTCGTGACCCCTGCTGGGCCCGGGCCAGGCACGGAGCGAGGAAAGCGGCCAAGGAATCTCATCCGAATCCCCCGAGGTGCCCAAGTGCCTCCCTGCTGCCCGGCAGGAGCCAGCTGAGATGTCTGTTTTTACACTGAACTCCGTGAATTTGTCACTAGCTCTTCCCATGGCGGGAGAGGCCTCCTCCACGCCACCGCGACACAGAAACCTTCACAACGAGCACTCCGCTCCGGCCAGACAGGTACCTGAAGAGCATTTTGGGTTAAAAAACATTAAAGAAGGTGCCCTGGCTGTGAGTTGGGAAAACCCCAGGGCTCCAAGGGAGCGGCGTGGGCCGGGCAGCCGCGCCTGGGCGTGAGGCGCTGCCGGGCGCGCGCGTCCCCCCACACGCGCGGCCATGGCGGCCCGCACGCGCGCCCGCGCCGCCTGCAATCATACGATTACATAATTAACCCAGCTGTCTCATTAAGAAAATCAACTGGAATTCAGGGCATAATTAGTCATACAGCAATTAGCATGCTGATGAGCAACTGATGAAAAGCTGTCTAGATAGCGAGTATGCTGGGACCACCCTCGTTATTTAAAAAAGAGGGGGGGACCCCCCCGGCCCGGCGAGGAGGCAGAGCGGGCTCCGAGCCGGTGCTCCCAACCGCTCCGATGGAGCCGCCTGGGTTTGGGAGGGCAAAACCATGGAGAAAAGCCATGGAAAAGCAAAACTCGCCCTCCCTGTGAGGCCGGGCTGGTTTAAAGAGACTCAGTGCTTTAACCTGCGAAGCAGCAGGCTGGGAGATGGGCTGCCCAGGGAAATTTTGCCAAACGAAGTGGAAAAAATGTGTCACTGTTTAAATGTATGATTTACATAGCACTGGCCAATTACTCTAAAAAAGAAATATATATATATATATTTAATAAATCAATGCAGAGACCTGCTCTGTTGAAAATTCCCCCGGCCAAGCTGCTGGCACAAGCTCACCTGAGCGCGGTGGACACGAACCCGGGCGCGGGTTTCGTTGCCTGTCTCTGCTGCCCCGAGTCCCTGCGTCCACCGCCCTGTCTGCGCGCGACAGCATCGAGCGGCGCGTCTGCCCCATAGCTTAAAATGGAGAGCGCCCGAAGAGACTTTTCCAAAACAAAAGACTTTCCCGAAATCCCCTCCTCCCTCCTCATTACGGGCCTGAGCCACGGCAAGCGGTGGGAAAGCAAGTCGGGAGACAGCGTCAGAACTATGGGGGCAATTAATATTTTATCTCGCTGGTAATGCGCTTCCTAAGGTTCGGATCTAAAAATAAGCCATCGAAGGCAATGTGAATCTCTTTCAAAAATACTGCATTTCTGTTGCCTGAACTCTGTCGCTAGTAAAGCTTTCTTAGCGGCTGCTCTCAAGAAACACCCACGCAAAGCGATAAGGAAAGGGGGGAAAAAACCTTTCGTACACAAGTTTGTTGCATGGAATTGTATTAAAAAGGGGGTAGAAAGCCAGCACTGAAGCTCTGCTTTGTCACAGTCCTGCTGTCAGAAAGCAAGAGAAGTTTTTTGACTTTTTAAGTGCCTCCTTAGGCAGCCCGGCAGCCCACACTTCTCACGAACTGGCTTTTCTGGGGGACATTTGGGGCTGCCAGCAGAAGAGCAGCAAGCGGGAGCTGCCTCGGATGCACTAAGTGCTTTCTTGGGAGGCTGTGTGTCTGAAAATAACTTGAAAATGTGTTTTAGAAAAAATAATAATTACACTGTCGCTCTTGAATATTCAAACACCTCACAGCATACTTAATTAATTCATTAATTATTCCCCAGAAAATTTCAGGGGTAAATTGAAATAGCCTAGAGAGATTGAGACAAAGATTTGGTGGAATAAATGATAGCTTGCCTCCTTCTCCCCCGTGACTCTGCTAGCCCAGGGACACGGGAGCTACCGCCGCGATTCTGCTAGAAACAAAGCTCAGCGTCTCTCCAGCGCCTCACTGGGTAAAAAAAAGCCTGAAAAGGGTAGACCTTCAAAGAAGGAAAAAATCTTTCTCCTGTTCATTTCCCCCACATTTTTAAAGCATTCTCCTGCCCCTCCTGCTACTAGGATATTTTGCATAAAGGAATGTATTAGGGATTTGAAGTGCTCACAAGAGGATGAGGAAATTTCCTATTAAAAAAAAAAAGAAAAAGAAGAAAACAAAATCAACCCCCCCCCCCACCAGAATCCCAGATTCTGCAGCCCCAAAATCGCGCAGCCCATGCGGCTCCCTGGGAAGCGGTGCGAGGTCGGGTACAGCCCTCTGACACACCGTCCTACAGACCCCCTGGCCACAGGGAGGCTCTGGACCTCACGGCCACTTATTTGCAAACATCTTTTCCCCCAGTTTTGGTCAGCGGCTGCTGCAAAAGATGCCCTGGACCAGACCCAGAGAAGCCTCTCACCTCTAGTAGCCAAAAAAAGTCAAACCAGGCAGGGTAAATTACTGTCTCCTTAATGAACTGCATCACAGTTCCCCTTGCTTTCAAAGCAGCAATGAAAATTAATCTTCTAGGAAAAAAAAAGTTTTCATATTAAAAGCGGGGTATGCATAATAGGTGATACAATATTATAAGCTTTTGGGGAATAGTATATGCCAGCCAAAAAAGGATCTAGTGAGTTACAAGAGAAACTGCGTTTTGAGAACGCTTCAATTTCATTTCTAATATTCTAGCAATGGCTGACGACATCTGAATTTACTGCTTGCAGACTGAACTCAATGCAAAGCTAAAGCAAAGCACCCTTACACTGAAAGTTTCATTTCTCCTATTTTGAAACTATAAAAAGAAAAATGAACTCTCCAATGTATTTGAAAGCACTTCAGCCACACCATCCTTTATTTCCCCTAAAAGCTTCTGAAAATATGTAGCATTAAACACTCAGGAACTGGGGGGGATTCTAATTCCAGCTCTTCCTGCAACAGGGTGAGGGAACAGCCCATCACCCTCCTGTTTCACTCTGAGTATCCCGCACTGCTTCAGGCACCAGGGTTGGGGATGCTCCGACTCCAGGCCCTAAAGTACCTTGTTCCAAGGGGTGCTGTGGTTGGCACCCCTCAGGGAGATCCTCTCTGCTTTACAGTAAGTTATTCCTGCTGCTCTTCGCTGCATCCTTACCCTTACATGCACCTCTGCTTCCTGCTGGGTCAGCAGCCTACCAAGTCCAACAGGGCTTGACAACCACACAGTACTTTTTTTAAAGCATTAGGAATATTTTCCTTCTAATATTTATCCATTTTTTGCAAGAAAAAAAGAAGAACAAGAAGAAAAAAAGAAGCACTATCTGGTGTCAGCCAGCTCAACCTCAAGCCACGCTTGCAGGTAACAAAGCTGATTTCAGCTTCCAAGTACTAACTAGGCTTAACTTCCAGACTTGGATTTTATCGGATCGTCAGCTGTGTTTGGAGAGACCCCCTGCCTCTCTCCGTAGGAGGGTGTGTGAACACTTTGGTGCCCAGCAGTGAGCACCGTCCTGCTCCCTTTCCTCCTGGCGCTCCTCCCTGCCGCAGGGATTTCTGTTTTCCCTGCCACGTTAAGGCAGGGATCCCTTGGTAGGGACCTTCATTCACTTTCATTGCAAAGTAAGGGACAGCAAATCCACGCACCCTTTCACTTTATGCTTCTTTCTTGCATTTTATTTAACTATATTTCATTTGCAAAGGAACCCCCATTTTGACACACATCAGACCCACCTTAGGCAGGTCACCCCGCTGGAAGCATCTCTGCAGAAGTGCCCGTGCTCAGCAATCCTGACACGCGACACAGCCGGGCCAGGCTCCAGCCTGCCTCTTTGCACAGGGTCTTCCCACACGATTAGCAATTACCAGCACTCTGAGATGTAACTTTTTCAAAGCTGTTTTTAGTCTTTTGCTTCAGGACACACTTGATGTCTTCCCTTGGCAGGGAACCACTTCTCCTTTACACCTTTTCACATCTTTCCTAAATTCACACGCAAGCAGCTCCTCCATGGGCACGCAGCGCTCCCAAACACTTGAGCAGCTTTCTGGACATTCGGATATGCTGAAGTCCATGTCCTCCTGTGTGGACTAGCACCAATCTTTGTGCCTTCTCTTTAAATGTGCCTTCACTTTACAAACAAATGAACAACATAACATATATAAAGAGAACGACCTCATAAATATTTACCCCCTTCAACACAAGCAAAAAACCCCTCAAACCTGTTTGTTTTTGTTTTTTTAATATCACCATTAATGTCGCAACTACTTTTAAGAGGGGAGTTTTCACCTAGCTAGAAAGGTGGGTCTGTAGAGCTGCAAGTTGGGAAGCAAGTGAGAATTACTTTCATTACTTTCATTTCTGCCTGTAGAAATAATTCCCTAACACTTATTCTAATCGATTACTCATGTTAAAGGAATTTTGTCACTGCTCAACTAAATCACCACTTCACTTGGTGCCAGGTCTGCAGCACGGCAAGACTGCGGGGCCTCTGCTGAGGCTCCCTGGAAAAGGCAGGGAAAGACAGGATTTCCACTTGGGACATCTAACAGGATATTTCGTTTGGACAGCACAGGTAAAAAAAAAATATATATATATATATTTTTTTCTGCTTACTCTCTCTGTCATTTTACCCCTTCCTTAAAAAGTGGCTCCTCGGAGCACACAAACACACAGTGCTCTTTATCCAGCACCAAATATTAGCAGAGACCTGCGGACAGTCCCCGATACCCCCCATGTGTCCCGGGCAGCCCCGATCCCAGCTCGGCTCATCCCGCTCCGAGCTGCCCGGCTCCCGCTCCGAGCCCGGACGTCTCCGGCCGCCCCGTCCGCGCGCCGAAGCGCCCCGGTGCTCGGAGCGGCTCCGGAGGGAGGACACGCGGCGGGAGGGAGCCGCGGAGCCGAGCGCGGCCGCCGAGCGCGTCCCGCTGCCGCCTGCCCTCCAGGCAGCACGCGGGAGAGCGGCTTCCAGCCGCCCTTTGCAAGCAAACTCCTAGCAGGACTGCAAAACGCAGGATCCTTCGCTCATTTTTTAGAGGAAATGCACGAACGAACCCGAATTCCGTTGAAATGTTGCCACAACAGGGCACCGGCTTTTCTGTTTAAGGCAGAACTTGTTTCTTCTCCTACACGCTCGCTGTACTGAAAACCGAGCAAACGAAAATGTGACATCACGCAGGAACCGGACAGTAATAGAGGCACTTTGTAAAGTGACAGTCTCTTTGAGCGGTTTTATCCAGAACCTGTTGTTTGCAATTCACTTTTGGTCTCCACATTGTAACCTTCTCTTGAATATTACAGTGAATTTTGGTAAAGAAAAAAATAAATACAGAGCCAAATGTTTAAGTAGTGAAGACTCCTCCTTTTGAAAAGAAAAATATCTAATTTTTGACATTTTTAACATTTCGTATTTCTCTCTTCCAGCTTTAGAAGACCAGAATTATAAATACAGTATTCCTGCGGAGGAACACGTCTGAGCTCTGCTTCTCCAGACACTTGTAAAACACAGCTCCAACTTCACTCCAAGTATTTCCAAGATTAAGACTTTATAAGCCATGGGTGCTAACACAGAACACTGAACTATATAAAATTAGACAGAAAGAAATCCTGTACAGAAGGAAAAAAGCCTCCTCAAAATAAGGACACGATCTTTTGCTTCAAAATAATAATAAAAAAAAATCCTTTTAAAGGTAAGTTGTGACAGTCTTGTTGATTAGTGCAATTCATTCAGCAGCACTCCCTTTTCTCTAGATCTCTACTGCATACCGAAAATAGGCAATGAAATGAGAAAATTAATTGCATTAATTAAAAATGTTCGGTCTCAAGCAAGACAGAATAATTTGAGTGAGAATTAAGGCTGTATAAATGTACATAAACCACAGTATTTTCTGTGATACGTGCCTTCCTTAAGGAAGGATAAATTTTCTAGCACAAACCAATGACAATGCTATTTTAAAACTAATGCAAAAATGGAGAGATACATTGAAAAGTTTACGTTATCTTTTAAGGAGAGTAACATCTGATGTATACAGGAGCATTTACAAGTAAACACCACCCTTGCCACAAATTCTTTCCTTGTAAGTCTGAGCGAAAACTCTGCTCAAGTCAGGAAAGCAAATCATTAAACTTGGCTGAATCCATAAAGCACTATAGCTGGAGTTTCAATACAGATCATTTTATAGTAAAATTAAAATAGAAGCTCTTTTTAATTATATAAAGTGTGCACATTATCACTGACAAGAGGAATACACGCTTTCCTCAAGAACCATAAAATTGGCTGCTGGGAATTAGGCATCAGCTGCAATTATTATATAGCCCTATAAAGGATATTGAGCGGCTGATGGAACTGCACCCTTGCCACGTACCGACGATGCTCAGAACGAGCCAGAGCCTTCCCAAAGCACCGCAGCTCCCTTCACCACCGCAAGGAAAACCTCCCAGGATTTGGGAGTGCACCAAGATACCCGAAATACCCAATGGACAGGTCAACGGCTACGCGTGCCCCGCTCTGGCACAGCCTCACTTGAGAGGACAGCCCTCCCTAAAAGGCTGGGAGAGGGGAAAAGCAACAAAACGAGCCCCTGAGCGCGGATGCCTACCTCAGCGTGACGAACACCAGGGCCGTATGTTCCTAAGCACTGTTTCCATTTTTTACTGTATTTGCTGTAAACAGGGAGTATTTGCTATGCCCCCGTACAGGCACAAGAGCCGCTGCTGCTCCGCTTTGCAGGCTGGAGATGCTGCAAAGCTTCCAAGGCGTCCTCCGCGCGAGGGCATGCGAAGCAGCCCGCGCCAGGCTGGCTTTACCCTAACATCCAAGGGGAAAAACGAACCCGGCCACGAGAGAACAGCTGTCCTGGCCCCCAACGCACAGCTGCGAGCGCACGGAGACCTAGGAACGCTCGCAGGCCACGGCTGAATGACCTGACACCCATCACTCCTGCAGCAACGCGCTCCAGGACGAGTACGGAAAAGCCTGTGCATCCCTCTAGATGCGCACGTACTGTCCCCTGGGCACTATTCTATTATAAACATGAAATTTATAATATATATCCACTAGTGCTGCCTGGGCATCAGAAAAATGTTGACCTGAGAGGCAGCTAAGCTGTAAGCAAAGCATTAAAATAAAACCTCTGAGTTGAAATGTGCCTGGAAAGCTCTCTGTAAAACAAGTACAAGCTCACATGCACGTTGTAACAAGGACTTTAAAGCCTTTAGAGCACTAATGATACCTCAAATGCTCTTTTAGATAAGTATTTTGAATATGTATATATAGAGAGATACTACACACTTTTTATAAAAGAATAAAATCATACACAGAATCACTGCCAGGTGTCTGCAGCTCAAGCAGGGCAGCAGTTTGAAATGAAGACTTGGATTCCTAACTCAGAACCATCTTCGGGCAATGCTGCAAAAGGAAACTTCTCTCCAGAAAAAATGTAAAAAACATGGGGGAAGAAAAAACAGCTCCTAAAATGTAAAAGGTAATGACCTGAAACCTCATGATGCCGAACATAAAGACGAGTTTAAAACTTAGACATAAAGGCCTTCATTTACAATATGCGATCGCGCTGACTCCAGACAGAATGGAAATCTGGCAGTGATCTGCCCGACAGTATCCAAAACGCTTCAGCTTTTTACAGCTGAATGGCAACACAGCACCTGGGTTTGCAGGTAACTACTGAAGCCTTTTTTTATGTGAAGGTAGGAAAAACATTCTCTGTCCTTTAAAAGTACAAAGATGAAACTTCATGGAACTTCAAGATCCACCTTCTTTCTCAAAGAACTGTGAACCTTCTCATAAATAAATCATTTGTATGTATAATATACATTTAACATACAATTAAATATAAAATGATTTACACAAAATTAAAATCTATGAGCAGTTTTAAAAGCTGTCATGAAATGGTTCTTCCTGTGTATTGGATCCAAAACAAAAAATTACCCATATGTCAATTAGCAAAGGTAGAAAAAACTCCAAGTAGAATTCACACAAAAGGAGATTTGCAGAATAAGGTAACAGTTTGCTCACCTGGAACATCAATTAATCTCTTATACACATTCAAGAAGGCTGCCTCTGCTTCTTTGCTTCTTTTACCCAGTGCGTCGATCTAAAATGGGAGATGAGAAAAGAAGGTTTTAGACTTGATCCGATAAAAGTCTCATACTTACAGCTATAAAAATAAATGACTACATTTCATACGCATACTTTATTTCCAATACACGCACATTTCCTATAAAATCAGTTACTCTCTAAAAAGGAGACCTGAGTCCCCTGTGCACAACTCCTATAAAAGAAGCCATCTAAGAATACTTGGGGCGTGCTGGTACCAGATGCTATTTGAAGTCCTGCTTTGGCGCTGTGAAAAGCATCAGTATTTTTAGGAGCACTGTTGTCTTATCACAAGTCTTAATTTCAGCCTTTATAATGAGCACAGCTATTTGCGAGACAGGTTTACTCCTGCTACTTGAACAGCAGTTTTCCAGAAGAACTTGGGCCCTACAGGCTCAACTGCCCCTATAGACAGACCCTGGTGGCCAGATGCGCTAATCCGTGCTGATCTAACGCAGGACATGGTGTGTCCATGTGTGTGGAACGTGCGGCCTGGTACCGCTTCCCGAAACACCGCTGGTGAAGAGAGGGCAGCTTTGTAGCTCAGAGTCCTGGCAAAATTCTCCAACAGAGGTCAGAAACCCTTAAAAGTTAAAACCATTAAAAGTATGGAGCTCATCGTTCCCGTGTTTTAATAAAAAACAAAGGCGAACCTGCAGAGCAGGGATCCAAAGGCCTGATATGAATTTCTCCATGCCCCTGCACAGCAGCCGGTGTCATGAACACACGGCAAGGTGTGAGCACCAACATGGGCAAAGGAAGGAAGGTCCCGTCCGAGAAACATCCGTGAATTCCCGAACGGCGGCGGGATTCGGCAGCCAAGCCAGGAGCAGCGGCTGGTGCGTGAGGCGGCTGCGGCGCGGGGCCGGGCCCAACGCCAGGCGTGAGGCGCTGGAAGGCAGCGGCCACGGCCCAGGAGGGGACACGGAGCGGCAGGGCGCCGCGCGGCCACGTTCGGTGCCACTTGTGTTCACTCGCTGTGAAAGCCGCTCGGCCAACGGAAGGATTTGGGGGAAAAAAAAAGCCGACGCGGTGGATGATTAAAATAATGGAGGGAGTCAGACGTAAAGGGCACGGGAGCAGCGCGCAGAACCGCCACGTGACTCTCACAGATTAGTCTTATGGCTGGTAAGTGACTTGTAGAGATCATTATGGAGGGGATTAAGGCCAGAAAACCAAAGGACAAGGACAATTGCAGAAATTGCAGGGAAGCACAAGGCACAACATATCGTCTGAGCACGGGCTTGTGTGGAGGGGTCAAGGAGGGAAATAAGGACACCCGAAGCATCTGCACAATGTTTGGCAGCAGCCAGGCAATCCCGAGCGATACGGAGAGCATAGTTATTTTAACACAAAGCAAGCCTGTATTTCGAGAAACAACCCAAATTTCAATTTCACCGACATCCCCCAAGCCTGCATTAATGTGCGTAGCTCAGTGGAGGCGCAGCAAATGTCACTGAAACGTGGCCTAGTTGTAAGTTATTCTTATCGGTTAAAAAAGAAAAAGGTATTGGGAAGATGATAAGCAAACTGCAGAGGGCAAACGACTGAGGATCTGGAGAGCAGATATAAATTCTGCAGGAATCCCGGCCACCCTCGTCCTTCCCAGCTCTCCCAGGAAGGCTGCAGAGGAGGCACCGGCGTCTGGCGGGACAAGAGGTGCAGGGCAGGTGATGGGTGGCTGCCAGCAGTTATTAATTGTTATTAATTTGGTCGCAAGCGATCACAGATGGACTGATGCTCATTACGGAATGAGCACCCAAGCAACGCAGCTGGAGCGTTTTCACACAACAACTATTTGCAATGGGAGCAGGGAGCAAAGCGCCAAAGCCAGGAGATCCCAGGACAGGGTAAATCACCGCTCCAGAGCATCCTGACACATTTCTGCACAGACAAGATTAGAAGGGGCAACTTTAGCCATTCCGATATTTCCTGAGTGTATAAAAACAGACTTCGAAGGCCAAAGCTTGTCATATGTTAGGGTTCTGGACATTAACATTCCCATGTACAATTTCCGCTTGATGCCACTCAGTGTAGCACAGCCAAATTTAAATTACTATTATTAAATACAATTAGCATTAAAGAACAGATTCTGTACTGTATTTTGAAAAATCCTCTTGCCCCTTCCATGAAAACCATAGCATTTAAACTAACTGGGCTTCCATTTCTATAAAATAACTGAACGGATTCGTTTTCCTATCACAGTTTTTCACATTTTTAATAAAGGCCATTTGTACTTGTGTTCTCCCTAACTATTACAAAAGGTTTGGTTTATCCACTCCTCTCATACTATATAATGACTAAAGGATAAAGCAGAATTTAAACAACATATAGCAAGGAGATCAGAGATGTTCTGACGAAGGTAGTTCATAAATCACAGCAAAATTCACACATTCTTTTTCCTAAATTCTGAACTAGAATCCCAAGCAACTCCACCAGGCAGCAAGATTTTCTATGCTGAAGTAGTTTAACAAGAATCAATCAAACTACCTGGCTAACAGTTCTACTTAACTTAAGCACCACAACTATTTTAGATCTTAAAGGGGAAATAAAAAGCACCATGACAATTTTAATTGGAGTCAGAAATAATTAAGCATGGCAGCTTCCAACTATGCTGGGAAATATGGATATATGGGGGAAAAAGGATATGAAAAGAGCAAAATACAAATTAAGTGCAGACAGAGGGAACAAAGCACTGAAATGGCATGGAAATGACTTGGAAGTTGAGTGAAGTTTTTCAACGCGCAGCTCGGGAGCCAGTCGGCACTGGCTGCAACCAGGTCACGTTAGAGCACTCTGTTTTAAAACTTTTGCTGAACATTTTGACTAAGTTCTAAACACTTGAGGGACCTGGAAAAGAAAGTCAACTTATAATTACACAAATGTAGTCTTGACACGAGCTTAGCTCCAAATCTTAATTTATCTAAAGCAAGGCCCCATTACGTCTTGTCTGACTAGCAAGAAGCAAGAGTGACCTCCAGATTCCCGCCACCCCCATAAACATATGTTCACTTTTAAGTTTTGGTGTACTATTTATCTTGGTAAGGCCACTGGATCTCTACTGAGATAGCTGGAGAGGAGACACGAGGAATCACTCTTCAGCTTTAAAATTCCATTGGGGCTACAGAATCGGAATCATCATGGTTAGAAAAGACCTTTGAGATCATCGAGCGCAACCATAGAGGCACCTGAAATAAGACCCTACGTGGGGAGCTGTCCTCCCTCTAGACACCTCATTTTTCCAGGCCAAATACTTTCTTTACTTGATGAGATCAGTGTTTTTACCCTAGCGCATGGGTAAGCGTAATAAATCCGGCCGCTTATGTCAGTGAAGGTGTTGAATGTAGTTTATACAACCGCTGCCTCTCTCCGTTTTAGCAACGTGCAGCCAAATTCAGAAAGATATAAGCAAAACCGATTGCTTTTGTTTGGAATCTGTCATTCTTCTTTATGCACAGCAAAAAATCAGCATTACAGACTGATGTCTGCTGTGTCACAAATCACCTGCATTTGGGAGTCAGGATTTGTAGAAGTAGTACGAGCACAAAACCAAGCCGTGGAGTTAAGGCCACAGACAGAAGGCTGCAGAACTGTATTTCAGCATTTGAAGATAAAATAGGAAGATAAAACTCTGAGCAAGGAAGCTGGAATTGCCAGATACCAGCACGTTGTGCATTGCCACTTAAGTTCAGACTTGCAGACGTTGATGTAGTGACACATTTACACATGATGCAAGAAGCACAGGGTCACAAATGGGTATTTAGGTAGACTGAGATCATACTGCTTTGCTGTGAAGAGCCCAAAAACAAGAGAAAAACACAGTATCCCCAACGTAAGCCCTTAGGGAAGGGCTCACACCATTTTCTGCACCTGTAGGACAGTCCCTCAGTGTCAGGGATTTACTGGCACACCCGGCATCCCGAACGGAGCGTCCGCACCACGCTGTGCGGAACAGGAACCCGGTGGCCCTGACTCTCCTCACATCATCGCTCTACGGCTGCAATTTTTACTCTCGTTTCTCTGTGTTCCACCCAATCTGGAGCTGACTTACCAAGTAAAATATACGATTTAAAATGGACTAAAATAGAAGCAATTTTGCTATTCTAGGTTTTAACTAAATGGATGCCTTAACGAGACGCACAGGTCCTCCAGAGCAAGGCTAATTAACTACAGAAGAGCAATGCAATCCGCGGTACCAGGAGGAAGAGCTGAGTTCAGCTCCTCTAGGCACCTTTAGGCATCTGCTTCCCATGGCAAAGGCTTTTCCTTGGTCTTCACCCTCTTTGTGCTGCAGAAGTGTCATTAGGAATTGTAAGCAACACATTAACCAGAGGGAAGAGCACGATAACGACTTGTTAATGCAGCATTATTTTAAGTCCCAGTATCTTCTTGAATAGGTGCAATCGAATCGAACAGCAGTTATTAATGCCCTGCCATGGCACAACGCTTGCTTTCTTTTTAAGCTCTTTCAATGGGGCTTGGCTGCTTTTCCATATAAAACAGCACATGAGTTGCTAAGTTGGTGCATTTTAACAGCTCTACAACATCTCCTGCAAGTGGATATTAGAGCACACAGGGTAGGTGCACAGCGCCCGCTTCCCTGCCCTGATTAACACCAGCAGATAGCTATACAGAAACGTAATAAAAACACACAGCAGGCCACTTAGATTTTTTTTTCACTGCTGACAGAACCATAAGTAAAAATACTATTTTGTTTTTCTCTTTGCTGCAATTAAAAGGTTTTTGAAAAAAATGGGGGGAAAGAAGATTCTTGTGCAGCTGCTTAAAGCATATGGTGTGTATTTTAGCTGTGCTATAAATTCTTTAACAAATGTGAGGACGTTACGGTGGGTATGGCAGCAAGCTGTGCAGGAACCTGCTCGGCACGGCGCCAGGGCTGGGTACCTGCGCGGGGCTGCTCTTTCACCAGTCCCTTTGCAGATGAATTTGGCAGCAGCTCGGGGGCGCAAGGGAAGCCAAGAAGGCTGCAGCTCCTGGCCGTGCGCTTGCACTCACCAGGGGATGCTCATCCTGGAGGGAAAGCAGCAGCAGCCCCTGCTAGCGCAGAGGAGCAGCCGGCCCGGTGCAATTTCACCCCCAGCTTCTCGGTGCAAGCAGCAGCTACGCAGTGAAATGAGCGGGTGCCTTCACCTGCCCGCCTGCCTCTCCTCCTGCCTCGGCAAGAAACGGGAACCTGGAACCCACCGTTGCTTTTCTTTGTCTCACACATGACCAAAAGTTTGTGTATGTGTTTTAAAAATTAGGGCAGAGGAATCCTTGCAGGGATTGGCTCATTAGCAGCCTTGGTGCATAATCCACCTGCGCACAAACACGGCAACGCAACCTTCAACTCGTCCTTTACACTGAGCCACCCCCTTACAAATCACTGCTGCTCTAGTACAGCACAACGAGGCCACACGCTAGCTTATAAAGAGCCTTGTGGCAATTTTGGAATAAACAGAGGAAAACTCGGCACTTGGAGGAGCAGGGGCTGGATGAGGAGGCTCCTCGGCCAAACGCTGCACCCTCTGCAACCCTCCCGTGCCCAGTACTTCAGCACCCATCAAGTTCTCCTTTCTAAAAGGATGTGAAGATACTTGCTGCTCTGCTAACTGAAACGCTGCTGCCTAACTGAATTTTGCATAAATAGTTTCCCCCCACTGTTAGCATTTCACCCAAACGGGTGTCAGCAGTATAGCGGCCCTTAATATAGACAGCCTACCAGCTGCCAACAGAGATTTCAGCGCCCTGTCACTTATATAACATTAACAGGGCTGGGGCCGAGCACCCCCCCGAAGCTATCCCAGGAAATCCGCCTCTCCGGAGGGATGCGCGTGCGCTGGGTGGGATGCGGAGCACCTGCGACAGCTTCGGGTGGGAGCTGGGCCTACTTCTCCCCTTGGACAGGCACGATGCTCAGGACCCTTTTCCCTACAGCCTGGGCAGGCAGCAGTGCAGCAGTGGCCTGGGATTAAACATTACTCTTCAACCAGCAGCAGCATCGCTCCCGCTCATCAAGGAGAGCGTGTCTGCCCTCAAGACACTGAAGTATATTTAAATCACCTTGCCGAGCAAAGATGTTGTTTCAACTGCAATCAAGCCCACCAAAAATAAATAAATAAGCGTTTACATAGTTGTGTAAACAGAAAAACGGAGCGGCGCAGAGCTACTGCTACCCCAAAAGCCCAGGAGCTGCGCGGCGGCACCGGGATCCCAAAGCAAAAATCGACCCAGGCATAAAATGGTCTCTGTGCTCCTGCAGTGCCAAGGATGTAATCCAACATCCACGTCCCGCCGAGTGGGCATTAAAAGATAGCAATTATTCCTAAAAATACTGCATTTACTCCCTGCTGTTCCACTGAGTGGTCTAAGAGGACTGGCCCCGCCAAGCTGCAGAGCTCTGGGCCTGGCGTGGCGAGGAGAAGGTCCCACGTTTTGATGTATGCTGTTGACTTCCCCAACACAGAGCAATTTGTAATGGCTTCGCCACGCTGTTGTTTTCAAAGCTCCTGCTACATCACGAGCATTTATTTCTGACCACAAAATTACATTTATTCAACAGCAAGCAGTTCAGGGTCTTTAAGAGGTTAACTTCTGGAGTGCTTGGCTGCTCTCCAGCCCCTGTACTAGAATCAGCGCTAACGCAACAGCGCACAACAGCACCCAGGCTAGCCGTGATTAATAGAGTGCTGAATACGCTGCTTTCCACATACACACACTTTTCATTCCCTTGCTTCCATAGATCATGGACTTATCCTCAAAATATCTGACTGAAATTGAATTTGGCTTCTCTCTCAACCGTTCATTTCCTATGTTATGCAAGGTTATATCCTTTTCTGCATGAGCAGAACCAAACCAGCTGCAGCTTTTGAGAAGAAAATGTGTTTTCAATTATGAAGCTGGCCTGAATATTGAACCACAGTTCTACTGCTCCTCTAATTGAGCCATCATGGAGCGAACCTACAGGAAAGAAATTGTATTAATTAGGTTTGTAAATTTAACATAAGGAAATTAAAGGTGGGGGGGAGAAGAGAGATGGAGCTCAGCTCAGGAATACTCCTTCAAACGCGCAGAAGGCAGGCATGTTTTCAGTTCTTTAGGCACACACATTATTGAAGTGCTCTTTCAAAGGCATCATTAGTAGCTGCGGCACCAGTCAGGTCTCCAGCTTCTGTTGCCCGCATATGGAAAATTATTAAATTACTCTCCCGACCAAATTAATAGCTTAAAGAGCAGTGCAGCTAAGCGGGGAGCCGGAGCGGTCTCCTCGCAGGGGCAGCAGCCTCGGACGAGCTGCTCTGCGAGGAGCAAATCCGAGATGGCCCTTGCAGAACGCGAGCCCAGCGCGGAGCTCGGGAGCATCCGCCTCGGGGGCGGCTCCCGGCCGGGATCCCGGCGCTGCCGTTGGGCAGAGCTGTTCAGCCACATGAAAAGAATGCTAACGACCTCAGGAAATCCTCTCCCAGCCTTAAAATATCTGTTTGATGACTTCACAAATACGGATGCAGACACTCGGTTTCCATACCACAACTTATGTTCTTGGGCTGTGTTATTTGACGGAACTAGAAGTTTTTTGTATTTCAGATTTCACGCGCAAATATCCGTGCGCCCGTGTGAACACGGTAACGCACTGTGACCTGCTCTGTTTGAGGGGGTGTTTAGACGGTTGCCTTGCTAACTTGAAAACTCTATGTAATCATTTTAATGCTCAAATGATAAAGCTCTTTACTGATTCTGCTGTGTATTTAGCCCATACCCCGAGCCCAGCATTAAGATGATGCATCCTCTGATTAACCGTAAGCAAATAAATACGCAATTTAAGATAGAAACAACAGGCATTTTACATCTCTTAAATTAATTACTTCTGTCTTGCCCACAGTAGCCTATTTACACCAGTCAAGCTTTAAATCTTCCAGGAAAGTTAGAAAAACTACCCACAAAAATCAAAAGGTCAACGCTATCCACACAATGCTACAGACACAGACATTCTGTTCACCTCAAAAAACTGCATTCAAATTTACATTAAAACCCTAAAGAGGGGAAAAGTACGATAATAAAATGATACTACAATGATGAATTAACACCATCTCAAATGCACTCTGAATGAATTTTAAAATTTGTAGTGTGTTAAATTCCATTTCACAATGCTTTGGCTTTAACTGTCACCAGAAGAAAAGCACACTTACTCAAACCTTCCAAATTTACAAAAAACAGTTATTTCCAGCAACTAATGGAAACTGGGTCTTTGATAACTGGAACAGTTTTCATCTGCAATTTCTTTTGATTGAGATAAATATCCACAGAATGTGAACCACTCTGGTCTGAGGTTTTTATTTACAAGTTCATATTATGCAAAGCCATAGCAAAAAGGAGCGGAAAAAAATGGTAATTTATCAATATTCACGAGCAAACTGAGAAGAAATTCAGCTAGCTAAAGTGACCAGTGCATTCACTTAAAAAGGGAACTAACCACATGTTTACCAGCAACGTCCCCTAAGTCACGCGAGGGAGGATATTTAAACAAGTGAGCTCGAGTGAGCCCCTCTCCAAGACAGGCCAGGCTCACCCTGGGCTCAGATCAAGGACAGTTTAAGCCAACCTGAGCCAGCACGGCCACGAGCTCCTGCCCTTGGCTTCATGTCTCCAGGCTCTGCACTGCCTGCCAGGAGCTGGGTCACGGAAAAAGGGGGAAAACCCCCAAATTCTGCAGACTATGGGATCAGACTAGCCAAAAAGCTGAGACAATTCTACCTCTCTGGGACAGAATTGACTAAACGTTCATGCTTTGATGTTCAACAAGGAACTTTGTTCTCCCATCAGGGAACAAGAAAAGGAGCAGTAGGGGAGGAGGTAGGAAAGCAGGGGCAGATGTGGAATGTGGACAGTCGGTGTAGGGTGGGCACAGGGTGGGTGTCCTAGAATCACAGAATCATTACGGTTGGAAAAGACCTTCAAGATCATCAAGTCCAATCAAGTCCTGCTGCAGATCTATCGCTTGGTGACCCATCTTAGGGCAGGGCAAGCTCAGGCATCTGCAATGGATCAGAAATGGTGGAAAGCTCTTCACACAACCTGTTCTTGACCTACCTGGAGCACTGTTCTCATGAACTTTCAGAAAGTCAGCCCTAACAGACCACATCTCTATAACAAACAATAAATTGTAACTTGGCAGAACAGGCTGGTGCTCTTGGTATTTTGAAATGTCTCCAAAGCAAGTAAAATAATTACATCTTCTATGAAATACCATATTTCACAGTTAAATGTTCTACATTTATTAAGTCAATGATGATTAATTCAGCTCTTTTAGGTTTCTAAAGTCCTGTCTACATGAGAGAGACTGGAATTAGTGGACTAGGAGATGCAGCAGTACAATCTCATGAAACATTCATGTTTCGCTAACATAAGAGCAGATTCTAGCAACAATTTTACTCTTGTAATTTCTGAGATTTAACTCATACCATTATAAATGACACGTTTACATTAGCGAAGCAAACCTCCACAAGAGGAGAGTGTGATGAACCATATGAAGACAACAGTGAACTGAAGCACATTCTCCAGCAGACAAGATCTAACAAGAATCTTCCTTCGCTGAAGCAAAATTTGGATGTGAGACTCTTCCTTGACCCCAAGGCCTTCCCTCCATTAAAGAAGGATGCTGAAAGCACAGGCGCACTTCAGTCTGGGCACTGCCAACTTGAAACTGAACTGAGAAGTTTCTAGGACAATTGCAATTCACGTGCGGCAAGTCGAATGTGCTCAGGAAAGTCAGTTTTTGTCCTCACAAACGACTATTAGGGAGGATGGCCTTATAGTCCAGGCCTGTGGTGGCTGGTGACAGGACAAGGGGTAACAGGTGTAAGGGGAACCCCAGGCAGTTCCATCTCCATGGGAGGAAGAACTTCTTTCCTGTGAGGGTGCCAGGGCCCTGGCACAGGCTGCCCATAGAGGCTGTGGAGGCTCCTGCTCTGGAGATCTTCAAACCCACCTGGATGCCGCCCTGTGCCCCTGCTCTGGGTGTCCCTGCTGGAGCAGGGGGCTGGACTAGGTGATCTCCAGAGGTCCCTGCAGAGCTCAACCACTTTGGGATTCTGTGATATGAGGGCAGAGTTGTCTTCTTTATTTATTTATAGCAATACTGGGGAAATTGAGTTGTAAAACAAATTTAACAGCACACTACTTTTAAGATGGGAAATTATTGCCATCCCAATTACTGTACTGGGATACATATCATCAGGATATGCAGGTAATCAGAAATGTAACCCTCACCAAAGATAACTGTAGTTGTGCCTTAATTCCCTAAGCAGACTTCTGAAAACATGCTCCTAAATCTCCCTCACTCGGATGGGAACTGCGACAGTACAAAATCTGCTCACAACTTATTACAGATTTGGAAAGGAAAAAAATGTTGCTGCTTTAATACAACTGACTTTGAGAGTACTCCACATGAATAACAAGGTGTGAGGTTAAATCTAGATTTACCATTTCACTCATGCATTCATCTTTTTAAGGAGAAATACAATTTCCTAACTTCAGGCATGGCATTTTTCTAAACACAGCACCACAGCTCCCATCATCTGTCCCAAGCCATCAAGTGAAGTGAATGCTGCAGCGCTGCCCACAACTAAAATGTAAAAACCTGTAAATGTTAGAGCTGCTTTTTCAGGCAGTAATTCTTCAAAATTATAACAGTTGGCTTTTAAAGTCGTGGTCGTGCTAATCGTGTGTTTCTCAGCAGAGACATGAAGGGAAATCAAAGTAAGAGCCAGCACAAGTCATCAACACTTTCTGTTGTTTTTCCAACAAAAACGGGCTGCCTTTAGGTTCCAACAAGCCCTTTAGAGTACAAAGTTTCACAGCCAAAAGGCTTTCAGTGAAAAAAAAAACTGGAATAACCAAAATACGGCCATTTTCTCATTGCAGGCATTAAGTGCTCCAACCCAGCACCCATCGCTGAGGCTGCCCCCGGGCACGGTGCTCTGCTCAGGGAGCTCTGCACCCGCCGGGCTGCCAGGAAGCCAGACCCAAAGCCCCCAGAGGAGGCCGAGCTCTTACCTCTCCCTGGAAACTCTTCAGTAATGGAGCTACCTGTTTGCGCAGGTCCTAGAAGACAGAAACAAGATATTTCATTAGAAAAAGAAAAGTAAGGTTATGTCATTATCAAGTTTTTACTAAAACAGTTTTCCCTTCTGGAACACTCCTTAAGCTTTGATTAAGTTAAAGGCATATTTAGAACTCATTTTGAACTAGTCTGTGCTTCCAGCTTGACATGGACTTCACGAGCTCCCTTTTCAGTACCAAATCACAGATTTTTGTTCTTAGAACAAGTCAAGTCACTTAAATGTTTCCAGGTACTTTTTGTTGTCTCTTCTGGAGCAGGATCAGGGTAGGTAGTCCTCACATATCAAGAGCAGCTATGACTTATTCCTCTATCAAAGCAAACCTGGCAGGTTAGGCAGCATTTCCCACTTGCTGACTGCTTTGGGAGACGGGAGGGCTCTGCACATTTTGCAATGTGTCCTCCCTGTAATGCAGCAGCGAGGACACTGAAGAAAACAACTGCAATAACAATCAATGGCCAAGGAAGTGCCCGCAAATCAGGCCAGAATGTGGCACACCAGGTTGCAACGTGCAGCGCAATTACAACCCGAGACATCAGATTTGCAATTGGGATACTGCCGTCTTTTTAAAATTTGTAAAAATCTGGAGAAAACACACCGCTCGAGCACAGCAACATTTCACAGGATAAAAACCGCACTTCACAGTTTTATGGCTTCGGCCCCAGCACTGCCTCTAAATTTACACGTTTGGCACCAAGCGGCGAAGCGATGTCAGAGGCGCAGGCAGGAACACAAGCGAGTGGCCTGAGAGGAGCTGCGGGTTCGCGGCTCCCGCGTCGAGCGCAGCGAGGGGCAGAGCGCGGCCCGGCCACAGCCCCAACGACAACGCGCCCCAGAGACGCCCGGTGAAACACGGCACCGGCAAACGCGAGCTCCGCCGACGGCCCCGCGCCAGCCGGGCGCGGACGGGCACCAACGCTTCCTGCGCCTCGTGTTTCATGGTGCAGGTGATGGCAGCTCCCTGCCTCCGTCGTCAGCTTACGAAGAAGAATGTTGTTGTTGCTCAAGGGGTGGAGGAGTGGGAGAAGGAGGAGGAGTATGATGAGCATCCCAACGCCAAAAAGCTGGTCAGTGAAGCTGTCAAAAAGGGAGAAAAGCTGCCGGGGCCAAAAAGGATCGGATTCCCCAACATGCTTGTTCAACAAGCTCAGGATGCTGACCACTCACCCCAGCAAGCACAGCGTTGCCAAGCAGAGCTCTTGCCAGAGGAGGAAAACGTGTCGTGCTCAATTTCAACAGCAGCTTTTGGTGTTGGTGAAGCTGTTTTCAGAACACCTTGTCACGGAGGTGAAGGCAGCTCAAAGCCACTTCATCCTCAGGCTAACACAGGTCCTTCCCATTACCAGCCTGGCGCAACCCTGGGAAACAGGGATCACTAGAGCACCTGGATTCCCATTGACAAACTGCTTAGAAACTGGAAATCTTAGCAACAACCTGAGATCTGCAGCAGCAACACACATGGGGGGGGCATCCTTGGCTAAAAGCATCAAAAAATTGCAACAAAAGGGAAGCAAAAATAAACACACGCCAGAGTCAGGACTACATATGCCTCAAGTCACCAGCAAAACTCTGCTGTGGAGATTTAATTTTGGCAGCCGGGCAAAATTCCTCATCAGACTTTGTCTCAAAATATTAAACTCACTTCGAACAGAATTTTACCTTCCCCGCACAAAAGCACACAGAGACGCTCAGTTCTGGCCCAGGCGAACACGCAGCGCAGCAAGGACATTGTATGATTTATTATCTGTTTAAAGTGTAGTGGCCTTTACTGCCGGGGCTGTGATCAAAACAGGAAAAACACCGAGGCCCGGCCCGTGTGCACAGCAAGTCACCACCGCGGCTGAACAGGGAACATGCTAGTGAGCATTAAAAAAAACGGTAATTTATCAGCCCAAACGAGTTGAAATATCCACACGCTCCTATGCGATTATTAGCCTGCTTTTCCAATGCCATCCGAACGCGCTCGCTCCTGCTGTGAATGATTTATCAGGATGGAGCAGTGCTCGGCAAAGCACTGCTGTGGACACTGCAGTACCTGCAGTGCGGACTCGGAATTGGGATGCCCTATCAGGATTTGAGTCAAATCTAATAGTCGAAAGGTAATACAGTGTTTTCCCCTTTGCAGCGGCATAAATGAGTAGTTTGTATTTTGATAAAATAGTGACACTGTGAAATCTGAGTCCAAATATATATATTTTTATCTTCCTTTCCATTGACATTATAAAAAAGTCTCACGCTTCAGAAAATAAAACAAGAAAAAAACTCTGGTAAGAACTTGGGCAGCAATGCATCTTTCTGACAACTGAACTGTGTTATTCATCTATCCCCATCTCAACACACCGTGTACAGTGCAAAGGACACGCTCGCGGCCAGGCCATGGACACCGTGTTGTGAACGCACTGTGGCGTGAGGCGGCGCAGCGGCTCCGCTCCCCACAGCCAGCGCTGCCGGCTCGGGGGCCGCACACGGCGCGCACGACGCCTGGTCCTCCTGCCACCTGAGCCCATCCGGCACCTCCTTCCTTCTGCCTTGTCTGGTGCTGGGGACTTCCTCGCAGGGACTCCCCAAGGCCACCACAACCCTCTGTGTACAGCTGTGCTGGGGACGTGGGGACGGCTGAAGCTGCGGCCCGAGCCACAACCCAGGCACGGCCGACACTGCCTCCAAGAGCCGGGGACGCCGGCCAGCCCTTCCTCGCGGCACACAGGACAGTGAACACTCGTTCCTTTAGAGCGGAGGAGGGTTAATCCGTGCATCCTGCGGCGGGCACAACTCCACGCACTTTGCCCACACATCTTATCTCACTAACGTTGTCGGGTCCCTCCTCCATCAACCCGAGCTGGAAGGGAAAGGGGTGAGCACAGCCAGGCCCAACACGCTTGGTGAGAAGCCTGGCATCAGCAATACCTTGGGTTGATACATACTTTATGCACCCGACTTGTCACCATGATACACGGAAAGCCAATAAATTTATGAACGAGTTGGGATAGATGTTCACTTTCCAATACATAGGGTTTAAAGTTTTTTTGTACCCATAATTATGAAGAAATATAGTAAAATACAGTTTCTTCAGCAGAAATCCTGGTCAAAAAAGTCTTGAAGTTCACTAAGGGAAACACTAACGTCTTCAGGCTTAGTAAGGGCCAGCAGGTTGCTCTACAAGAAACAAAAATCCCAGGGAGTTGCCCAAACAGGTATTGTACAGTAGCTTAGATGATTTATTTAATTCCTCAAATGTAAGACAAATTACATCATATGAGCAAACAACTCTATTGCTCAATTCACACCGAGATTTAACAAGATAGAAAACCTCTTATTGCTCAAGACTGCTGAAGTATTTACTTGAAATCTGATCATTAAAGAATGAATCACTTTGTTATCAATTTGCTATGATATTTTTAGTTATTTTAATACATTAGTGTGCCAGGTTTTTCTCTGTACAGAAAAAAAATCATTTAAATTTCATTTATAGATATGCTTTCGCCTAGCACAACAATAAATAAGAAATCTTGATTTACAGTAGCAGAATGTACACCACAGTACTTTCTGAAATATTTCAGCTCCCTGATCCTGTGCAAATTCCATTAGCTTTAATTATTTATTAGAAGTAGATTTAGATTACTGTTCTTGACCTATTTTTCAGTGTATGGACCCACCCAGCACGAAGTGAAAAAAAATATATTCCATTTGTGAAGGGCTGATATTTCCTGAGAGCAGACTTGCAGCTTAATGCAGAAAATTAAGCAAAAATCCATCTGCGGTGACTCACTGCGAGAAGCCTGCACTTCGGGAAAGGCGACGGAGCAGGGCAAAACCAGCCCAGAAAACAAAATATGGAACAGATTCCCTAGATTTGCGATATTTAACCGCCTCAGGTGTAACCTGGCACCACGTCAGGCACGGGCTGGCCTGTGTGGAGGGCGCCCTGCACAGCCGACCCGCACAGGAAGCGCCAGGCGCTCCTTGGGAAACCACCCCTTGGGCTTCCATCAAACCTGGCATCCTGGCAGATCCGGCAGGCCTGGGAAAAGCGAGTCTGGAGCCGGCAAGGCCTTCAGGGCTGGTCCGGTGGCCCATGGCCTTGGCAAGGAGGCCAACTCTGCTCTTCCTGGGCCCAAGAAGGTTGGCTTCTCCCCAAGAGCATCTGCAAAGGGGTGTCCTCGCCACGCGCACATCGTTTGATCAGGGCCTGCCACGGTGCTTTCAACGGAGCTATTCCATGGGGAAACTCTTATGGGAATCATAGTTCCTTGCAAGTTAAAATAAATGGAAAGCAAACAAGCTTACTCCGTGCCTACGCTGCAGCATATGAACAGCCACTGGTTACCTTCCCAACGGCTGAAAGGATCAGCTGTGCAAAAGAACTCCTGCACCCACGTATATACATGGGTCTATGCACACACTTCTACACACATTTATATAATTTTTTGAAACTAATTTTACAAACTAATTTAGTAAACAGCACATTCTAGAAGCATCCTAAAATCCCACCATTATTGACAAAACAGCAACTGAACACTGCCTGAAAAGACACTGAACAGAAACAATTCTGAACTTGAAATCTGGAGTTGCTAGGAAACAAACAAACAAAAAAAATCAAACAAAACTGACGCAGGTAGGGCTTTTTGGAAGGAGCTGATTTGAAGGAAATTCGAGGGGAAAAGAAAGCAAAGGTGGATTATTTTCTGGGTCACCAACAAACCCAGAAAGATCAAGCATCGTTTTTAACAAACTTTAAATTTAATCAATTTTATAAAGCTACGTATTGTGAAACTCCCGTGAACAGTCCTCCCGCAGGCTTGGCTCGTCTCGATGTCTTGCTGGACACCCCACGCTTGTGACGGCCCCAGGACACCAAACCCTGCTCTGCCAGCAGAGCCGTCCCATGGGAGCAGCCACACGTCCCTGCCGCCCCGGGGCACCAGAACCACCTCCTGCCTGTGACCAAATCGTCCCTAAGCCCCCCAGATCCACTTAGAAGCCGTGCGGAGGATTGCCTCAGTCAAACTGCCAAAAAAACAACTTAGGACTCAATTAGCCAATTATACAAATATTTGAGGAGCTCTGAAGTGAGTTTTTCCTGCCGAGAGGACAGCGTGGGGAAAGCCACATCTCGCAGTTCCTGAAGCTTGGGCCACTACTTCTGCGTTGATAAGAGAAGATTATTTGCTACCGAGTTTTGCTAAGCACCTTCTGCTACGTGAATAAACCTTTCTAAGAAAGCTGGAAACCAACTTGGTACTCATGTACTCCCATGAAGATCCTCCCCTATGTCCATCAGACGGTAACGGGAACGGCTCTGTCCCTCCAAAGCCTTCAAGCCCTCTCGTACGCTCTCTTCCCAACGTGGTTTCCCATGAAAACACATCCTTGGCATTCCTGCGGAACCACGTCCTGCCCATCTCCCTCCATCCACTCATTTCCCACCCTGAGTCTCCAGCCGCGCCAGCGGAGCTCCCGCCGCTGCCCTCACTGCTCGGGCACGGCCTGCGGAGCACGGAAACGTGCAGCTCCCGTCACTAAATAAACAAACAAATAAATAAATAAAAATTAATTACCCCGCATCCGGAAAAATTAACGTGTCTAACGAGCAACTAACGACACGGGCCACGTCGCTGCACAACGCGCGTCCAAGTACCGGGGTCCAATCTCCAGTGCCAGTCCAAAGGCAGCCTAGCGCTCCGCTGTCCGAAGGGGAGGCAATGGAATGCCAAGCCGTAACTGTGCCGGAATTTTCCGCGCCGACTCCAAGGTGAGCGGCGCTGCGAGCGCATCGGCGTGGCGCTCGCGTGCTCCTGCTGAGGCGTGTGGCTACACAGCCTCAGCCGGGCCCAAGGCCCACATTTATATGAACGGCAAACAGTTCTGGGGGAAAAAAGGGAAAAGAAACCCAGGCTACCGGATTTTTAAAAGAGGGGGACAGGGAAGGACAGGGACTCGCTCCCGTGCGCACTTCGCTCGCTGCTATTGAAGTGCACGAACCCAGCAGAGCATCATACCACACTCGATAGCAGATTCAAACGGGACATATTTGTGCAATAATAAATCAACAGAGCTAGTACGGCCTTATCTTCTACTAATTCAGAAGGGGGAGCTGACAAATTGCACTTAAGGAAAAATAGTTTTACTGTTGCTAGCATAAGCTCTGCGTCTATCGGAAACTGCTAAATTTAGCCAGTCGGCTTTTGATGATAGCAACGGAAATTAATTCAAGGTTTCTCTTTATTTTTTTTTTTTTAGCTCTGGAAAGTAACTCATCTTCTCAAAGCTCTCTCCAAAAGCTGGGACGTGGTGCCGCCCTGTGCTCCCTGGCCTGTCTCCTCCTCCTCCTCTTCCTCCTCCTCCTCCTTCCCCGCTATGGAGACGGGCCTGCTCCTCGCACTGCGGCTATTGAGGAACTTGAGGCACTTCAGCAAATTCACTATCTCTTGGCTGGAGCTGTTTGGCCCCAACAGATGAGTCGGAGAAGTCCATAAATGTCTGGCGGATCCGTGCAGGCTTTTCCTTGTGTGACTATATATGGCAACCACAGATCAAGTTATCTGCAACGGGTTTAACCTCAGCTTCAAACTTTTTACCTTATTTCTATCTTTGCTGCAAGCTTCCTCCATTGGCAGCTCTGCTAAATTAGGCAGCCCCTGCCAAGCAACTACTTCTCTCACAAGCATTTTTCCACTCTTTACATGATTATAAAGTTATGTACAAAAATACTTAAGCTATGATACACTTCAGTAAAAATGAGCATTATATGTGCAATCACTGAACAAGAATGAGACGCTGCGACGCTCCCGTTTTCGCTTACTGTGCCCTGCTGCGAGCCAGGACGTGTCCCGCTCCGGACTTCCCGCTCCTTCCATTACTTCTTGCCTGCAGCAGGAATTACCACCAAGCGTCGCGCAAGGTCTAGGCACAAACGGGCAAAAGCAGCGAAATTCGCTCTCGGGAACCGAGGGAAGGTCAGGCTGGGCTGCGACCTCCTCCAGAGCGGCGGGACGGACACGGGCAGCTCCGCAGACTTGGCTCTGTTCCTCAATATAGAGCTGGATTACCATGTCCTACTGCTAGCACTGCAGAACATGTCAAACCCCCAAAGTGATTTCTGGGGAAAGATCTGGTCCCGAGTGGGAAGAAATTACATCTCTCCTTCTTACAGGTTCAAGATACTATTGTTCTTTTTTTCTTTTTTTTTCCCCCTTTTCCCCCCTCTTTTCTAAAAGTTAAAAAATATTACTTTTTATTTATATTATTCCCTGAAGCTAATACCTGCAGTCAGCAATGCAGACGGCCCCTCCATGACGCTGATGCACTTCCTGCAGCTCAGTGACCTGCCAGCTTATTTACACTATGAAGCTACAACTCATTATTTTTAATTTTGATGGAAATACTGTTTTTTGAAATGCAATAGCTGAATAAGGACTCTTTGGACCACTGCATATAAAGCTTTCCTAGCAGGATACACCACCTTACAAGCTCCACAACATTTCTAAGTGCTGCTTTTCTTCCTTCTGCTAAGGCATGGCCTGCGACAGCAGAAAAGGCAAGTTAGGCAAGTGACATTATGGACTCTCCTTATCAGCATTCTTTGTTTATTTTATCAGAATCAATATTGATTTAGCAACTTGTTTGACTTTACACTTCCACTTACTGGATCCAGACTGTCTATACTTAGAATAGGATACAAGAGTTAATTATAAACTTGATCTTGAGTTTTCACCTGGTTGAAAGCTTCCAGTAACTTAACCCAGCAGCGTTACTGAGTCCCCTGGATAGAGGTAGCTGTTGCACACAAGGCTAAGGTGGATTAGGATAACCTACGGAAGACTCCGGGGGTTATCGTGCCTTTTGTAAACCACTCGGACACTGAAAGATGGAAAAACTGGGCAAAAACTGCACTCCCTGATGATCGAACGGAAAATCCGGACTTAGCAGCCCTTTCCAGCACTTCTGCTGAAAGACCCTTGGTGCGAGGACTAGGCTCTTATAGGGTTTACATAAATCAAAATATCCATTACTATCTTGGATCTAACATGCAATCATTCTTCACACCTCCGCAGTTCGGAGTGACCTCGCCTCATCTGAGCAGTTTGTGAAATGTAAAGACTGGAGCATACTCTTCTCAGAGGCCTTTTCTGAAACACATCTATATAAAACATCTTCATCACGTCACATTTAAGTAGGCTACTAGAAACAGTGAGCGAACATTCTAATTAGAAAACTGTGCTATTTTATCCTAATGCTGTTCAAATGTTGAGATTTCATCACGAGGGATGTAATTGCAAGTTAGATGAGTGACTCCCATCTGGGAACAAAAAATAAACATCTTTACGCTATTATAACTGCATCCATATTCCGGAGTAGAGCAACTGAAAACCCACATGCCCGCCCACTGCTAACTGACATTGATTTCTATAGCACTTCCAACCAAAAACCAGCCTCAGGCTTTTGGGATCCTCCGAAAGATCGACGACCCCTCCGTTGTGCACAGTCCCCCTCTCCTCGAAAGCCTCCAAAGTTTCTACTTGACCCTATTGGAGGGGGAAATCACCACCTCTTTGGAGATCATCCAGCGACTGAGACAACTTGTGCAGCATCTGAACAGTCCTTCAGGTCTGAGCAGGATGGAGCAATCTGCTTGCTGATCAAAGCAGATGCTACTGCCTATTTTTGATGCTGCTCTTGAAGTTGTTAGAATAATCAGGAGTACAGGGAAATGTTTCAATGCCATTATCAGGTGTTGGAAGGATAGACGCCTGTTAGACAGAATTGTAAGAGAAAAAACATACTTGGTTGGAAAAAAAATATAAACATGAAAGTATTTTTTTTAATTGTCCAGAAAACAGGGGAAATGTCTGCCTTACAAAGCCACGTTGTTGAAGATCTGGTGCAACAGAAATCAAGCAAGATGAATGCACAGATCGGGTCTCCAGAGCGCAACCTGCAACCCTCCAAGCACGTCATTGGGGGTGTGATTTTTATGGCTTTTCGTCCTCCCCCTGTGCCAAGCGCCAGGCAGAGGGGACACGTTACCACCCTGCTGGCTCCCGCCCGGCGCTCGGCACCAACCAGGATTTCCTAGGCGAGCTCCGGGATTCATCCCAGCCGCCTCACGTGCCGCGTTCGGCACCTCCCCGACCATCACTTCTTTGCAGAGCAAACCACTAGTGGGATCCAAACCAGGGCTCCCATCAGCGTCCCAGGGTTAGTCCCCCTGTAAACAACTCGCCTGATGCTTTGGCTTTTCTGCTCGATCACGTTACGTCTCCACTCGCGAGCGTTACCCGCTCACAAAGAGCGCCGAGGAGCGCACGAGGTTCGTGCAACAGAAACTGTTGCCAGATCAGCTTGCAGAAATAGTTAATTGCTGAGTAAAATACAAAGGCTTATATTGGAACAGCAAAAAGCCCTCCTGAAAAACTGTGAAAATTATGGCTCATTTTTATGTCAGCTTGAGTATGAAAGCATAAATCACGCTTCTTGCATTAACTAAGCAGGGAAATTCTGATTTATGCAAGTAGGAAGCCAGAATAAAAACCTTTATTAAAACCCTTTTCTGAACCAGGACTGTTAACTAATAGCTATTTTGACCCTTATCAGCTGCACAAACAACAATGGATTTTAAATCAACCAAATGACCCGCGAACCTTCCCCAAGCACAGGGTATGGGATTTGAGCCACCCAAGAAACTTTCACAGGAGTCAAGAGAGCTCCTCACAAGGGGCACATGTGGAGAGAGTTAAAGCCTCAAACCACTATTTTTTCCCCCCTGCTCAAGTGTCAGCTGCGATAAGCCAAAATTAACAACCCTGCGCTGCACCGCTGCAAACCGAGGAGGGAAAAAAAAATCGTCTTGCTATTGAGAGTATTTTAAGTTCCACAGGAGCATGGTCTCTAAATATAGCTGCAACAACAAGAGACAGCATTGTCCCTCTGGGCACGCGCGATATTATCTCACAATTCCCATCTTCCTGGGCTGAACCTCACATTCAGCTTCTTGTTATTCTTCTTACTTTCCAAAGCGTGTATTAACTCCTGCTTAGATTTAGATGGATCAATTTACCAGGAAGAGGAGTAAATGAAAAAAAAAAAAAAAAAGGAGATCTGGATTACACGAATTTGCAAGAAAGATTTCAGTAATTCTGCTAGTTCCACGTTACTGTCCAACAAACAGGGAGCCGCTGCCTTCTGTTTACTGAGCAGACTGTGAATCTGTTGTTGAAATGAAGAGTGCATCAACACAAAGAGTCTCCAGCTTACTCAAACTGAAAGCTAAACCAATATTTTTAGATGCAGAAGTGTCTAAGTATTTTTCTCCAGGAACCGTGCATCTCATTTTCACATTTCAATCAGAAACGTTAAGAAACACATCAGTAACTACTATTTTCAAGACACTTCCTGCGAGTACAGCCACACTATTTGAAATCCAGTAGACTGATTTGAGCTTTTCAAATCGAACACACAATTGCAGGCGACACGGTTAGTCCTGACTGCTGAACTATTTAAAAGCGTAATGAGTGTTCACTTAATGTACCTAATACACTTAGAAGACAGACGGCATTTCATTTTTAACTGGCTTCTATATAAAATGTAATTTTCAAAGGCACCTATAAATTATCCATGACACCTGTTCCGAGAGAAAGGCAATTCCCATCCTTAGCGTGGCAGGATCTGTTTGTTTTGTGAACCACACTCCTCACATTCAAGCAACTTTAAAGCCATTCTGACATACGTTTTTGGAGTGCTGTGTAACTATTCTAGGATTTCATTATTTAGACAAGTCCCATTCTAATGTAATGACAACATTAAGTAAACACAACTATTTCTGGTGCTATAATCCCACGGCTCCGACGACAAATGACGAAACTGTTAGTAAGCGATAGGCCCAGATACCCACAAATAAACCGTTGTGCCCGTAACCACAGAGCAAATTTACTCAGGTGAGAGCAGCCAGGATGGGCAGAAAGGCCTCAGCTGCGAGGATGCTGCCCTTCCCTAGGGTTACTTGTTCCCCTTGGGAAAAGGGGAAGACCTCGATGCTTGCTCCCTTTTCGCCCTTTTCCCGGAAACATCATGCAGTGACGTTAGAGCATGGGCCTGGTTTGCAAAGCTGGCACATGGGATTTCCCTGAAACGCAGCTAGAAAGCCAAGAGCTCCTAACCAGCAATTATTTATGCTCTGAATTCTACTCGGTGCAAACCCCCAGCGTGGGGAGGCCATTGCTGCAAAAATCAGGCTTGACATTTTCAAGAACAAGCTCTTCGAAGTTGCTCTGTTTGTTTGATTTTGGTCACAATCATTTCCTTCCTGAAACCACAGATAAAAATACTTCTTCTCAACGTGCTAAAGCCTCAAGGCAGTATCTGTTCAAACCCTCTGCGGAGGGTGCTTGGAAAGGAAGTGTCAGGAGAGATGGGGCAGGAGAGCAAAACACACGCAAGAGCGGGGAGATGACACCATCCTGCTAGATAGATAGATAGATAGATAGATAGATAGATAGATAGATAGATAGATTTCTTTCCCTATAGTCAAACCAGTTGGTATATCTGATCACATCAACCATGGGGGACTTGCTCGTTTTGAAACCTCTTCTGCCACAGCTCCCTTTGGAGACATCTAGCCACTTTAGAGCAGAGTTTTGGTTCTTCTAACGCAGACACAGCCCTTCGCTTCTGAGCAACCCGAAGTGCAAGGGGACGATGTCACCAGGACGCGCAGCGGGAGCCACCATCTCGCACGAGCCACCTAACCTGCTCCCCATGACTCGGAAGGTGCAAACTGCACCATCGCTTACTACGACGATGCACAAACATGGTGCTGCAACCACGGTCCCACTCCATCCGCCTAACCCTGTTTTGGTCATTCTGCTCTTCATCTAACACTACCATACTGTCACAATTTAACATTTCCTGCTTTAATTTCTTCAGCTGCTGTGCCCTGATGTCGTGGCTTGCTGAGTTGCACTTAGGGTTACTTCCATGTCCTTTACTATGTCACAAAATAAGGGCCAAAATAGTATTTAATTGCCTGTAGTCATCTTCCATGAACAGTACAAAGCACGTTCACCCTGAACATTTCTTAAAGCTTCAACACACAATAAAATATCACCTCAGTTTTGTTTTCAAGTCTGATATACAGGGCTCTTGTCACCCTTCTTTTCAGTTTGCAACCTGTTAAGCTCCCATGTTCATGTCCGCAGAGAAGCGTCCTCTAAATTCAACACTCGGTTTCAAGGAAGTTTAATCTTGAAGCAATCATTGCAACAAGTACTCCAGTTCTATATGAACATATCATAAACTGTCACCAAGTCTTCATAGCCAATTTGTCACACAGCGGCAGAACAGACACTGCCTGCCTGCGCGCCAGTAATTGTGAGGCACCGTCTCGTGGATGCTGAAATCCTGCTTTCTGGTCAGGGCAAACATAAATCAAAGAAAAAAATCTGCTCTATTAAATCTATTTGCTCTCAGAGAACTGGGATTTATCATCTTCTAAAACAAGTGGTCAATAAGATTCAGAAGTGCTTAGTGCAGATCTTGATGAATCAGGATGCCAGCGGTGCTGTTGTAATTGTATTTGAGGGGAATCCGCAAGCAGAGAGGCGAACACTGCATCTATTCCAGTGCAGAGATGGTCTGGGCATTAAATGCATTGCAAACATAGCAGGATTTTCCCTCTGCATCCCCCTGTGAACGCTGGGGGCACTGGAGGGAATCCCGGGAGCGGCAGCACCATTCCCTGATGGATAAATACGGCTGCAGGACTCGGGAATGGCGGGTGCTCACTTTGGATCCCACGCGGCTTCCCGGCACAGCACAGGTAGCTGGTTTGCCCCCCGGGACACAGATTTGGTCCCAAAGGACAGAAACGAGGTTTAACTAGCACAAGCACCTAATTAATAAGGAAATGAATACAGTTATACTGCAGCAGCAACTCTGGGAGTTATTAAATGAGCTGCAAACTGATCTCCCTCCCCTTTTGGGGCAGAGGAATCTGATTCTGCTGCTTTCACTGAACTTTGCTGCAAACTCAGCGTCCTCCCGAACGGGATGCTCCAGCACAGTGCCCTAAACACTTCCAAATGGCTCGGAAGAGCAATGCTCGCGGCACCCCGCCAGGCAGCTTCCAACACTGGATGGCCAATTTGCATCTGGTTTCACTTTTCGGTAACTGCACAAGAAACACGGCGGCGTTACCGACAAGCCCCAACAGGAAAGCTTTCAAACGCACTCGGGAACTGATTAAAAGCTTATTTAGAGCTGAACTGGATAAACCAAACGGAAAGCGAAGGGCTCGCGCGGCCACCCTTTGTGCCTGGATATCTTGGTGACGAAGGGGCTCCCGGTGCTGGAGCAGCAATTTCCTGCTACCCGTGAGGCCGCTGCGGAAATCTTTGACCCGTTTGATTGAGCTCAAGTTTGCAGCGTCTGCCGAGTCCCAGACACGGGACGGGAGCAGGGTAACGGAGAGCCCTGCAAACCTGGGGCTTTGCTGCCGCGAGGCTCCAGGCAGCAAAGCTGACGACAGCGAGGGCCGCGGGGCCCAGCCGCGGGGTCCAACCTGGTCGCTTCCCCGGAGGTCTCCAGTAGCGCAGAAACCCCCTGTGTGAGTTCCCCAACTCCCCATTTCGTTCAGCGTTTTCCTCACAGCACACGCAATATCCTCATTTTCAACATTTGACAGCTAGGGAGGGAAAGGAGATTCACTGGCTCGTGAATCCATTCAGCTCCAAAATGTTACCCTAGCAGCTAAAATCAGGCATCCCTGTCCTTGCTACTGCTCCTTCCGACAGCTCCACGTTGCAGCCGCGTTCACAACTTGGCCAATGAGCAATTGAGGCTTTTAAGTCATCTTTGCAGGTGGCTTATTATTGCACTTTCACTCAAAATTGTATTCCAACACTTTCTAGCTTTGCATTACAGCCAAGCAAACAAAATTCAGGCAGGACTCGGGATCCCTGCACCTCTGCCCCAGCAAGGACATGGCCCCACGACGGGCAAGGGGACAGTCCCGCGGGCAATGCGCGGGGACGGCAGACACGGAGCTGCTGCATGCGAGGACGGGAGACCCTTCTGCACCACATCCTGCACCAGGAACAGCCCCCTGCGGAAAAACGGGTCCACTATTCCCAGGGCAGCCCACATCCACTGCACTCCTCACAGGGGGAAACAGCATAGCCAGAATTAAAAGCACTCCTAACAGGCCATTCCCTGCTCTAAATGCAACTGTTACAAGTCACTTTAGTATAAATTTGAGAAGTGTTTTGGCCTATTTTCATCTGAGCTTAATTAATTTTCATAGAACTTTAAGCTTAAATTAATTTTCACTGAAGCCTGGCAAGCTTCTCGTTTGCTGCTGGAGTCACAACATGAGCTTTCCATACATGAAGCAAACAGAATAATATCAGCTCAGAAATTCACTTTTGGACTTGTTTTTGTATTTCACAACCAAAAATACTCCCAATGTAAACTGTTAACTGAAGCCCTGACAAGTTTTATTATAAATATTCCTAGCTTTAAAGAGAAATGTGAATAAATTCACTTAGTGTTCGTTCAAGGCCGTTTAGGCCTGACAGCCTCAGATTATGCCTCATTTATATGGAGCAGCGACCAAACTCGCTAATATGTGAAGGAACCAAGCGAGCTGAGGACTGTGGATGCAGCACCATGAGCAGAGTTTCTCCCAACACGAGGAGCTTCTGAGCGTTGACCTACGGTGATGGTTGTCCCGGTCTCTCGCGCCAGGGTTTCTTTAACAGATGCCTCAAGGGGTGCTCGGTTACGTGGCACTGGCCACAACGGGCTTGTTCAACCTGTTTTATGCTCCTGAGCTGACGTGGAAGCTCTGGAAAAAAAAATGTTTCTCCGGGAAGAACGCGAATCCCCCGGCCCTGATAGAAGGACAACCTGGAAATCAAAGGGCTGCTCGCTGAGCACTACCTCTGCTTCTCCTAAATAAATAATTCATCAACAGATGTACCCATTAGGAAGAAAGGAAACGCTGACACATTTGGCATAAACACTTCTGAAATAAAAATAACTGGTTGCTGCTGCCCAACGCAGGCCACAAACGACATCCCAAAGTGACAATATTTAATCTTTACAAAATACGGAGTGGTTTTGAATCAAAAGATGGAGGATTAAGAAATTCCTCATTCTCTTAGTTAAATCTCTTATTCTACATTCAAGCGGCCTCTTTTTGGGCTGACACTGCGAGGCGATGGAGGCCGTCACGAGGCTGCTCAAAGCACCAGACAGTCAGAAACCCTGGGCACGGAGCCAAAGCTCCCCAATGCTGCCGGGACACACTTTCCAAGCCAAAAGGAGGAAGAAATAATAATTAAAAAAAAAAAAAAAAAAGACTGGGGGGAGCACGGTTGGAAAAAGCCAGGCTTATTCCAGCCCTTTCCAATACTGAAGATATTTAATTTCTCATTTATGTGAACTTCAAGGAAAAAAAAGGAAACAAAGCAGTCATTAAAGGCAATGCACAGCTAATCTGCTGCTATACGGCTCTTGATCCTCTCCTTGCTTCTCCCCCATTTTTCCCTTATCCAGACCTTAAAAGTAACTGCATTAGCACAATATTGCTTAAGGGGAGAGTCAGTAAATAAAGTTTAATAAAGTCGCCCAGCTGTTTTCAAAGGACTGTGGGGCTTTCGCTCAGCTCCGGGCCGATCCCCCTTCTACTACTGCTTATGTAATAAAACACTTAACCAATCTGTTGTACTAGAAAACCAATGGCAAAACACGACCTTTTTTTAATCAAATAATACTCAGAAACTATTGGCAACAAAAAGACCAATTTTAAATTATTCCAACTGCCACTTCTTCATTACACAAACTTCCAAAAACTGGTTCCAGCAAGCTTCGTATAGCTCCCTCTTAAACTACAACAACAGCTACTCTAAATAGGATTAACGGTGAATTTTCCTACTTAAGCTCAGTGATACAAACTGCTAGGAACTGGTTCTAAGTAACTTATTAAACAACACAATTCATGTTTGTAAAATGGCTTTCCCAACTATCCTAACCTTTCCCGACCTTTGCTGTCCTTGTCACTGGCTATACTTAGTACCCGCCTCCCCGTCCCGGTGTTGCTGCTGCTTTATCTTGGTTGGCAATAACGCAGAGCCAGACAAATTGCAGTAATGTGCCATTTCCTGACATGAAGCCAGGAGCGAAAACCAGCAAACGCCAGGATTCCTGGTGCATTTCTTCACTACTTTAAGTACAAGCCATTAGCAGAATAACCAGAAAAAAAAGTAGGGTAAGCAACATTCAGCTAACCAGATCTGCTTATTAACATTAACTTCACTTTGCAACACAGTCTGCAGTGGTGCCCTATGAAACACTGCAAAAGCACTGAATATTTTTAGGGCAATGCTGCTGATTTGTTTCCCATAAATTCCTGTGGAACTATTTATTTTCCAAATGCAAAATATTATGCTAAACTGGATCATTCAACAGCTGATAAAAATGGAGGGGGGAAAGGGGCAGGGTTAGTTTCTACCTCTCAGGAAAAAAATTAACCAGGTGTTACAACATAGTGCCTCATTCCAACAACTTCATTGCTTCACAAAACCCGTTGCCCATTACTGGTTTCTAAAAAGCATCGGAAAAAGCATGACAGACATCTCCTATCAGGTACAGGTCTGGTGGGAAGCACCAAGTCCTAGGAGGCTGCGGGTTTTTCCATCCCAGGATAAGGAAAACAAAAACACTTATTTGGAAAATCATTGGAAAAACATTTAATCGAATGACTACGCAATTCCCCTTTGAACAAGTAACCTGTTCTCGTCGGGTTGAGGCCTGTGTGTTTTAAGCACGGGTGGGTCCCACAACTTCCCACAGGGACAAGGGGCGCAGGAGAAGGTCCCCGGGGTGCAGAGTGAGCGCGGCAGCCCCGCGCGTCCATCACCCTCAGAGTTCTTGCTCTTTCAGCTTTCTTAATGGAGTTTGAAGTGACTCTTAATCCAAATATTACACGTTCCATCTTAAGAGGGAACATTTAAAAGTGATAATTTATAATCGTTTCCCTGGATAATTAGCTTAGAAAAACTGTGTTTTTAACGCGGATTGTCAAACTCTCCACTAATCATCTCCCACTCCTTCCCCACGCTAACAAGCGCCAAGGAGCGGATTAGAAACGCCTCAAGAGCAGCATTTCACCCCCGGTGACTCCAGCAGCCCCCAGGAGAGCGCAGGACACGCGGCGCAGCCCCCGCGGCGCCCGGCCTCGCCTCCCTCCACGCGTCCCTGCCCACCACGACCGCTCTCGCCATCTTCCCAGAAGTTTAATCTCCGACGGCGGCAGGGAGGAAAGCTCAGGCTGCCAGGGCCATCCCGTGCTCCGTGTGCACGGGGAGCGCGGAGAACTCGCCTGCTCGCAGCGCCCCGCTGCTCGGCCCCGGTGTTTCGGCGCCTCTCGCATCCCTGTCGGAAAGGCCAGCCCGATCCGCCCGGCATCGCGGCAGCGGACGCAAAGGCGCTTCCTGGCTCCGGGGCTGCTCGGTGCTGAAGGTGAAGGGATTCGAAAGGCAGCTCTATATACAGTATACACACAGCAATTTGTTACTGTGAAAAACCATCTGTTTCTCGGTATTACAATCCTCAGAGGGGAAATTATAGCTAGCGTTCAACATAAAACATCAATTTAAACCATCAACTATTCATAATTTCAATTCTTTATTGGAAACCAAGGACATAAATGTCAGGGAATAAAGCAATATTTCTTTTATTAACTGTTCCATTCATCTGGCTATTAAATAAAACCAGGACCTTAATAAATAGCATTAGCCTTTGTACTGACAGCCACCCCAACTAGCACCATAATTCTAACTAAAATGCATTACATTTCTAGCGTCTTTTGGTTTTAAAACAAAACCAGGACTAAAAGCGTTTTAAAGCATGTGTATACAATATTTCTGAAGTGCAGTTGATCCTGGGTAGGTAAATGTTTTCAGAAACAATGCTAACGAAATTAAAAAGCCTCTATTTACATGCAAGTTTCCAGTCAACCAAGCACCTCCCAACATTATGCTACCACCATTAATATTACCACAGAACAGGAGGGATCCTGGTATTGATGCTACTCAGCTGTTGCCAAAGGGAATAAATTCTTTCAGTTCCCTGCTCCCAGGTAAGAAGTCTACAGCAAAAATAATAACAACAGAGAAGGGTAGGGGGACGGGGAGAAGGGAATGTGTTCCTCTTGCACTATGTCATCACCCATTACTACTAGGAAAAAAAGTCTCTATTTATGTTGACAGTTATGGAGAATTTCTGCAGTTTGGTAGTGAAGATTCGCACCCAGAACACTGCAGCCTGAGTGCCAGGACCCAGCCTGGGAGAGCTGCTGCAGCTCTGGTGTTGAAGGCGCCAGGGCAGGCAGAGCCCTGCGAGGGCTTCCAGGGCTCCAGGAGCTTTGCCTGAGAATCGCAAAATTCAATCTTGCACCATTAGATACAGACTGTCCGGGGGTTCCCCCACATCTTAGAGACATGTATTCTGTAAGAGAAGAGAAGACTTCCTAAGAAGTCCATAGATTCCCTCCTAATGTTCCCGTAATTGTCCATTATTCCTCTTTAAGAACAGCTCCCCTGCTCTTTGTGCTAGCAGCATGGGGTACTCAAGAACACCATTACAGGGGAAAGGAAGCACAACTGTAATCAAAACAATGATTATTATCACGTTCATTTAAATGCAGAGTGAGAAATGAATACAAAAATATTCACTTGAAAGTGAAAGGTAAGAAATTAACTTTTTCCCCATGGACATCAGAAACCTAACCTCAAAACCAGGAATTACTTGTAAATTTTTTTACATCCCTTTGGAGCACACATTAGTCTCTCCTTCTGCATTTAAATGAACGTGATGGTAATCATTGTTTTGATTACAGCTGTGTTTCCTTCCACCCAAAATGGTGTTCTTAAGGGCCCCATGCTGCTAATTCTAAGAGCGGGAGAGCTGTTCTTAAGAAGTAGAAACGGACAATTATGCAAGCATTAATAGTGAATCCACACACTCTATACGACTGCTCATCTACTTAATGCAATATTTCTTACAACTACACATACAAGAGCCTCCCAAAATTCTCCTATATCATGCTAACATTAAGGCATTAAAAAAAAAGCTTAAAATACACGTGGCACTGGTCAACATAAAAATAGGGCATATCACTGAAGAGCATGGTGTTCCTGGCTGCTTATAAAGGTAACCCCTGAATGTCTCTCTGAGCATTAACTCAGCACATAACCCATCCCTCCCTACTCCATTCCTCCCATCTGTACGGGCACAGGCGTCTTCACTCTCCCCAGTCCTTACTGACCCTCACCATCTATTCCCATCTTTTTTCTCTCTTCTTGCAAACAGCTACCACCTCCTCTTTCTGCTTCCCCTATTTATAGAACTACCTTCTCCTATTTCTAACTTTGCAGCCTAATGTCTGTCCCAATTTCCTCTGCCTGGAAACTAGTAAGCAGGGGCTAAGCCTTCCTCACATGTGGAAAGTTGCCTTCTAAAAACCTTCCTCTGGTTTTTCACTGCTCCAAGCTGACAGCAACAGAACCAGGTTCTGGGGAAGACAGACTGTTAATAATACCGTGTTGTTGAAGATCCGACTCATTCTATATCCTCCTTTCCCCATCAACCTCAACTCCATCTCCCCTCCAAAAAAACTACCTAGCATTCTACTAGATGACCCTACTACTTACTCAAATCCTCAGAAAATGGGATATTCAGGAAGAGTAAAAAGTATATTTAGATCCACTGATGAGTGCTAACTATATGTATCAACCAACGGTTAAAAGGGGGGATTACAATGCGAGAAATACCTGTACTACAATCACAGTAAGAAATGACAGCTACGAAATGCTTGAGATCTGGGATTCTCTTGCAGGTAACTTCTGGGTCTGAAATATTTATTCTTGCTCACCAAATTCTTCCTGAAGATGCCTAACTGTACCTTACTGTAAGCATAATGTAACAGAATGGTATTTCTAAAATTGTCAGGACTTCTAGTTAAGCAAGTTTAATCGGGTATTTAATTTCCTTACGGTACCTATTGCTAGCATCCCCCAGAATGTTATCAATTCTGCCCTTCCACCCCCTGTCTTCATCCATTACTATCAACGACTTTTCAAATAAATGCATATCCATGCACAGCCCAACTAGGTCTCCGATACGTACAGTCAAGATGTATTTATATCAGCGAATTCAGTAAATTCAATCACAGTGTCAGTAGAACGACCACAGACTTGACTCTGCACATTTTTAAGGAGTAAAATTCAGGGCAATCAACTTCTGTCACACCTTGTTATTGCAGCTTTCAGCCCTCATAGCAGGCACCTGAGCATTACGCTGAGCAGACCGTGCCAGGGGATTCTGCTCAAAGGGGAGGATGCAGGGGACAAAATGTGCACTGGGACAGAGAAAAGGTGCCAAAAAGGGAAGGAATTGCCTCAAATACGCACAGGTAAACAAATTTGATTCAAAATTCAGATGCTTCCATGAGACAAGCCTGACTGGACAACTCTGAGGAAAAAGCAGTAAATGCAAAAGTCTAAATTTAGGAAGGCTTTTAGAAAGTCTCTCTTAGCACCCTGTTAAGCTAGCTAAGAAGACACAGTCTAGATCTATCCATTTAGACTAGGCATCAGATGGGCTGGGTAGATGTATCCATGAAGTAACATCTAGAAAAGAGTTAGCAGCAGCTTCCTGTTAGGCAGATGCTCTTCAGAGAGATGTTTCCATAGAGTCTCACCTGCATCTGGTCCCACTCGAGTGTCACAGGAAACCTTGGTGATGGTACAGGATATGTTTATGTTATTCTTCAAAGAAAAGGAAGTTGAAAAGAACGAAAATAATGATAGTGGATAGGAATCAAATTCAAAATGAACTTCACAAAATGAAGAAATTATTTGGGAAAAAAAAAAAAAAAACACCAATCAAACAAAAAAACACCCAGGAAACAACCCGCAACCTCCAAGCCCCAAGAAGGCAACTGAAATATGTTTAATGTCAAAGACCACACGTGAGCAGGAATGACGGGCATTCAGCAGTTCTGCAGGGAAAAAAATAGGGATATTCATGGCTCAAAAGCTGAACATGAGTCAACGGTGTCATGCTGTTTCAAAGGAGGAAGATATCGTACCGCGAAGAGCAAATCCATACGTATAGCCAATAAGATGTGAAATAATTCTTCTGCTCTAGTGAGTGTTGGACAAAGTACTCCAGCTGAGGCCTTGCAAGCCTTGGATACTGCATTTCAAAAAAGATATAGCTCAATTTGAGAAAGTCCAGAGCAGTGGAAATGAGAGGTCTAGGAACACCAGTGGTTAGAAGAGACAACGCGCGAGGGCAGCTTAGTCTGTTCAGGAATCCCCCCTGTAGCGAGCCCGGCCTCGCTGCTCCGGCACACGTAGAATCATAGAATCACAGAATGCTGAAGGTTGGCAGGGACCTCTAGAGATCATCTAGTCCAACCCCCTGCACACGCAGGGTCACCTAGAGCACATGGCACAGGGCTGCGTCCAAGCGGGTTTGAAGATCTCCAGAGAAGGAGACTCCACAACCTCTCTGGGTAGCCTGTTCCAGGGCTCTGGCACCCTCACTATGAAGGAATTTTTCCTTAAGTTCCTGTGGACCTTTTGGTGTTTCAGTTTGTGGCTGTTTCCTCTAGTTCTGTCGGTCGCCACCGCTGAAAAGAGACCAGCACCATCCTCCTCACTGCCTCCCTTGAGGTACTTCTAGACACTGCTCAGGTCCCCTCTCAGCCTTCTCTTCTCCAGGCTGAACAGGCCCAGCTCCCTCAGCCTCTCCTCACAGGGCAGATGTTCCAGGTCCCTGATCATCCTTGTGGCCCTGCGCTGGACTCTCCCCAGCAGCTCCACATCCCTCTTGTACTGTGGAGCCCAGAACACGGCAGGCAAACAAGTGAGTAGTGTGGTTCAGGACGGAGGAAGCTGAGGAGCTGCAAAATGAACTGCCAGGCCTTTCAAGATAAGCTCTGCTCAAAATAAACATGAGAACCCTTAGGGAAGGAATCCTTAGGGACTTAGGGAAGAAGAAGGGGAACACGGCCCTTTTCAAAATGTCAGAAATTGCTACAGAGAGACAAATCATAATCTGTCCCTGTTGTGGATGGTGGATGGGATACATGGAAATGCATTTAAAACTGCAGCATCATTAAGACTAAGCAGTAGCACCGTTTTGTAATGGAAAAGGCCCAAAGACATCGGAAATGACCGTCTGCGACCCTGCAGCTACAGGGGCAACTGAGAAGAGGTTGAACAAACATCTGCCGGGTCTGGCTGACCGTGACTCGGGGCAGCCAGATGCAGCACATAGCTCTGGAAGATCTCCCAGCTTCAGAGAGATCCTATGGATTTCTGTCCTCAAAAATAATAAAGCACTGGTTAAGTACGTATCCAAAGTGCTGATTCTCTCTTTGCTCTATACAAAAGCCAAGTGCTCTCTCCCTATAAAATATCTCTCAGCAGATCATCCTATAACAATACTAAAATAAAGAGCCCCTAAAGTTATGAAGGGCATACAAACTTCATATATCATTTGTCAATAAGCCTTAGAAAAGTGCAACAGAAGTATAATTGCCTTTTTACAAAGAAACTGTAATGATTAAACATCTGGAACTACAGAGTCATGTCCTGTTTTCTCTTCTTGATTCCTACTGACTCACTATATTTGTGCTTCCAGTTTCTACCAGTAAAATCAACATTAATTTTGCATCCAGTGTTTGAACTTCATGTCTCCCAAATACTTCTTAAAGTCTATCACACTGCTGGAAGAAGGCTGTCTAACCTAAAACTCACTACCACCACGGTAAGGTTGAAATTTCTTGTGGCTCACTTAAATAAAAATGACTTCTTCCTTTAATTGGAAGAAAAATGCATTTATTTGTTTTGAAAGTATTAATGCTTTTGAATCTGACAGGGAAAACACCCTTAGGCTATTTGCTCTCAGCTAAGCAATAGATCATTTGAACTTAAACCTGCAGTCATGTAAAATGAAGATGCAGGGGAAGAACACGCATTTCTGGCAGGAAGCAAAATCACTAAGGAGTGAGAAATTTTGCCTTTCCTACAGACTACAGTCGTTCAGGGTGAAGCTCATGATCCCCAGCAATGTGTCCTGGGAACAGCGTGGGCCCGTGAGTGCTGCTAACAGCCCCCAAAATATTGTTCTGCTGACCTGTGAAACCAGGTGTTTTCTCATCTGAAGCTTCATACCATTTCTGCGACTTGCCATAGGGAGGAGTATAGGTGTAGGCAAATATAGGTATTGTATAAAGTAACATGCAGATCCAACAAGGGTCTCTCAGTTCCCTCAACGTTGTTCACGACAAAGCTCTCTGATACTTTATAACTTATATGTTAAATATAACTGAATGAAATTGAAACAACAACTTCTTCATTCATACCAAAAAAAATCAAAATTTAGTAACAATTTATAGCCATTTATATTTTCCAGATTATTTCATGGTAAAAAGAATGAAAAGAGTTGGTTTCTTAAAATAACAAAAAAACAGCATCTATTTTAAACGGGCATTTGTTTATAAAATAGAGGTTAAAAAAATCAAATCTCAGCCACTTCATCAAGCATGGCTTTCCGCTCTGGGGCGAGCGGTGCGTTTCCTCATGGAGCTCCTGGACATCCTACCAGCAAGGATCTCATTTTCCTTTGCTCCTAACCTAGACCTTTCCCGTAAGTGTTTGCATCTCAGGGGAGCAGATCAAGGAACAACAATATTTGCACAAAGGTCTCCTTTGGTGGCTTTTGTTTCCACTAGTGCAAACTGACCTTAAGCTGCATAGTCCAAATCTATCCCATGCCATGTTTAGGTACAGCTGGGTGCCTTGCTACGCTCTCCTCCGGCAGGTAATTTCCGCAGGCGGATGGAAAATTGAATAATTTGAGAGACAACTAAAGTGGAGCTTTTAGAGAAACAACATGCTTAGTGCTCAAATGCATCTCAACATGGTTTTATTGCACAATTGAAAAGGCTTTAAAAACTAAACAAGAAGCTGACTCATGCACCTGTATAATAAATAAGCAGAATTTCTAGCTTGAATTCTACATTTTGAGCTGAAGAACATGAAGCCGTAAAAACAAGACAGTTCCTTGCAGCCGTCTCCTCATGAACGTGGCCCTGGGTTTCTTCCTTGCTTTGGAAAGCTGCTTTCACAAGCAAGCATTTAGGCTGCTGGCACAAAACTTGCTCCAAACTATAAAATTCTGAGCATGATTTAACATGAAAATTGAGGACATCGTGGCTTTTGGAGACGTTCTTGCTGAAGGTGCCATTTCCTAATAGCTATCCACAGGAAGGAGAAAAAAAAAAAAAAGAGGTTGTGATATATTGTGATATATATTGCTGCTCCAGTTAAGCTGCCCCTCACGTAGCCTCTCTTTTTAAGAAGGGGAACAGCTACATAGCTGCTCTGTACACAACTTCTTTCCATCTCCCCTTCTCTCCCACGCTGCTGGTTATCATGGTGACTGACTGAGATAATACACGATGGCAATCCTAGGAACACAAAAATATTGATAAAACCCAGCCAAATTAGGGTCTCCAAAATCCATCTGCGTCTCCTCCCTGCTTCCAAGGGCTCTTGGTAATGGGGTTTCTGCATCCCCAGGACTGTGCACGTGACATCCAGTGATACCTGTAACACTCCTTGGGAGAAAACTGATACTGCTGCTTCTTCCTACTTTGAAAGCATCAAGAAGATGCTTTTACATGTCAAAATATCAACAAGAACTTGTGATCTTAACACGAGCATAAGATGTACATATCTCCTCACTATTAAATAGGAAAGAATTAGGTGCTCTATAAACTAACCAAAAGGTGAAGACATACGAGAAAAAAATAAGTTTTTACTAACATCCCCGCTTTGGTCCTAATTTAGTAAAAATTGCAAAATATAATAAACACATGCACTTTCCATCTGCACAAACCACATTGTACTTGCCACCACGGCGCAAACAACACTTTAACAGGAACACATCAGATGGTTGAAAGCAAAGCGCAACCCCAACTATCTGGTACCACGTAAAACACAACGTGCACAAACTCCCTCGGACAGCAAACTCATTCTTAGGGAAAAACAACCAAAGCAAAACAACTCGCACCTTTCACGACAACCCCAGGCAAGTCATACAGCCCCTTGTGTCCCAGGCACTTGGTTTGTGTAAATGTTTTTCAGAAGCGTACCTACTATTTCTGAACCATTCCAATTTCAAGATAAAAAAATACTATGCCAACCCCATAACATGGGCGTGTTAGTGTCTGCAAGACATCTAGAAATCTTTCATGAACTAAAGTTACTTATAAATATAAAATATGTATCTGACATCTCATTGACCCGAAGCTATTAAGCAAAATTCTGTACGTAACCGTTGTGCACGCAGCCATGTCCCCATCGTCCCATCGGTACCGACGATTCCAACGTTCCTCATCGATACAAATGAGGCCCTTTTGGTGCATCAGTGCAGAAATCTGCTTCCCGACCTTCCCATTTTGATTGTAACCGCCTTTATGTAATTGTATATAAATATATATTGGAGTATTTAAAATGCTGTTGATGAAAAGATGAACAGCAGATAACAAAGAATAAAATCAATACTATTGTCTGTGCAAATAATGAGACTTTTCTTCTGCTGCTAATATTTCATTTTTTTGCTTATTATTATTTTCTTTAACTATCACTAGATACAACTTGTATTCTAAGCTATGCAATGTCATAAAATTCCCTGCATGGCACTTTTCGACACTAAATAATAAAGAAGTATTTAATAAAACAAAAGTGGAAAAAAAACCAAAAATAATTAATCTCATTAAATGAACTTGGCAATGAAGCCCCTTGCTAATTGAAACTAGTTACATATGAACAGATTTCTTCGGTAATAATAAAATAATACACCTATTAGCCCTCTAAAAGTAGTTAAGATTTTAGTGGGTTTTTTTGCTGCATACCAGTATTTTAAGTACTTTAACAGTAAGTGGTATCTGGATCGTTGAAAAAGACAGTTTTGCACAAATGAAGGAGGTTTAAACTGAGTCTCAGTATCAGTGCTAGATAAAACAAGCAGTTAGCACAAGGGCTGAGATTATACAGAAACTAAGGAAAGCCCTGCAAATTTTAACTGATGAAGCAACACGGATTTAATGAAAAGGGAATACGCTTGATAAATTGTCATCTTATCTGCAGTGAAAGCATGCCATTGCTATAGTTTTAAGGTGTTGCTCTATCATTTTAAGACACTTTTAAATAGCTGTTAGAAAGTACTCTTTAATAAAAATCTAACAGATAATAAAAGGATGTTCCAGCTACTAAAACTGTATTAAAATTGTTTTGCATTAAAGAACAATGGCAGGATTAGCAAGAAACTATTACGAAATTAATCTGATTAATGCCTAATAAATAATGAAACCGTACACTTAAAATGGTCCACAAGCTCCACCATGTCAGAACATGGATCTTCCATATGATGCAATACCAAAAAGCAGGACATTTTCCCTACTAATTAAATAGCAAAACTCGAATCCTCCCAAAAAATCAAGTGAGGACAAACAGGGTAGGAGGAAAAAAAAAGTTTGACTTGCAAAAATTCATAAAACTGCAATGTACTCCACCCTTCATAAGCAGCTTCGGAAGGTACTTCATTCACATGCCCTCCTGCACGCTATCACAATTTCTCCCTAAGGAGAAATCCCAAGGATTTCTGCCTGGACGTTTTCCATTCTCTTTGTCACTGGCGAGGATCTTCCCCAGCAGAGCCACCTTGTCCCCAGGCTCGGCCAGTCTCCCCACGGGGCCACCAGCACGTGGCCAGCAGGGCAGGATGGTCCCTCCGAGAGGACCACGTCCTCGGGCAGCAGCAGGGCTGGCCAAAGCAAGAACAGAACCACATGGGTAACAGACCGAGTTAGAGGCTTGAGGTTCATTTTAGGACCGCAGTTAAAAGTTTGTTATATCTGTTCATTCCTCACTCGCTAACCTAAGCCTACAGTCACTAATTAGAGCAATTAATAATGCAACTGAAATAGCAGCTTCAGCTTTCCCTTGATTTCGATCCCCTATTCAGCGACTGTTAACAATTATTCCACAAAACTGCAACTCAGAGCCATGGGCCACACGAAAACCTGATTATCAGGCTCTTTAACTCCAAAATAAGATGATTAAATTGAGCTGTCCGTATGCACAGACGCTATACAATGCAGTGGATCTGTGCATTAGGGTTAGTATTAATCCCGTATTTCTAAATGCTCTTTGCTCACAGGTTATCAGCGTTCTGTAAACACCCTTGGGCTATGTCTCTTGCTGACTAATAGGGAGTTTTTAATCCTGCATGACTTCTGGAGCTACGCAATCACAGGGCTTTACTTGCTGTGCTTCAAAATACCAGCGCTCGTCTTCAGTTGATCTCTCAGGCTCCTTAAAACTGGGTACAAGACAAAGACACAAAGCATGAGGTGGGACATTCCAATAAGACACATTTACTCTAACAGGTCGAGGGTGAATTGCTTGACACCTTGCATTCATCCAATCCCCAACTCAAAATACAGCATATCTGAATGTGGTGTCAATTGATTTTTAAAAATCTACTTAAAAATAGGAGGAAAAACAATCTTAGGATTGACCAGAATCACTAAACTGCTACTGTGACATCAGACTAACTTGTACATGAGTTACTGTTTCCAACTGCAAAGTGGCTATAACTGTGCTAGAATTCAAAACGGTTTCGATGAGCAGACTGTAAAGGCACTGCCCACAAATATCAATTACTAAAATCTGTTCAAAAAGATAGTGAATTTAAGAAAAAGAATACCTGCTCCCATGTGGGCGAATGTGATTTATCTACAGCACATGGTAACATTCTCCTGAGAATCTCTGCAATCTTTTTATTGACTTATAGTGATGTATTGGCCAGTGGGGTTCAGGCCAAATACAAAAATTGGGTGGTGGGAAGAGGGGATTTTTTTTTTTTTTTTACCATTATTTCTTAGTAAAGTATAGGTATTGTGCCAAACGAGGAAAAAAAAATCTTGGAGGTTTTACAGGGTAAAAATTTTGCATTTCATGCCCTCTTAATACAGAGCATAAGAACAGTGATGAGAATAGTTATGGTAGTTCCCTTAATGGTAGTTAGGGAGTTCATAATAAAAATAGAGAATTGATTTTCCTGTTGAAATTAAACCAAAGCACTACTCCTAAGGATGATGTCTAGGAATTCAAAATAAAGCTACAACTATAAAAAAAGAATCTTTCAATGTGTTTCAGTGCAGTACCAACATAACTGATGTTCCTGTCAACAGCACCACATATTACAGACCACTAAACCAGACCACTTCTGAGTACTTCTTGCCCAAAGCTCTGGCCTTTAAGCTGATGTCTACAGAAATATAGGGAAATGCATTAATTCAGTTCTCCGTATCAGTGGCAAAATATTTATTGATAGGTGAACTCACGGAGGACACAAAGGAAACCTACACAGAGATAAGCACCTACATGGAATATCGAAGGGTAAAGGCTGGATGTGATCAGGCAGCCAGGATCTCAGGAGCTGCCATCGCAGAAATAACCAACCCATTAGAGCCATCACCCGTTCATGGTATGTCAGAGCACACCCAACACCTACCCACCCTCTCCTCTAAACGAGGAAAACACCAGCAGTGACAGAAGGTTGTGCCCTGGTCACTTACATTGCCACACTGGAATCAGAAAAACAGGTTTAAAGACATCGTCACTCTGTCCTCTAGACTAAGGTAACAGTTCACTGTCTCAATTTCCTCTGGCATTTCATATTGATTTATGGGAGGACTGAGAAGGAACATTCAAGAGAGATCAAAGAAAGCGGCATAGCCACTGGAATATAAAGCTTGGTATCAACAAGAAAGCAAATGCAACAATCTAAAAAGACATTATATAAAACCTGCATGCAAAGAGATGAATGACGAAGGGAAAAAACAAATCAAAACAAAAAGCTTTCCAAATGCACCTTCAGTTGCTTCTTTGATTTAACTCCCTTTACCTTAAGGTTTTTGCTAATGCACACAGTGGTTCTGATCAACTCTAAATACTGTCTTTTGTTAAGTGCAACTTACTGCACTTAAGCACCTTGTCTTTGGTCTGTGCTAAATTACACTAAAAACAGAGTGCTTAACTTTGGATATACTGTATTTATATTGTATCACTGCAAATACAAATCATCTCAGAAAAATCCCATCAAGTAATTTTCTTTACAACAGTAATTTAATGTAGTCAAAATAACAGAAGAGGCAATACAAAATAAAAGAATAGTGCAAAAATGGTAATTTTGCTATGGGAAGTTGGGACTTGCCATTTCAAATTAGTAGAAACTGTGAAGTGGGCATTACTGACAATGTGAATACAGTAATTGGGGTTGATTTCTTGGCACTTTGCCGAATCTGGCTGACTAGCGCCTTGCAAGTTAATTATAGCTCTCTTAGCAGAGTGGGGACACTTAGCAGTGACGCAGAGATAAAATGAGCACAAGGGCCTCCAGTGAAGCAACCCCGTGGCATTATGTGCGAGAGTGGGCAAAGGGACTCTGCTGCTCATCCTATTAAGGAAAATCCATCTGGAAATTCAGACTTCAAAGCTGCAAGAGGATTCAGGGAATAAATAACCTGCTAGGCTTTTATAAGGAGAGGAAAAAAAAAAACGTCTGGACCAATGGTTCCATTAAAAAAGGCAGCCAGCCATATCTAAAACTCAACAAGATTCTTATCACTAACCTTTGACTTTAAGTACTAGTATATTTAATTAAATTTGGCAGAAATACGCAACTCCTTTATAAGCAGTAACTAGCTACCCTCTTGGGTTCCTTCTGTAATCATTTCCTTTGATTAACTTTACTATATTTACTCAAATTAACACATGTATTTCATACATGTTACAACAAATTAGAACAGAAGAACTAAAAAGCAGGCTGCCAACTTAAAAACCGAGCGAGTGGAACTTTTGAATTAAAGCAGACAGTGAGTTATTAGCTGATTATTACATGGAGAACGTTCAGAAGAAAGAACATGCCCTTTCCATTTTCATTTTGTATTACTAGTGATTACATGATATATCTTAAATTATAATTTGAGGTAAAACTATGATTAAAAATAATTTAAATATTGCACAAGTTAATTGCTCTGGAATTTCTTCATCTTTGCTTCTGCTCTTTGATTCCAAGATCCCGCACGCAGGGCATCGCTCCACGGGCCTCACGCGGCACCGGGCCTCCAAAGTCCTCCAACAAGCGGCCTTGGGGGCGTTATAGGGGCCCAAAAGGGATGGGGAACCACTATGGGTCATTTTATACACCCAGCATTTGCTGTAGAAGGTCAGTGTGTGCAGGGAGGTTGAAGTGTGCGGCAGTTCCCCCTCGGCACAAAGCTTTTCAGTGTGGAAGGAGAAACGCTGCCGAAGGGACCGAGTCCTTTCCCCAGCCTCCAGAGCAGGGCACTGCGGCAAGGAGAGGAGGAAAGCGCGGCCCGAGTGGTGCCGTGTCCCTGTCACATCCCCCAGCGACGGCTCCCGTCACCAGCCCCGGTGCTTTCTGTGTTTGAACAGGTCTTCACAACACATTAACGTCCGTGAGGAGAAGCCCTTCACCTGGAAGCCAGATGCGCCACGCGAGACAGGCGGCCTCTCCTGCACGCGCTGCGCGGGGCAAGGGAGAAGCTGTCACGACAGCCACTGATCCCGTACATCATGGAAAACCTCTGGCACGGGAGGCACTCGCTCCCTTTGGGCCTAAATGCCCCTGTTTTGGGCCAGCAAGCTGCCCATCACACCAGGCCTCCTCACAGAGCGGCTCCTCCACCGCGGCCTTCCCCATCAAGGCCTTATCAAAGCACCTCCTCGCGAAGGTCGGGTTTGATCGCCTCACTGAGATGTTCCTTTTGTGAGCAACGTTCCCAAATGGCTCCACGTGGGGAAGACTGTGCTTCCAAGTCCCAGGCGCTTAACAGGCTTCCACACGATAAGATGGAGCTAACCCAGAACAAGGTTGGTGGAACGGAGGAGTCCTGTCTGGACCTGCTTGCCTCAGTCGATGAGAGATGCAAGAACTTGAGGCAACTTTCTTCAGTTGGGGTCAAACTAGGGGAGAGGAGAAGCTGCCTGGTTGCCTGGATTTTGCAACGCGTTCTCCTTGGAGGATAAACCACTAAGGGGAGAAATCACACTAGCACAGCAACACTATTTATGTGGTTGGAAATTTTATTGGAAATTTTATCCCACAAGATCTGAGATCCCTGTGAGCACGGGTAAGTAATCCCACATGAAGATAACTGATCAGTTTGGCTATCTTTAGCTCAATAAATAACTTTGAAGTGCAACGAGAAAGCAAATAAAATCAATGTAAAAACTAATCGCAAGCGAGGTGATAGGAGCACCCGAGCGGCAAAATCTCTAAATCTCTGTTAGGAAGGAACAGATAAAACCGTAGCAGACCCATGAAGATACTACGTGGATCAATCAGTCCTAACACCAAATGATACAGACTGCAGACAGAGAGGGCAAGAGGGAGAGCTCCATGTACGCAGGACACGCAGGCCAGCCTTGGCCATCTCCATCCTGAAAAGAGATGCCCGTTCAGATGCCCTGAAAAGACATGTTCCCATTCATTCGAACCTCTGGATGCTCCTCCATCTTTCTCACATGATACCTGAGAGAGAAGGAATTATCTTGTCCTGCGGTCTACGGAAAACTGCACTTTCCTGTACGTGAAATCTCTGCCTCTCAAAATCTCATTGTTTTATAGAGCATTCAACCCTACGACTTGATCAATACTGTATCTAGCTCCAATCTTTTTTAGGTTCAGGGTAATTACACTAGGAGATAACTTGATGGTCAGGAAATAAAAACGAAACTTTATCCTACAGGCATTTCCAGTGTATCTTCTCGATTACAGCGCTATTCCTAGACAGCTACTTAAAAACTTGGGTTTGACACTTTAACAAGAGTTGGATTAAAAGCTACTACCTGTTTCCTAAGTGCCAGATGCCAAAGCTAAAGGCACGACGTTTCTGTTTATGATACCTCTATCATTACAGTAAATACAGAGAATACAAGTAAGGCAACACCAAAGGATGTTGCTGTCAGGCCTTGTATCCCTTGTCCCTGCTGTGTCCTGGGTGCAAACTCTTCTGTCAGCTCCATTCCCTATCGATTTTGCTGCCATCTCACTGCTCCCTGCTCGATGTGAGCGCTGTGAAGCTGTGGCGCCCTGGTAAACATTTCTCTTTTGCAGCTGAGAAGGAAGTTTTTTCTGGGAGGAATTCTTGCAGCCTCTGGCTGGGTTTCCTCCACTGGCAGGTCCAAGCTAAGGGCCAGGATAAACACATAGCGCTCACAAAGCGCTAAGTAGTCCCACGAGGAGAATTTGCACTGAATGCCCAGACAGACTTTCCTGATACACATTCAGAGACTTCTTCCTCCAAAAGAAGGTGCCAAGGAGCATGGTTGAAAGCATTTTACTACCATCACTGAGGTTGGATTTGAAACAAAACATGAATCACACAGTGGCTAAGAATCGGCACCCATTTTTAACGTGGAAACTTCTTAGCAGTTATTACAGAGAAAGCAATGCAAGAACAAATCTTTTGTAAGAAAACCCCAAATTTATGCAACTAGCTTCCTCCAAGTAATCCTTAAGGCATTTTTTCACATTTAAAAAGATTTCTGCACCTAATATTTTTTGTAAATAGCAGAAAAGTTACTTCACCCCTGCTCCAGTTGCTCACAAATTCCATATGCGCATTTATGGCCTTAAATATGGAAAACCACAACACATCTAGAACCTGACTGAAAGTACTAAGCTTGTACCAGTAAACCATAATGTGATTTAAAGACTACTAACTTTTGAAATTCTAAAAATCACCAGTTTCTGGAATTTTGTTTTCAAAGTAGTGTTCTTGAATAGGGAACAATCTCTGACTTTTACAACTCTCACCAGTGTACCATGAACTACTTGCTAATTAACACATGCATGAGAAACGCAATAAAAAAAAAGTGCAGATGATATTTCAAAAGCATGACAATTTACTGACTGCAAGGATGCTGCCCTCTGCCAACCTATTCCACCTGAAAAGGAGTTTTATGAATATCAGAGTAATATATATTGCTACTCCCCCTTCATACAAACTCCTTGTGTCACGTCATATAAAAACCTGGCGACTGCATAGAACTTCAGAGAAATCTGTAACTCTCTATAAAGAACTGTCCAGAAAAATCAACTTACTTATACGGAAAAGTGTATGTTTTGCAATTGGAATACATCAGAAAAACAAAATTTCGTAACTCAGCCCAGTCCAACAGTACAAAAAAAGTAAATATTGAGTTAGAAATGTATATGTGTTTCTTCTAGAAGCTATTTTAAAAGGGAAGTTTTAGATTACACTTTGACCTCTCCTGGTAGAGTTTTAATTGTAGGTCAAGATTCAGGGCAACCCTACATCTAGCTTTATGCTCTTTAACATTAAACCAAGGTTTAGAAGCACCCTATGGCACATCTACCATCTCTGCACAAGCAGAAGATATACATCCCTATTTAAACAACTTCGCTCCATGAGAATTCTGGGAAGCTATTTCAGATAAGCATATTTTTAAAGAATTGATAAGTGAATAATCTTTGGATTAGAGAATTCAACTTAAGAAGCAATTGTTTTCCTTTCTGGGAATTTGCTGGTACCAGTCGAGGAACTCCACCCAGCAGCTTTGGGAGTTGTCTTTTCTTACTTAGTCATCCTGCTTTGGAAGGTCTCCAAGCAAAGATCCCAACCTGCAAGACCCTGTTTTTAAAAAGATAAATGTCATGATTTTTATCCGCTATGAATCTTTTTTTTTCCCATCCACTCACTGTTAGAAAGGTTAATATTTCCTTTTCATCTAATAAAAGTCACTACTATTCTCAGAAACAGATCTTCCTCATAGATTTAAATACCCTTCTCTTATTGTGGCTCAAAAATGTTAAGCTTATAAGCTGAATTTATTGAAGATGAAACATCAAGGTTTTTCACTCAATCTTTTATCAAGCAAGTATCATTCTGCTGTCAGCACCACTTCTGTTTCCATATCATTGCATAAAAAACAGGATTTGTTCCTAAATTAGAAAAGCAAAACAAAAACAACAAGAGCAAAAAAGGGAGAAAGGAGAAACAGCACAGTAGCCACAAATACAATTATTTACCTTTTAGAAACCTTGATGATTCACTGACATTTAGAAGCCCATCTTTTCACTTCAAATATGCATGTTTTACTAATAGACACTTCCATATTAGTGTGTGTCCAGGGGTCTTGAATAATCAAATTAAAACCTAGGACGTTTCAAGCACAACATATTTGTTTACTAGTTATCCCTTTATTATCTCCTATAGTCAACAAATATAGCTGTTGACTGTTCTGGACCTTAATCAATTCCAATGTTAAATCCTGATTCCTGGCACAAATTTGAAAGATCAGAAAAATAGCAAATCCTGGAACAGACCTGGTCACAGATAAATCTATCCCCAAGACTGGATTATTGGAATGCTAATTGCCAATTTTCCTCCTCTGCAAGTGAGAAGTCAGTACATTGGAAAAATTTAATTATTATTTTCAATAAAAATATATTATTTCTCAACAGCACAGGTTTGGCAACAAGATTGCCTTATAACATCGCGTGCACCTGATTGTGCTTGACTGAAAAAAATAAAAAAAAGAAACCTGCAAGGTAAAAAGCGAATACTTATGAAAGGAGCATGCAACTAATGCCAAAATTTCAATTATAGACTATCCTATTTGGTAGCTACAAGTCAGGACTTGTGAGTCATTTTCTCTTCCTTCAAATCGTTATACTCACTAAAGAAAGAAAGAAATGCAGAGATGCTATTAACACTTAAGTATTCTTAAATGCTGCAGATGATGCTGTAGCAAAGCACTTAGCCTTTACTTGCACTGGCAAGGAAAAAACGCAGCCTCTTGTCACTTTCACAGAAAATGAAATGAATACAAAAACTATTAATAAGAATAATAAATTGCTGAGCACTAAAAGTTTTCGTTTATTTTTAGTTTATGATTTCCAAGGTTCCCTCCCCTCACTGTCATACAGAGTCAAATGCAGGTAAAAGGAGTCGGGCATTTAAGAAGGGTATTTTTCTTAAATGTGCGTTTTTTAGAATGTGTCAGAAAAAATAATAATACCTGATATTAACAATGAGAACTTCTGAAAAAGTTGCTTAAGTTTTCCATTCTGCATCTGTGAGAGAAAAACCCCTTATTTAAGCTTACAAAAACGAATGTATGATCAGATAAACGAAAGGTAGCAGAACGCTGGTATATCTGCTTTTGCTTCTAAGAGCAGTCAGGCAACACACACGTTGGCAACTGATCTACCTCCCCCAAATCCTTCAAGAATTTCTAAAGCTACACGCACAAACCCTACTGTGTCCCTCTTATCAAAAAAGAAGGCAGAAATTTCTCTTTTTCTTTGCTCCAAAGTTTCCCTGCTTTGGAAAAGAGCACAGCAATACGTCCTTCTGGAACAGGCTTTGGGAGCCAAGTGCCCTGCAACGCAGTCAAAGCTTTATCAAAGCTTTGCCTATCCAGGCAAAGCTGCGTATCAGAAGCTCTTTTCTGAGACTTGTCTTTATGTACACTCACATGTTTGATCCCATTCGAGCTCAGAATTTATCAGAGAATCACGTCCAGTGGAAGGATGTTGCACACTTCTGCAGTAAGTCCCAATATCAGCGCTGTCTGTAAGAGGAACTCTGTGTGTGCACATGTCTCCACACACACAGCTCTTCTGCTCTAGCTTGCAGGCAAAGAAATGCAAGAGAAATTTAAGTAAGCACTAAAAATTCACAGGAGACTTTCTTCAGTAAGTGCCTTGGGGAGTGTTTTTTTTTTTTTTTTTTTTGGTCAATTAATCATTCTGGGGAGATCAGTAAGACGTATCCTCCCCAAAACGAGCAGTGAGGGACTTTGGGACAAGGAGCCCCCGGAGATGCCGGCCGAGCGCCCAGCCCGCCCGCCCGCCGCTCCATGCCGCTTCGCTGCCGACACAGAGCACAGCCGGCTCTAACACTGATGAACTGCAGCTGCAAGCCCAGACACATTCATTTTTGGTGAGTGTTACTGTTCAGTAGAGCTTGTCTTTATGTGCCACCATCCAGGGGGAAGAAGCCCTCACGGCTCTGAGCTCGCGTAGCTCCGGAGCAGAG